>NC_140504.1:112545916-112945916 GCF_964339955.1 Pipistrellus hanaki | reverse complement strand
TGAAATGGCACTTGCAGGCGGGCTCCATCTTGCCACAGTGGTCCCAGTTGAAGTTGTACAGGAGGAAGGTGTCCCTGTGTAGCCCCTGGCTGGTGCTGGCAGAGCAGCAGGCATTCTTCCTCCAGGGAGTGCAATGAGGCTTTTACAGCTCCTCTAATTTTTCTTCTGGTTTTCTCTTTCCTTCTAGTTGTAGAATTTCCAGTCAGTCAACTTTCCTGTAGTTCTGGATAATGTCCATTTTGTATTTTAGTTGTATTTTTTGAAATTGTTGTGCGAGGCTGCAGTGAGATGTTTACCTATGCTGCCATCTTGGTTTCTCTCCATCCAGACATTTTAAAAATGTATTTGTGTACTCCTGTATTGGGTGCATATATGTTTGCCAAAGCTATTTCTTCTTGTTGTATTACTCCCTATAGTATTATGAAGTGGCCTAACTTATCTCTTGTTATGTCCTTAACTTTGAGATCTAATTTGTCAGATACAAGTATTGCTACCCCAGCTTTTTTTTTTTTTTTCATTTTTATTTGCCTGAAAAACCTTTTTCCATCCCTTCAGCATCAGTTTGAGTGAGTTCTTTGTTCTGAGGTTGGTCTTTGGTAGACAGCAGATATATAAATCATGTTTTCTTATCCACTCAGCTACCCTATATCTTTTGATTGGGGCATTTAATTCATTTGCATTTAAAGTTATTATTGATAGGTACTTTTTTGTTACCATTTTTATTCTATACACCTGTGTTTCTTCTTCCCTTCCTATTTATTCTTTTACAGCAGACCCTTTAGCATTTCTTTCATTACTGGTTTGGTGGTAATAAACTCCCTTAATCCTTTTGTATTTGTGAAGCTCCTTATTTCCCCCTCAATTTTGATTGATAGTCTTGCTAGGTACAGTATTCTTGGATTCAGACCCTTCCTTTGATGATTTTGTATAATTCAATCTATTCCCTTCTGGCCTGATGTGTTTCTGTTGAGAAATCAGTCACTAGTCTGATGGGGGATCCTTTGTAGGTAACTTTCTGTCTCTCTCTAGTCACTTTTAATTTTTTAATTTTTATTTTATTTTTTTAATATATTTTATTGAATTTTTACAGAGAAGAAGGGAGAGGGATAGAGAACTAGAAACATTGATGAGAGAGAAACACTGATCAGCTGCCTCCTGCATACCTCCTACTGGGGATGTGCCCGCAACCAAGGTACATGCCCTTGACAGGAATCGAACCCGGGACTTTTAAGTCCGCAGGTCAATGCTCTATCCACTGAGCCAAACCTTTTAGGGCTCTAGTCACTTTTAAGATTCTTACTTTGTCATTGGTGTTTGACAATTTAATTATAATATGCCTTGGTGTTGGTCCTTCGAGGTTCATTTTGTTTGGGACTCTGTGAGCTTCTTGGATTTGTGTGAGTTTTTTTTTCTTCTCTATATCAGGAAAATTTTGTCATTATTTCTTTAAACGGGTTTTCTATTCCTTGCTCAGTTTCCTCTCCTTCTATTATGTGGATGTTTTTTCTTTTCATGTTGTCTCAAAATTCCCTTAGGCTCTCCTCCTTTTTTCTTTTTTTTTTCTTTTTTCTAGATGCTGCTCTACTTTGGTATTTTTTTCCTTGATGTAGTCTTCTGCTTCTTCTAGTCTACTATTGATGCTTTCTATTGAGTTCTTTATAGCAGCAATGTCATTTGTCATTTCTTCTTGGTTCTTCATTTTCTCTTGGTGTTTATACATATTATTGAATTTGTCTTCCATTCTTTTCAGAAATCTTATGACCATTTCTCTGAATTCTTCTCTGACATGTTTCTTGCATCCATTTCATTTACTTCCTTTTCTGGTGATGCCTCCTTTTCTTTCATATGCAGGCTGTTTCTTTGTCTCCCCATGATCTCTCTTCTCCAGGTGACTGGATATTTAGCTCTGTCTCCTGCGTTGATTTAAAGGCACAAAGTAAAACACAAGAAGGCACAATGAACAAGGCACTGAGCACAAATGTATCCATAATACGAATAACTCCAAATAAAGGTGATCACCAGAGAAAAGAGAATTAGGAGATTAAGAAAAAAAAAAGAAAAAAAAAGGAGGGGGGGGGAGTGAAACAATGATTTTGAGAAAAGTTAGAGAAAAAAATGAAGAGAATAAAAAAAAGAAGGGGGTAAAACTATTTATATGGGTAGAAAACTCCAACAGAGCAACCACTAGTCCCAAAAAATGCAAACAACAAACACCCAGAGATGAATGCAAATTACAAACATCAACTAATAACAAGTGAGGAGAGGTAAAACAGAAGAAGAAAAAAAAGAGAGAGAAACAATCTCACAAATAAGCACACACAAAAAAAACAATCTAATCAACAATCAAGCAAACAACAATAGGACAGAAAGGAAACAAGGCAAAACAAAACAAAATAAGACAAAAAAACCTAGAACAAAACAAAACAAAACAAAACCCAATAACCACAACACAACAAAAAACAAAAAACAAAAAAAAGGAAGAGAGAAAAAAATTGGATAGTGAAGAAAGAAAAGAGAGAGGTGTATATAAACTTAGAGCAGGGAATCGGAAATTATTATAGATATATAAGTATGATAAATTTTTAATAGGAGGTAAAATGAAATAATAGGAAAAATCAAAAGCAGGAATTCGGTAAGAGAAACAGGATAACAAAAGAGGAAAAGCGAGGAAGAGAGTGTTGGCATAAAGATAAAGATTAGATAGAGTAAAATGATGCTAAAGGAAAAATGAAAATAGAATGTAGAATACTAATCCCAAAATAAAATAAAATAAAATAAAATAAATAGAAAATAAAATTACACTTTTAAAAAGGTAAAATAGTAGTAGTAATAATACTGATTAAAAATATAATAATTGAAAAGGTAAAATCAAGTGAGGAAAAAAGAAAAAGTAAAAGATGAAAAAATAAAAATGTGCAGTTATAAAGGTCATTCACTTCCTCTATTGTTCTGTTTGGCATGCCTGTTTCCTCTCAGGTAGTCAGGACAGTATTTACGTTCCCTGAGTTCCACTGCTCCCCTGTATTGTAAGCCACAGTCCTGATTTTTAAGCAGGCAGTTATTTCTTTGTTTTTTAGACTCCTTTATTTGTGTTTACACAAGAGTCAATTTGTGATTCAACCCCTAGGTGCCAGCGTTTCTGGCTTGACCTCTGGGGCTATAAATCCTCTTTAGCCAGTATTTAGGTGTGTTTTTTTTTTTCTTCCTTATGGCACTTAATACTTGTTTAGGATAATGGACTGCCCCAGAGCTGCTTCCTCCAATACTACAAACAACTCTTTGAACCTCTGTGCACATCTTTTTTCCCCTGGCACTAAGCAGCTGGCACACTGGTAAAATTTCAGGCTGCCTTTTTGTGCTCAGGCCAGCTATGGGTTGGTTTTTAGAGTTCCCTTCTGCCAGCAGCCTTGTGGACACCCTTCCAAATTTGTGGATCATACTAGCCTCAAAGGCCATAGACTTTGTGGGGCACAGACTTCCCCTGAACTTCTAGATCCCATGCATTTCTCTCTCTAGCCTGGATTGCAGACCTCACCTTTCCCTAGACAAAATCTGACCTTTCCGTGAGAAGGTGCAGAGCTCATCCAAGTCCGCGTATTCATGCTGCTTAAGATCTGGTGTTCCTGGGTATGCAGCTGGTCCCTGGTTGGTGTGGTTGGAGAGTCCCAGAATATACAGGCTTCTGATAACAGCCACTCTCCCCTTAAAGATGATGCAGTCTCCGCAGTAAAGCTGGGCACTCCAGAAGAGATTTCAGTAGCAGTAGAGGCTGCCCGGTCAAGGGAGCCCAGGCCACCAGTCCCCAGCAGTCCCTTGAAGTATAGGTGTTCCTCACCCACAAATATACATTCACCACATATCCACACAGTCTCCTTTCCTTCTCTCATTCACACACCTTGTAGTCTGCCTTCCCATTTGCAGCCATCTTTTTTCCAAGCCATAATGTTCAGTCAGGCATTTGTTTGGAGGTATTAGAATGCAATGTTCAAAGTTGGGGATATTGTTCTCTGTTAAAAGGCACTTTGTGTAAGTACAGGTGGGCTGTTTACCAAGGTTCCAGTCTCTTCTCAAGAAAGTTAACAAACATGGCACATAGCATTCTTAGATGAGCTGACAAACCCCTTGGAGAACAAAAGTGGCATTTCCTTTAATTAAGTAGTATTAACACACTGAAGAAAATAAAATAAAAGGAAAACTACACGAAGGAAGACTGTGAATTATAACTCTCCTTATAAATGGCTTAGAAATACAGTTTTATAATTTTGAATTTCAATATGCTTCATAATCATGTTGCATTTTATTATTTCTGAAAGATTTCTCCCTTGTGTCAATCGCAATATGTCCATTCGCTTCACCCTAACCTGCCTCTGCCTATTGTCTTCCAACTTTGCATTATGATGCAGAGGCAGAAGATCAGCCCTCCTGGGTCCTCCATGGTCTCCTCTCTGGATGTCGGTTCCCTCTCAAGGTTCTTAACTTTGTCCCTCTTCTGAGTTACCCTGCTATTGCCTGGGTTTAGAGTCTCACCATATCTTCTCCACTATCATTTTAACTGCTTCTTGAGTGATCTCTCCAAGTCCAGCCTGGTCATTTCCTCTGTCTCATAAATCCTCATCACTGATAGAATAGCCTTTACAAATAAAATCTGTTTGTGAAACCAAGATGTTTTTGTTTTGTTTTATTAATCCTAACTTAAGGGTATTTTTACATTTTTTCTTATAGATAGAGTCAAAGACTGAGAGAAACATTGGTAAACAGTAAGATTATTAGGTTGGGGGAACTGCTTTTTGCTGTTCAGCAGTTTGGCCAGCATCAGGTAATAACAAGCGGATTTTCAGGTTTGGGGAAATGCCCTCAGCTATATGGCAGCAGGCACTAACAAATATCTTCAGCCCAGACATTTAAAGTGGGAAACAAACAAACGACCCACAGAAATAGTGGTGTAGCCATCACTGTGAGGAGAATACTGGGGCTACATTCATGTTGGTTTCTAAAGATAGTGACACCAAGGTTGTTGGTTGGAACTGGGGACCCTGAGAAAGAAGCTACCTACCAAGAAGGACTCCTTTTGGCTAAATCGACTCAAATTTATAAGACAGACCCTTGGAGCCATTTCAATGGGAGAAGGGGACTCAACAGGAGGACACTTCAAGGAGAAGACTGCACTGCACTGCCTGCCTGCACTGTGCTCCTGCATCTGAGCCAGCCCTTAGAAAGGAGTCTCTAGAATATACTTCAATATTTAAGACTGAGGCTTTCCCCATTCACTTGGAAATGTGCACTTATTACCTTATCAGCATTTTCTCTAACCAATCAGAGCAGCTCCATTCTGACCAATCAGGACAGATTGGAGCAATCAAACTTTGAGGACTTGGAGTCTTGTCTTGCATGAGGATGGACCAATCAAAGACCAGGGGTGGGGACTTCTCTCCATTTAAGCCAGCTTCTTTCTGGCTCTGGGAGCACACCTTCTCTTTCCACTCAAGATTGTTTCCTGGAGAAACAGGAAGAGGGAGATGGAATGGAACAGATGGAGCAGACCAGACCAGAGCAGAGCTTGTTGTCAGAGAGGGCACCTTGCCACCTGCTGCTTCATACTAGTAACTGGGTTGCATCACAATTGAACTGTTTGCACTGAATAAAGTTTCCTTCTTCACTGCACCCTAAATTGGGGATTCTTGGTGGCATTGAACTGGCACCAATGACCAAAAGCTGACAGGACTGTTTTATCTTATACTGGAGGTCCCTCCCCATCTCACAAAACAAAAACAAAAGCACAGAAAAACAAAACCAATTCAGAGTGTGCAGATGAGAATCAGAGGGGCTAGTTTGCCCTCAAAGAGGTGATACATTATGTCCTCTCAGTGATTCAGACTTAGGCAAGCACTAGGCCATTAGGTCCTTGCTAGAGATCTGAGTTCCCTAGACTCAAAAAGATGCTCATTTCCTGAATAGTCCACCCTCATCTAGGCTTCTACTGGCACTGCCCAGGCTCCTGCTGTGCCTGCCCTGCTGCCCCACCCTGCTCCTTCCCAGCACTCTTCCCGCCCCCGCCCCCCTGCTTCCCCCAGGTGCCCTTGTCCTCTTCCTACAGGCCCAGAGCTGACTCACTTCAGGGAAAGCTGGCCCTTTGGGCATTGTCAGCTCCAAAGCTCCTCCAGGCTCCACCCACCTCAGGAACTACATAAGGGTAATGATTGCTCTGTGGCCATCTTCATATCCTGAGTCACTCCCAGGCTACACCCACTTCAGGGGCTATATAAAGGCAGTGCTTGTCACTTTCAGCATCTTCAGATCCTGAGCCCCTCACAGCCACCAGCCAGTAACACTTGAGATCCAGGCACCAGGCCCTTTAGGTGAGTGGGACTGAGCTGTTGGGCATGCCCACAGCTGGGATCTGCCAGCTGCCTACCCCTCACTCAGCCCTGGCCTTCAGTGCCCTGGGTACCCACAGCCCCTGCCCTTTCGCTGAAATTGCTGCCTGCACTGCTCATTAGAGCAGGAGGCAATACCCCCCATCCAATCCCCTAATCAGGGGTGCCAGTTCTGCCAGGCCTGTGATGGATGCCGCCTTGTGGCTGGAAGCCGGAGCCAAGCCTGAGGTCATAATATTTTTATTTCTTTCTCAGCTCCCTGCCTCCCTGAGCAGTTTGTGACAGTTTTTAGGCAGCCCTGGAGGCATAGCGTTTCATTGCTGTGAATGGAGAGAAACAAGGAGGGAGACAGGGAGGGAGACAGGGAGGAAGGGAGGGAGGGAGGGAGGGAGGGAGGGAGTGAAGACCAATGTGATCCTAGAGGTTACTTTCCAATAACAACAGTCATAACTCAATGTATTACTGACAGGGAAGCAGCCAGCACACCTATCCTTCCTTGCCCATCTCTGTGGAAACAAGCTCGGAGAGAAGTCAGGATTGGTAAGCAGGCTTCTGGGCTGAGGAGGAAGGCCAGTCACCGCGCCTGAGGGTGTCAGAGCGGATGCTTGTCCCCTGCTCCTGGGGGGCTGCACCCTGACCCTAAGGCCTGTGCTGGGTTTTCAATCTCTCACTTCCTATACCAGCCTCCAGCCTTGGGACACTTCACCTCTCTAAGCATTAGCAGCTAAATCTTGAAAGTGAGGAAAATTGATCACTTTGCTGAAATTTGCTTTAATGCAGTGTGGGTAGCTATGGTTTTCCAGTAGAAAATTATCATTTCGGGTAAAGGGTGGGACATGTGTGTGCTCCCAGCTGAGGAGGAAAGGCCCGGTCCTGCAGCTGAGTCTGCACATCAGAGCCTCTAGGACCCTGGGTCCTGTGCCTGGTCTCTGCTGGATCCTTGTCCTGTTCCCACCTGTGAACTCATGAGATAGTGTTCTTGGCCTCCTGAAAAAAGAAAAGGAAGTACAAGTTTCATGGGGTTTCAGGGCGAGGACGACCTGGAGACCTGCCATTGCCTAATGAGCTGGGGTGCTAGGCCTCTGTCCTGTGTTGCAGCCTCACCATGGAGCAGCTGAGCTTGGCCAACACCCGGTTCGCACTGGACCTCTTCCGCACCCTGAAGGACAGCGACCCCTCTGGGAACATCTTCTTCTCCCCCATGAGCATTTCCTCAGCGCTGGCCATGGTCTTTCTGGGGACCAGAAGCGCTACCGCCGCACAGATGTCCAAGGTCAGCAGAAACCAACACAAGCAGCCTGGCTTCCCTGCCAGTCCCTGATAAGAAGGCGTGCCTTTGAGCTCCTACAGGGAGTTTTAAACACTGTGCTTGTGTGTTCCACAGCTACACACGACGAGGCCAGACTTCCAGAAAAGCCCCAAGATCAGTTCATTTAGATGCAGGCTTTCCCTCATGATTGAGCTCTTTCTGAGCACATACTGTGTGCCAGGCACTGTGTTTGTTTGGCTGAGGACACAGCGGTGAAGAAAGCTGCCAAAGCCGGTGCTGTGCTGCTTCTGGTGCCGTGGGCACATCTTTGAAGGCAGCTCCTCTCCATTCAGACTTTTCAGTTTCTGCTTTTCATGCAGCCCGCTCCTCATCAATAAACGCCTGCTGTTAATGTTACCTTTCAGCATGAAATAGCACAGGGAACGCACCAAGGAGAGAAGTTGGCGGTGTTGTCTTTTTGAGGGAACAGGCCACCGTGGGGTTCTATACTGCTGAGGCCTAGCCCGTGCCTGGCACAAGGGCCTGTGCGGGTGGGAGGGAGTGAAGGAGAGGAAAGAAGGGAGGTAAGGCCGCTGCAGGGACTGGGCCAGGCCCTGGGTGGGAGGCAGGTCCCTGTCACAGGGAGAAGAAGCAGTACTGCCTGGCCTTCCACCTGGCCTTCCTGGGTGTGGGGCGGACACTGTGCTGTGTGGTCTTTGGTGAATTCTGAGAGGGGAACTCCAGTTCCTTGAAGTAGTGAAGATTACAAGGTGCCAGTAACTGGAGGAGGTCCAGCCTTTGATTCAAAGTGTATCCATCTGTTCCAGCTCCTAATCTTTTATTCCCCCATTTTATGAAAAACCAATGGTCATTGCAGACATGAAAGCATTTTTATATTTTCCAAAACCCACTTTTTATTTTATCCCCAGACGATAATGGTTAGTTGCTTCTTGCAGGGTAATGTCAGCTTCTCTTTTGAGGTTTATGCAGGGACTGTACTACCTCTGCAGAAAATAGTTTTAAAGGTTCCCCTGCTTTTCCATCAAAGCAGATCTATCACAGCAACTGTGCAAACATTCCCCATTTTGGTGAGTAACTGGGCTCTGTACATTGTGTAGGTTTATTCTTTGTTTGTAAACTAAGATCCAGCCCAGGACTCATAAAACCCTAAAGGGATTCTTGATTTGTAACATGAAAATTAATCTTTTGCTGAATGTTAAGTTTATAGATTTTTAAAAATATATACATTTTATTGATTTTTCACAGTGAGGAAGAGAGAGGGATAGAGAGTTAGATACATTGATGAGAGAGAATCATTGATCCACTGCCTCTTGTACTCCCCCTACTGGGGATCTGCCTGCAACCCAGGTACATGCCCTTGGCCAGAATAGAACCTGAGACCTTTCATTATGCAGGCCAACACTCTCCCCACTGAGCCAAACTGGTTTTGGCTATAGATGTTATTTTTAAGTTACTGATGCTGATAGTGTAGTTTAAAAATCCCCTCAATTCTGTAATATCTTTGTGCTCCCACATAGGGGATGATTCTTAATTTTACTGTTTATTTCTGAGAACTTTCAGTAAAACTCTCTTTGATACAGAATTTATATATAAATTTACCAGTTGTGATTTTCTTTGGAGAAAAAGCAGACATAGGTCAATATTTAGCCTATTAACCACTTACATTCATGGGACTATTATTATAAAAACAGTGATGTAAAAAGAGCTTATAATGTAATTACGTCTCACAAAGGTATAAATTTTAGACTCTCTATTTTGTTCTCCAATGAAATTTTAATAAAGTATTGGGCTGATATTATTGATATTAGTAATATAATTATTAATTTTATTTGATAGAAGCAAATGTCAAGGAATCCATTTCAAAATAAATGACTGCAGAAAGAATGTTTTCTCTGTTTTAGACTCTTCACTTCGGTGCGGTGAAGGAGATTCATTCCAGTTTCCAGAGTCTGAATGCTGACATCAACAAGCGTGTAGCTCCCTATCTTCTGAAACTTGCTAATAGGTTATATGGAGAGAAAACCTATGAGTTCCTCCCTGTGAGTACTTTGCTTTCACTTTCTTTTTCTTTTCTTTTTTTAAATAAATCTTTATTGCTCAGATTATTACAATTGTTTCTCCTTTCCCCCCCCCCATAGCTCCCTTCCACCTGGTTCCTGCCCCACTCTCTGCCCTTACCTCCCTCCCCCAACCCCTGTCCTCATCCATAGGTGTACAATTTTAATCCAGTCTCTTCCTGCACCCCCTCACCTCTTTACCCCTGATAATGATCAATCCACTCCCCTTCTTTGCCCCTGATTCTATTCTATTCACCAGTTTATTCTGTTCCTGATTTTTAATTCACTTGATTTTTAGATTCACTTGTTCATACATATGTATTTGTAGATCATAATTTTTATCTTCCTCTTCCTCCTCCTCCTCCTCCTCCTCCTCCTCCTCCTCCTCCTCCTCCTCCTCCTCCTCGTTCTTCCTCTTCTCCTTCTTCTTCTTCTTCTTCTTCTTCTTCTTCTTCTTCTTCTTCTTCTTCTTCTTCAAGAATACTTTTCAGCTTTTTCTATAATACTAGTTTGGTGGTGATGAACACCTTTAGCTTTTTCTTATCTGTGAAGCTCTTTATCTACCTTTCAATTCTAAAGGATAACTTTGCTGGACACAGTAATCTTAGTTGTAGGTTCTTGCTATTCATCACTTTGAATATTTCTTGTGAATATTCTCCCTTCTGACCTGCATAGTTTCTGTTGAGAAATCAGTCGATAGTCGTATGGGTGCTCCCTTGTAGGTAACCAACTGCTTTTCTCTTGCTGCTTATAAGATTCTCTGTTTGTCTTTTGCCCTTGGCATTTTAGTTATGATGTGTCTTGGTGTGGTCCTCTTTGGATTCCTCTTGTTTGGGGTTTTGTGCGCTTCTTATAAGTCTATTTCTTTCACCAGGTGGGGGAAGTTTTCTGACATTATTTCTTCAAATAGGTTTTCAGTATTTTGTACTCTCTCTTCTTCTGGCACCCCCATAATTCCGATGTTGGTATGCTTGAAGTTGTCCCAGAGGCTCCTTACACTGTCTTCTACTTTCTCTTTTCTTCCTGCTTCTCCAGAGGAGTGTCCTTTTGGATCTTTGTATTTCAAATCTTTGACTTAATTCTTGTGTTCCTCCCGTCTGCTGTTGTATCTCTGCATAGTATTTTTTATTTCAGTCAGTGTATGTTTAATTTCTAGTTGGGTCTCATTAAATTTATCGGCCTTTTCTAGGAAATTCTTGAAAAACCTTATAACCGTGGTTTTGAACTCTATATCCAGTCTTTTGTTCTTCTCCATCTCTTTTGTTTGAGATCTATTTTCTTGACTCAGTATTTTCGCTGCTTCCCAGAGTTCGTAGGATAGCTTTGTGTGTTTGTTGTCTTATATGGCCCAGTGGGTCAGCCTCCCCAATTATGGGAGGTAGGCACTCTTGGTGCTCCCCTTTGTGGATTGCATGTACAGCCTTGTAGTTAAGTCTTGATTGTTGTTGGTATCACTGGGAGGAATTGACTTCCAGGCCCATTGGATGTGAGTATCAGCTGTGTCTACTCCAGAATACCTTCTGTATTGGAGACAGTCTAATAGGATCAGACTTGCAAAATTGCAAAAGCCTTTGTGCTCAGTTTGGATGGGGCAGAGTCTCAGGGGTGAGCTGACAGTCTTGGTTTCCCATCAGCCTGCCCTTGTGCACAAGCCTCAGACCTCTGCCTTCCGTGGCTCCCCTGAGTTTCCGCCTGACCATCCAGATTTCCTGTGCAAGACCATGGGTGCCAGGGGGCTTGCCTGGAATTGGTTGGGTCTCTGTAGTCTGAAGCTCAGACTCCTTCCGCTCTGGAGAGGCTGTGGCAACCTCTGAGGTCATATCCCTCTGTGTGCACTCACTTGCCCGTGAATGTAGACCCTGCCTGCTGTGGCTTCTGGCTCTCCCAGTTTCACAGTCTCTGAGTCTCTGGGTGCCTTTCTCTATAGTTCAGACTCCACCCATATGAGCCTGAGTTCACGGGGTCTCGCTCAGGGTTGGGATTCAGTGCAATCTAAAAGGGTTCAGTGCAGTCAGGGACTTGCTTTCCCCTCCCGCCAGCCAGGCATTTGGCTACTCTCCCACTCTGTACCTGAGCATCTCCCTACCTCAGCGATTTGCAGTTCCCAATCTGATCCGTGAGCCTCTTTCCTTCTTTCTAGTTGTAGAATTCCCACTCTTCCAGCTTTCCTGTGGTTTTGGATGATGTCTGTTCTGTCTTTTAGTTGTTATTTTGAAATTGTTGTGCGAGGTGGCAGCTTAGGTGCTTACCTAGGTCGCCATCTTGGTTTCTCTGCTTTCACTTTTCTAAAACTCATGAAACAGTGCAGACATTTTGCACCACAATCAAGTCACAGATGTCAGTTTTTATTTTTATAAACATTCAGAAAACAATACAGAATTTAAACATATGGCAGTATCCCCATTAGAGATTCAATTTCATTTGATAGTCTTCACAGGATAATATTGACCCTGGCTGTTTTAATAAAGCAATAGTGAATTCCATAATTCACTTCAAAGAACAATCAATATATACTTATTTATGGAAATGTCAATTTTAAAAAATTTACCAAAGATTAGAAAAGAATTGGTAAATTTTATGCAATACCAAAGGTACTGAAATGAACACTTAAAATAATTAAGGTGGTAAATTTAATGTTATGTTTTTTTTACCATAATGCAATAAGTATAAGGGTTAGAATTTTTTTGTTACAATGAAATTTCTGTCTTTTAAGACAATTTCTATTGCTTTTAAGGACTTTAGAAAACCATTTCTGTATATAGCAGAAGTTATTCGTGGGTTGTTTTTTTTTTTTTATTGATTTTTTTCTTTTTTTTTTTCCATTTTATGTTTTAAACAGGAGTTCTTAGCTTCAACCGAGAAAATGTATGGAGCTGAACTGGCCAGTGTAGATTTTCAGCGAGCTTCTGAAGATGCAAGGAAGGTGATAAACGAGTGGGTCAAAGGGCAGACTGAAGGTAAGAGAGTGGGCCGAATGTAGTCATTCATTACACACTGGCCGTTCTTTTCCTCCTCCCACTGTCCCAGCCTGCAGATGATTCCCTGCCCTTTTCCTCTGCCCTCACCCTCTCGCTGGGGCTAACCTCTGCCACTGCCCACTGCCAGACAGCTTTTAAATGTGGGAATTCCTCGACATGGGAACTTCAACATGCTTTCATTGAAGTAGCTAAATATTTCCCCCATAAATGCACCAAACCACATTTTAAAATTAAAACTTAACATTAAATGTAGGATAAAAAGGATAAAGCTTTGAGGAAAATGCATCCTGGCCCAGATTATGGGGGAAAAAAAATCCTATAGAAAAAAGCTTAATATGCTAAGTGTCCAGTCATCCAGTCCCCTGCTGTAGCAATTGAAGTGTAATATGCAAATTAAATGTTAATGCAACTAAATCACTCGCTATGATGTGCACTGACCACTAAAGGGCAGACACTAGGTCTGGTAGGTTAGCTTGCTGCTGGGGTCTGGCAGATTGGGACTGAGCAACACTGGCTGGACACCCTCTGCACCCTTTCAAGGTCCTTCTCTTGCTGGCCACCTCCCACATCCCACTCTGGCCTTGATCTGGCACTCATGGGGTCCATTGTCCTGGCCTAGGCTCTCTCACAATTCCGGTACTCCTTGTGGGATGTCAGAGAGCCGGTTTTGGCCTGATCCCTGTCAATGCAGAAGCTGTCCATTGGTGGTCAGTGCACCCCCACATGTGGAGTGCCACTCAACCAGAAATGGGACTCATGGCTGGTGAGCACAGCAGCAGTGGTGGGAGCCTCTCCTGCCTCCATGACAGCGCTAGGCCCACTCTTCATGGAAAGTTGGGGGTCCCTAAGCTGGCAGGCAGTTTTATCCCTGGGATCCCGGATTGAGAGAGGGTGCAGAGGGGGTTTAGGGGACCCACATATTCTGAGTGCACCAATTTTGTGCACCGAGCCTCTAGTCTATAATAATAAAAGTATAATATGCTAATTAGACTGGACAACCTTAACAATTAAGCTATGGTGGCCAGGGTGGAGGCAGCTCTGCTGGTGGTGGCCAAGTCCCTTGCACAAATTTTGTGCATTAGGCCTCTAGTATTCTCATACTTGTGACACAAAGTTCTGTGGCCATAAATATTTTGGCAAATGTCTTGTCAAGCTGTAAGAGATGGCTACATCTCAGTTGTTTCTTCACCACAACTCTCTCTAACCTCATCAAGGTCTGAGACAAGGTGCCTACCCAACACATGTCTCCCAGCCAAAGCGTTCCTCATGGCCATTCTGCGGTCACAGGGGAACTGGTGTTTCAGAGGACTAACTGTCCTTGCCTTCGGATAAATACTGCTAAATACTTCTGTGGGAGCAGCTTCCACCTGGAGACTTTGAAGAAATGACTTATTTAAAATTCATTTTCATTAAGAAATATTTTTATGCCTGCCAAAGAATGGCCATTCATCACGAAGGCTTATTGTTTTTCATAGAATGCAGAGAAGATTGTCCTGTTTTTAGCTTTTAAACCCTTTAGTTGTTTTCTTTTTTTTTTTTTTTAATATATTTTATTGATTTTGTACAGAGAGGAAGGGAGAGAGATAGAGAGTTAGAAACATAGATGAGAGAGAGTCATCGATCAGCTGCCTCTTGCACACCCCCTACTGGGGATATGCCCACAACCAAGGTACATGCCCTTGACCGGAATCGAACCCGGGACCCTTCAGTCCCCAAGCTGACGCTCTATCCATTGAGCCAAACCTGTCTTGGCCCTTTAGTTGTTTTCTATAGAGTTGAAACACACTGGTAGGGCTTCCCTAACTTAATACATTAATGGGAATTAAATAAAAAGTATGAATTTGAATTGTCTTTCAATGCAATTCAAAAGTAGAATACTGATATGTGAAGATTTTTTTTTCCAAATTTACTTTATTTCTTTAGGGAAAATTCCAGAGTTGTTGGCTGCAGGCGTGGTTGATAATATGACTAAACTTGTGCTAGTTAATGCCATCTATTTCAAAGGAAACTGGCAGGAGAAATTCAGTGAAATGGACACAACAGATAGACCTTTCAGATTGAATAAGGTGAGATGATGTAACTACAAAACTGCTTTTTGCTCTAAGGAAATGCAGATAATAATATGAGTGACTTGGTTTTTTTGACTATTCAGAAAGACACAAAAACAGTGAAAATGATGTATCAGGAGAGTGAATTCCCATTTGGCTACATCGAGGACCTTAAGTGCCGGGTGCTGGAGCTGCCTTACCAGGGCAGGGAGCTCAGCATGGTCATCCTGCTGCCAGATGACATCGAGGACGAGGCCACGGGTCTGAAGAAGGTAACGGCTCCCACACTCATGCTTCATGTTTCCATCTGACACATGGGTTCTGCCTGTGTGTATGTTGTATGGTAGTAGCCCATCAATGTTTGCTACTCTGAAGCCTAAGATTAACTTTTCAGTGACTGTCAGTGAACAGTTGTGGTGGGTGACATCTAAGGATCTATGTTAAATTTAACATGTCTGTAGCGGGCCACCTGGGAAGGCACATAGACATGCTTTAAATTGTCAGCTGAGCTCTAGGCAACTGGCAGAGCCTTGTCATGGCTACACCCTTCCTCTCTCCATTCCCCCTGTCCCCCGGAAGAAGGCGGGGAAGGGGGTGTTATTTAGTTCTAACTTCTTACCTTTGTCCAGGTATAGGCAGGAAAGGGTCTAGATATGTAAATCTAGTAATTCTAGGGCCTACTTAAGAATGCAAATAAGCTCCTTTGATCATATAAAATAAACATGCTGCTTGGTTCAGTGTATTCGCTGCCTCTCCATCAGAGAGAATAGCATCTCATCTAGCTTCCAGCTTGCTTCTATTTCTGCAACTTGCTCTCTTTCTTTCTTTAATTTCTTAATTCCCAGTTCCTCCACTCAGCAACCAGTCTCCTTCCTTTTCCATGCTGGACGCTGAAAAGAGAGAAACACCGCTACACATGTCAGTGGCAGCTCACAGGAATTTTTTTAAATGAACTTTAGAGGAAAGTGCAGTAAATTAGAATTGTTTTGAGACAAATTTATTAACATTACAAATTCCAAAACATTCATAGTAGGCAGCTTCAAAATGTACTATGAGATCCTATTATTACACTGCTTATTCTCATCAAAATTCATATAGATTGTGAATTAAATTTCTAAGAGCTACATGTAGAGAAGACTCATAAGAAAGCTAAGCTTATTTTCTCATGTGAACTCTGTATGATGTTTCTATCTTAGTTCAGTTAAAAACAAAGACATTTCTTGCCAGGCTAGGACTAGGCAAAACTGTGAAGATTATGGTTTTTCTTTAGTGTTTCTAGTCTGCTGTGTCGTTTTCCTCTACCCTCTCTCTAACCAAACTGTTATCAGGAAGAGGTCCAAAGTTAATTATTTGTACTTATAAAGTCTGTATTAAAATCAGTATGTTCCTTCTTTTAATTGTATTTTCATATTTGTCTCTCCTCTGATTATAACAAAAAATTCTTCAGCTTCATAAAATACATAATCAGCATCAGTAGATCAAGTGGAATGATGGATCCATTCTAGTCCAATAGTAATAGTAATATGCTAATGATAATGATTGACATTTTTGTGGCACTTACTGTGCCACATTAAATCATTTAATGTTCACAGAAATGCTAAAAGATAGGTAATATTATTAACCCTCTCCAAATTTTATTTATTTATTTATTTATTTATTTATTTATTTATTTATTAAATATATTTTTAATGATTTTAGAGAGGAAGGGAGAGGAATAGAGACAGAAACATCCATGGTGAGAGAGAATAATTATTGGCTGCCTTCTGCACACCACCCACTGGGGAATGAGCCCGTAGCCCAGACATGTGCCCTTGGCAAAAATTGAACCTCAGACCTTTCAGTCCGCAGTCAGACACTCTATCTGCTGAGCCAAACCTGCTAGGGCTCTTCTCCTAATTTTATTTTATTTATTTGTTTATTCATTTTTAAATATATTTTATTGATTTTTTACAGAGGGGAAGGGAGAGAGATAGAGAGGTAGAAATGTCGATGAGAGAGAAACATCAACCAGCTGCCTCTTGCACACCCCCTACTGGGGATGTGCCCACACCCAGGTACATGCCCTTGACCGGAATCAAACCTTGGACCTTTCAGTCCACAGACCGACGCTCTATCAACTGAGCCAAACCGGTTTTGGCATCTTCTCCCAATTTTAGATGAGGAGCTAGTCCGTTTTCTTTTTTTACCCACAAGCTAAATCTATTAGAGATTACTTCAGCACATGAGTTCACAGATAACCATAGTGATCAATAGGGTTCAGAATAGAAGAAATAGAAGAAAACTTCGGAATTTTACCTTGCACCAATCAACTAGTTAAAGGAATAACAGCCATCATGGCCTATCACAGTAATCCAGTGTGGTAGGGGTTTAGGAAAGCCTGGGTGGATGGATGGGTAGGTGGGTGGATGGATGAGTAATTGAAGCTTCTGATTTCCAAAGTCCCTGTTACTTAAGCCCTTGATAACTTGGAACACAGCTCTGTTCTATTATCACCAATTGCTGAAAAGAAATGAAATCCTCCAAATGGAATCTATTTTGGCACAAAACATGAAAGAAACTAATTAGCAACTGATAACGAGTTCATTCATTTAAATATTGTTTATTACTTTGCTTATATGAAGTAGTTCTCACTTCTTCTTTTGCCGATTCTCACTTCAGATTGAAGAACAGTTGACCTTGGAAAAACTGCATGAGTGGACCAAACCTGAGAATCTGAGTTCCATGGAAGTCAACGTCCACCTGCCCAAGTTCAAGCTGGAAGAGAACTACAACCTCAACTCTCACCTGGCCAGCCTGGGTATAGAGGATCTCTTCACTAGCAGGGCTGATCTGTCTGGCATGTCAAGAGCCAGGGATCTTTTTGTATCAAAAATTGTCCACAAGTCTTTTGTGGAAGTAAATGAGCAGGGCACAGAGGCAGCCGCTGCTACAGACATAGATTGCGATACTTGCTGCCTTATGCCAGAGGAAAATTTTGTGGCCGACCATCCATTCATTTTTTTCATTCGACACAATCCCTCAACTAACATCCTGTTCTTAGGCAGACTTTCTTCCCCATAGAGACTGTGGAAATCCAAGGCAAAGCTCAGAGCTTTGTCACTAGCCCTTTCAATAGTGATAGTTTTCATACATCTGCAACAAATCTACCATCCCAAAACTAATCTCTAACTCCTTTTGTGATGTCAGCTCAGTTGCTGCTTACATGTATTAACATTGGCATAGATATCTATTTTCCTTTTATAAATTGAAAAATTCAGTGATTACTTTTAATGCATCAAGCAGATATGTAGATGCTTGACAGTGTAGTAAACTAAGAAACTGCTGTACTCTCTTGATAGCCATAAGAAAAATTATGATACTATAATTTATTTCACAGATAGACTTCTGGAAGCTATGGTAGAGAGACATTCATTGCTGAAGGGAGGCTTAAAAACACATATTCAATTGAAATATAGGAGAGCAGCCCAATTAAGTGTTGGATTATGAAGATTAATTTTCCTTGGCCAGTGTTTCTGACCCTTTGTTCTACAGGATTAGTATTCTATTATAGGCCCTCTGATTTCAAACTAGTAAAGAGGTTATTTCCCTTTATCCACCTGGTTGGTAGTTTGTGTGGGATCACAAGGAGTGAAGAAGTGTCTTATCTTAAAATATGCCATGAAACCACAAAAAAGGGAAGTGTAGTAGGAGAGTAGTTAAGCAAGAGGGGAAAAAAGAACACACTGTTACCAGCTTCTTGTGTTTTTCTGATAAGGGCTCCTGATTTCCATCATCTAGTCCTGATTGTGATAGCAATGGGATGGCTTTATGCAGTGCTGGATGGGGAGGGTCTCTGTGATCATTATAAACCTTAGTCAAATGCACCCCTTGGAATGGGGCTTCAAATGCTGCATTTTCTTGCTCCCATAAGGCGAGTGGGTTGGCTAATAAAGTTTCCTAAGATTCTGCTAGCCAGACTTCTCAGTCCTCTTCTTTCTATCTGAACTCAGAAAAGACAGGACAAATGGTGCTCTTGGACTAACAATATTGACATCCATGATGATAGTCAGTGGCTCCATGAAAGAAAAAAAAGATTTTATCAAATTTGTTGACACGCTTTCCTTCCTTTTGTTCTTAAAATACTTATAGTTCTGTCTCCTACAATATTCAAGGTTCTCTTAGGTATAGGGCAAATAAGAAAAGCAAGTCCCTGCATTCTATAGTCCTTCTCTTTGGGCTCTTATGCTAAAATCTACTCATTGATTGACAGTAAATTGTGTTATTCAGATAGAAACTAAACTGCCTGGTCCCATGTAACTCTGCTCAAATCCTTTTTTTATATATATGAGGGAACAGGCTTGTAGACTATAAATAAATTATTGAATGTTAAAACAACTAGTAAATTTCAGAGCAGAAACTAGAATTCAATAAATAATTTATGGGGAGAACATCTAATTCTTTACTGCAATGGTGAACTAGGTAACAGACCTTTTAACAGTACCAAAAAACCTAACCAAGCAAGCATGAGCCCAAAGGCAAGGGAGCTGCCATGATTATGAAGAAGTACTCAGCAATCTGGGGTAACTTGGTGACTATGGAAACTGGGGCACTTTTACTCCAGGGGCATTTCCCAATCCAATAGGGATAAAAGGACATGAAACAGGGACTTTGATGATATTTAAGGCCAGGCAGGCAGAATTTTGGCCTGTCAAGTATAACCCTGTGCTTTCATTTGACAAATAATAACTACAATCTAGGAGTATGACTAAAGCAGCTTAGAATGTATCCCTGATGTAAGTACTTGCACAGTCCCCCAAATTCCAATCTCTTAAATTGGAGTACATCTATTAAGGTTTGCTATTATCTGGAGGCATGTGGTAGAAGAAAAAAAAATATTTCATAGGGAATTAGAAGATGACCCATAAACCTCAAAATTCTACATAATAAAAGTCTAATATGCAAATTGTTCTCTTTTGTGGTGGTTTGACCAGGAGATCGAGAGTTTGACTGCTTACTATGCTGTGTGCTGACCACTGAGGAGAAACATGGAACATGGTGAGCATCGGCCATGTGGTGCTGGCAGCTGGCAGTAGTGGAAGGGCTGCTGCCCAGATGGGCCCCAACTGGAGCAAGAGCGGGACAATGGTGGGATGATGGAGCAGGTGAGTGGGCAGCTCCAGGCCAAGGCAGGTGTGACCAGCGGAGGTGGCAGGGGGCAGGACTGCCAGCAGGCTCCCAGGTGCTGAGGAATAAAGGGCAAATACCAATATTAAAATATTTATTCTAATTATTTCCTTTTCAAATGTGCATGAATCTGCAGCGGGCCACTAGTTATTTTTATAATCAGCTTTTTAAAATATACTATCACATAATTAAAGATAAGTGGGATTTTATTCATAACAACATGTATAAAAATCAGCATGAAAAAACAGATAATGGAAACAGAAGTACAGGGCTCTAAATATTGAAATAATCACACTCAAATTATAAAACAACAAACACTGTTTTATCTAGTTGATGAAAACCAAGTTTAAGTATTTCAGCATGTAACTAAAAATTTAAAAGATACCGCATATTTGAATAAAAATAAAAAAGAGCCCAGCCAGGTATGGCTCAGTGGTTGAGTGTTGATCTATGAACAAGGAGGTCACTGTTCAATACTCAGTCAGGGCACATGCCTGGATTCTGGGCTCGACTCCCAGTTGGGTGTGTGCAAAAGGCAGCTAATCAATGATTCTCTCTTCCTTGATGTTTCTATTTCTCTCTCCCTCTCCCTTTGTCTCTGAAATTAATTTTAAAATATTTTTTAAAAGACCAATAATGAAATAGAAATCCTAGAACTCAAAAATATTACACATGAAAAGCTAAATAGATAAATTTATCAACAAAATTTATCATGAAAAAAAGTAAGTTGTCAGCCGAAACCGGTTTGGCTCAATGGATAGAGCGTCGGCTTGGGGACTGAAGGACCCGGGTTCGATTCCGGTCAAGGGCATGTACCTTGGTTGCGGGCATATCCCCAGTAGGAGGTGTGCAAGAGGCAGCTGATCGATGACTCTCTCTCATTGATGTTTCTAGCTCTCTATCTCTCTCCCTTCCTCTCTGTACAAAATCAATAAAATATATTTAAAAAAAAAAAAAAAAAAAAGTAAGTTGTCAGACCAGAAAGAATTACCCATAATTTCTTCCAGAAGGACAACAATAATGAGTAAAGCCTAGAAAGACAAAAGAAGAAAAGCATAAAAGAAAGGATAAGAATAATGAAAATAGACAGAAGATATTTAACAGAAAAATATAAGGCAAGAGACAATATGGTGCAGGATAACATTTAATGATCTAACATTCAAAATGTGTATTCTAAAACTTATATGTAAAAACTTCAATTCACAAATTTTAAAAATCCTACTCACCCCCCAAGCAGGATACTACAAAGAAATCCATCTGTACTCACATTCCAGTGAAACTACAGACAACTAAAGAGATGATCATGAGAGAAATAAAAAGAGCCAAAGAAAAAAGACAAAATACCCTCAGAGGAGAAACAGCTAGAAGGACAATACAGAAATCAACAGAAATTATGAGAACCAGAGATTATAGACTGATTTAACATGCTGAGAAAACACCTCCCAAATCTCTTGCCCATCCAAAATTATTCTATACCCAGGACAAATAGTCCTTAAGATATATTCAGACAAACAAAAACTGAGACAGACTTAAAAAGAATTCTAGAGCATATTATTTATGCAAAAGAAACATGAGTTGTAAGAAAAAGAACAAGAGCAAGAAAAAATCCTATCTAATAAAGAGGGATATGTTAATTGACTGTCCCTTCCTCAAAGATGGCTGCACCTACAGCTAATAAGAAGGAATATGCTAATTGACTGCCATACCCTCAAGGATGGCAGTGCCCACAGACACAAAATGGTGGTGCCCAGTCCTCTTATCCTGGCCGGAGGGACAGGCTCGCAGCCTAGCCACTGCCTCTGGAGTTCCCCAATCCCCTGGGCAATATGGTAGCCCAAGGCCTACCCATTGAGTAGGTAAATCCTGGATGGCAGCTACCCAATTGCCCAGGGCCACCTGAGTCTCAGGTAATCAAGGCCAGCTGAGGATTGATATGCTGGCAATGGCAATAGCAGAGGTGTGATGGGGCGTCGACTTCCCCTGATCACTGGATCACCTTCCACCCCTGAGGGCTCCCAGACTGTGATAGGGGGCAGGCCAGGCTGAGGGACCTCCCCCCAATTTCCAGTGCATGAATTTTCATGCACTGGGCCTCTAGTTTAAATATAAATTTAAATAAATATTGACCATTATAAAACAATAGTAATAATGTCTGCAGAATTTCAAACATACACGACAATAAAAGAAATGATACCATTGGTGTTGGAGAAGAAAAATAGAGGTAAAAATTTCTGGAGTCCTTGCATTTTCTGTGAAGAGAATTAAAGTACAGTTACAATCACTAGCTGCTTAAAAGACCCTGAATAGCCACAGCAATTTTGATAAAGAAGAACAAAGTTTGAGGAATCACAATACCAGGTCTCAATTATACTACAAAGCCATTGTACTGAAAACAGCTTGGTACTGAAACAAGAACAGACATATCAACCAACAAAACACAGACCCCAGAAATCAAACCAAGCCATTATGCTCAATTAATATTTGACAAAGGAGGCAAGAGCATACAATGCAGTCAAGCCAGTCTCTTCAATAAATGGTATTTGGAAAATTGGACAGATACTTTCAAAAAAGGTACATTAGACCCCCAACTTACACCAAACACAAGAATAAACCCAAAATGGATGAAATACTTAAATGTAAGTTGTGAAGCCATACAAATCATAGAAGAAGCCATAGGCAGCAAAATCTCAGACATCTTCTGTAGTAATATGTTTATGGATGCATCTCCTAGGGCACATGAAACTAAAAAGAAAATAAACAAATGGGATTACATTAAAATAAAAGCTCTGCAAGGCAAAAGAAACCACCCACAAAATGAAAAGGGAGCCCACTGCATGTGAAAACATATCTGGCAATGATAAATCTGATAAAGGCTTAATATTGCAAATACATAAGGAACTCTTACAACTTAACAAAAGGAAGACAATCCAATTTTAAAATGGGCAAAGGACCCAAATAATCATTTCTCCAAAGTAGACATACAGATGGCCAAGAGACATATGAAAAATGCTTAAAGTCACTGATCATCAGATGCAAATTAAAATTACAATTCGGTATCAATTCACAATTGTCAGAATGACTTCCATCAACAAATCAACAAATGACAAGTGCTGGCAAGGATTTGGAGAAAAGGGAATCCTAGTATATTGCTGGTGGGAATTCAAACTGGTCCAGCCATTGTGGAAACAGTAGGGAGTTTCCAAATAAATAAATAAATAAATAAATAAATAAATAAATAAATAAGGAACTTCTATTTGAACCAGTGATTCCACTTCTAGGAATATATCCTGAGCAATCCGAAACACCAATCAGAAAGAATGTATGCTCCCCTATGTTCATAGCAGCACAATTTACAGTAACTAAGATCTGGAAACAGCCCAAGTATCCATCGTGGATGAGTGGATAAAAATGTTGTGGTTTATTTACACCATGGAATATTATGCAGCAGTAAAAAAGGAGAATCTTTTACCCTTTGAGGCAGCATGGAAGATAGAAACCAAGATGGCAGCATAGGTAAACACCTAAACTTGCTGCCTTGCAAAACCACTTCAAAACTATAACTAAAAGACAAAACAGACATCGTTTAGAACCATAGGAAGGCTGACTGAGTGGAAATTCTATAACTAGAAGAAAAGAGAAAAGCACACTGAGACTCAGAGGAGCTGTGGAAGTAAAGTGCAGAGGTATGGAGGCATGCATACAGAGAGGGCTGGCAACTGAATATTCAGGTGGCTTTTTCAAGCTGGAGGGAGATACAAGCTCCCGACTGCTCTGAACTCCAGTTCTTGGCAAGACTCTGGGGACCCAGACTCATACAAAGAGAAACTGAACTGTCTGGCAGTGGGCATAACTTGAAGGTGACTTTCTCTCAGAGGTCCTTACAACCACTACCAAGGGACACTGAGACCCAAGGGCCTCTTAGGGCAGGGCTGAGGGGAAGCCATTGCTGTTTGCTCTGCCCTGAGACTCCACCCCATCCAAGCTGATCACAGAGGCTTTTGCATATGAATGGACTGGTCTTTTGAAATATAAACTTACCTATCAAACTGTAGCTGAGTCAGAGCGACCCAGAACATCCAAAAGATGGGCCAAGGCCCCACAGCAGCTTGCATTACTTCACAGCTGGGCCTCATCTGGGCACCTCCAAAATCCAAACAAACAAAAGGAATCTGCAGATCTCTTCGTAGCTCCTGCTAGATGGCCTCAGGCAGACTAAATTAGTACCTCCTTAGAGATCCAATAGCCAGTGTACCTAGGGGTGAGAGTAGGACCATCCAGATTATAATTCCCCAGATCCATAAGGGACACACTCAGAGGGCAGATTCAGTGAGCACCAAACCCCCACTGAAGCAAATCTTGCCTCATAATGTGTCTCCAGCACAGAAATTCTCCCATCGTAGACACAGCTGATCCTCACAGCCAATTGGCCTAGAGGTTAATTCCTCCCAGTGATACCAACAACAATCAAGGCTTAACTACAACAAGACTGTGCACACAGCCCACAAAGAGGTGCACTTAGAGTGTCCACCTCAGGTAACTGGGGAGGCTGAGCCACTGGACCCTATAGAACACCTAACACACAAAGCCACTCTATCAACACAGGGAAGCAGCCAAAATGTGGAGAAAAAAAATCATAAATGAAAGAAATGGAGGAAAGCAAACTACTTGATATAGAGTTCAAAATCACGGTTATAAGGTTTTTTAATAATTTTCTAGAAAAGGTCGATAAATTCAATGAGACCCTTGATGATATGAAAAAAGGTCAACTAGAAATTAAGAATACACTGACTGAAATAAAAGAATAATATACAGAGATCCAACAGCAGACTAGAAGATCGCAAGAATCAAGTCAAAGATTTGAAATACGAAGAAGCAAAAAACACCCAAGTAGAAAGCAAAAATAAAAAAGAATCCAAAAGTAGGAAGATAGTGTAAGAAGCCTCTGGGACAACTTCAAGCATATCAACATCAGAATAATGGGGTGCCAGAAGAAGAGAGCAAGATAGTGAAAACCTATTTGAAGAAATAATGACTGAAAACTTCCTCTACCTGGTGAAAACAAAAATGCACTTACAAGTTCAGGAAGTGCAAAGAACCCCAAACAAAAGGAATCCAAAGAGGACCATAGCAAGACACAACATAATTAAAATTCCAAGAGCAAAAGACAAAGAGAATATTAAAAGCAGCAAGAGAAAAACAGGTAGTTACCTACAAGGGAGCACCCATATGACTGTCAGCTGATTTCTCAACAGAAACTATGCAAGCCAGAAGGGGGTGGCAAGAAATATTCAAAGTGATGAATAGTAAGAACCTACAACCAAGATTACTCTACCTAGCAAAGCTATCATTCAGAATTGAAGTACAGATAAAGAGGTTCACAGATTTTAAAAAAAAAGCTAAAGGAGTTTATCACCACCAGCCCAGTATTATATAAAATGCTGAAGGATATTCTTTAAGAAGAGGAAGAAGAAGAAAAAGGTAAAAATAAAAATTATGAACCAAAAATACATATCTATCAACAAAGTGAATCAAAAAATCAAGTGAATAAAAAATCCAATGAATAGAATAATCTGTTGACTATAATAAAATCAGGGGCATAAAAAGGTAATGGACTGACAATCCTCAGGGGGAAATGGGGTGTGGGGAGTGTGGGAAGAGACTGGACAAAAATCATACACCTATAGATGAGAACAGTGAGGGGGGTGTAAGGTCATGGGGTGGGGTGGGAACCAGGTGGAGGGGAGCTTTGAGGAGTACAAAAGACGAACAACTATAATAATCTGAACAATGAAATTTTTAAAAAAGAAATAAAAATAAATTAATTGATTTAAAAAAAGAAGGAAAGACTGTACATGTACACTTGAGTTCTAATCAAGAGCAAAGGATAGGTCAGGTGCATAAGGGATTATAAACCCGAGCGGCCCACCTGCTTGGTGTGCATGCACTTCCAGAACATGTATGTACACCATTCTACATAGAAGTAAGTATGTTTGCCTTGAAAAAGAAAAAGAGAGAGAGACAGCATGGAGTTACCTGAAGAGTATCATGCTAAGTGATATAAGTCAGTCAGAGAAAGATAAGTATCACATGATCTCACTCATATGTGGAATTTAATAAACAAAATAAACTGACAAACAAAATAGATTTAGAGACACAGAAGCATAGAACAGTGTGGGGAGCTGCCCTGAATGCAGGGGTCCTATATCCCTGAATGCAGGCATGGGTGTAGGACACAGCTCTCCATGTGCCCCCCTTTTCCATTAACCTAAGTGGAAAATTACTACTACCCCTAGGAATGCTGCTAACTGCAGATGTCTTTGCTTTAGGGTAAAACAATTGATAGGAGCCTGCTGACGCAGAAGGAGCTGCGAGTTAAGAGGTCAGATGGTTGTAAAAGGTCAGGTGCTGAAGGAACTTATCTGTACAGGAACTCATCATGTTAGCAGAAATGGCCACCTGCACTATTGCCTGAAATAAAATATTTCCTCCTTCAGAATTGTATTTAAAGGTTGGGAAAATAAAATTTGGGGCTGCAGACCTCGGGTCTGAGCCCTCCGGACCCCATCTGTTCTTGTCTGTCTTTTTCTTATCCTCACCCCCTCATTCAGGTACTGTTCGTTGTTAGCAGGTTCCGGCAGAACAGACTGTGGTATCTTAGGGGGAATGTGGGGCATGGTGGGCTGATGGGTGGAAAGAGATCAAACAAAGAATTTGTATGCAAATATGCATAATCCAAGGACACAGACAATAGGGTGGTGAAGGCCTGAGGCAGGCTAGAAGGGGTTAATAAGAAGAAAAATGGAGATACAATAGTTTCAACCATAAAGATTTAGTTTAAAAAAAGAAGCTTATCATCAAACTACCAAAAATATTTTTTTTTTAAAATGAATGAAGTGGTAATTAAGGTAAAACAAGGTCACATGGGTGGCCTTAACCTAATATGAGTGATGCTTTCATTAACAAAGAGGAAATTTGAACACAGACACAGCAGGAAGACCACATGAAGACATGGCCATCTACAAACCAAGGAGAGAGGCCTCTGAGTAACCAGCCTTACTATCACCTGGATCTTATACTTTCAGCCTCCAGAACTATGAGAAAATAAATTTCTGTTGTTTAAGCTACTCTGTAGCCACAAGGAACTAATTCAGATTTCAGGAAATACAATTATTTCTTTTGGGTTTTTAAAATGCAAATGAGTAACTAAACTGCAGAAATGATTTTTTCTTTATCCATATCATGTAAATATTCTGGGTCAAGATTATATATCTGTAAATTCAGATCTTTTGCCTTCCTTTTTGATCATGTGTTTGTGGTCATGTTGATGTGAGAAATGTCCAAACATTTAAAAAAATTTTATAAGTGTTTATTGGAGCAAAAAATGACAATTGTTAGAAAGCAAGATCTCAGATGGTTCAGAGAATAATAGTTGCCAATTTCTTTTATACATTTGGAATAAAGGACGGAATGTAAGGAAGATTACATAAAGGTAAGAGAAAGCAAGGCAGGGATCCATTATAGGATAGTTAAGGTTATGTTTTCACTTGAGGGTGGTTACCTCTTTGAGGGACATTACTTCCGGTATTTCTAAGATATGTTAACATAGATGCACAAGAACACAGACAGGGTTAGCTTAAACCATTCACTAAATAAATTATAGCCCTGGGCCATAAATGTCCACCTTTATCTGATCTATTAAAAAATTACGATCAGATCACTTGTGAGGTTACCTCCCATAGAACTCCTCTTTCATACATAGTCATCTGGTTTCAATTACATCTGCTTCCTTTTGGAACTTGAATAAATGGGTGAGATGATATATCAGCAGCTCAGGTTCTTCTGTCCTATGTGCAGGAGGGGGAGGCCCAGTTCCTGCAGCTCCCCATGTGGCTGTGAAGCTGAGTGCGATCATTCCCCTCTCTGAAAGCAATGTGGATTAAATGTCCTGAGTCATCATTTGAAATTGTGCTCTCTATACCTACATACAACACACCCCCTTCTGAGTACCTGTTCTTGGGGGTTAGAGACTATTCAAAAATTAAATAAAACTACCCTCTTGACAGAGCAGGCTTAGGCATTTCCTGGGACATAGAATCCTTGTCTTAGTGAGCGGAGGGCCTGATTTGTCTGCACAGTTCTGAGGGTGTCATTTACATTGAATGTGTGTTGGGCATGTTATCCCTGGAGGTGGGTACCTTGTGGTCCTGCTCATCTTCTGGATGAGGACTGAAGCATTATTGAAGTGTGCTAGAAACTGTGGGAAATATGAAGATCATCAGGAATTGAAGAGGTGACCTGTTAGTACAAGGGGCAGCCCCCAACCAACTGAGCCCCACTGGCCAGGCTGTCTACATGATTTTTATAACAACTCCAGGCCATAGGAAAAGCAGGAACAATTATCTTTATTTTAAAATGAGGAATTCAGGCCTGCCTGGCCTGACTCAGTCCTTGAGCATTGACCTAGGAACCAGGAGATCACAGTTTGATTCCCAGTCAGTGCACATGCCTGGTTGCTTGATCCACAGTGGGGAGGTGTGCAGGAGGCAGCTGATCAATGATTTTCTCTTATCATTGATGTTTCTTTCTCTTCCCTTCTCCCTTCCTCTCTGAAATAAATAATTTAAAGAAGAATTCAGGACAATAATGTTTAGCAACTTGCCTAAGAATTTATATGCATAACCCATGGACAAAGAAAATAATGTGGTGAAGGCTTGGGGAGGCTGGGAGCTGGATGGAGGAGATTAATGGTAGAAAAGGAGGGCATCTGTTATACTTTCAACAATAAAGATACATTTTAAAAAATTGCAGATAGTAAGTGGCAGAACTCAGGGCTAAGATTTAGGTGTTTGATTACAGAAAGAGACAAACAAGAGAGGAAGATAGAGGTTAAGCTGAAAACCTCAGAAAAAAGACTAAGGAGTTGAAAATCTAATAGGGTGTTCTAAGACAATGGTGTGGAAAGGAAAACAGTGTTGTGGCCGGCAAGGCCCGGTTGAGGCAGGGCTTGAGATGGCCAGCAAGACCCTGTCGAAGCAGGGCTCCAGGCCAGGGAAGGAACAAGCAACCAGACCCACAACAAAGAATGTAGCATGATATGCTTTAGCTAAGCATAACTGTTAGTCATAAAATAGTTCTGTTGCAAGGCTCAACCCCCAGGCAGGCAAGTTCTGTTTCCAGTAGCTGCAAGGCAGAACAAACAGACCAAACCAGGTCAAACAGAGACTGCTTAAGCTGAAAATAACCCCCTACCCCAGGTGTTGAATAAACTTTAAATGTTACTGTACTAGTGGAATTTTTCTATAACTTATGACTGACCTTTCTTTGTTAAAACTTTATCCAATCATAATCTGCCAGGCATCCCTAAGATGGGGATAAAAGTAGCATGCTTAGAGTTGGTCGGGGCTCTCATTGCTCGCTGCTGTGTCAGTTGAGACTTGAGCCCGGACTCGAGTTCGTAATAAAGGCTTCCTAAATTCCAATTTGGCTGACTGGTGGTCCTCATTCACAGGTCGCCCACAGCAACAGGAAATGGTAGTCAAAGGGACAGAGAAGCGATGAGGACCAAGGTGTAAGGAATGGAATCATACTGCCTTTGTACTTAATTCCAGGCCTTGCTTATGGTCAAAGGTGAAACATAACCTTGAAGACTGGATCACTATTAATTCTTGTTTTTCCAAACCTAACCTGATTCCTGATATGTTGATCAAAAGTGCACTATGAATGTTTATTGTAAAAACCACTGAGGCCCTGGTTCAGAGGATGATCCAGTAATGGACAGTGGTTGGTGTGGGTGTGGGTGTGGGTGTAGAGGTAAGGAGGGCCTGAACTGAAGTGGAAAGCCAATTTGACAGTGCTTTTGTTAGCATACGTAGCTAGTTATTAATAAAGAAAGGGAGCAAATGGAATCAGACATTATTAAGTACAATTAACCTAAGGAGCAGAACCTTCTTGGTTCCTGAGGAAGTTATAGCTTCACACACTCCCTAGGGAAGCCCGTCATTCAACATATCACTGGGGGAAGGGATCTTACATAATAAATGGGAGAACAAATGGTCACTATGATGCACACTGACCACCAGGGGGCAGACGTTCAATGCAGGATCTACCTCCCTGGTGTTCAGTGTGCTCTCACAAGGGGAAGCTAGGCTCACAGCTGGCAAGCTCAGCACAGTGGCAGGAGCCTCTCCCACCTCCATGGCAGTTGTACATCCCGTGAGGGCTCCCAGACTGTGAGAGGCCACAGGCCATGCTGAGGGACCCCCCACTCTGAGTGCGTGAATTTCGTGCACCAGGCCTCTAGTAGAACAATATGTTCACCTCTAGTGGGACAGGTGAACATATGTGCAGTAGGAGCTAAGATGGTGCATAGAGAGGCCTGTCAGTCTAGAAAGAGTGGACTGGTTAGCGCATGGACCATCAGAAACCTGGAAAGTTCAGGAAGTTGGTTATTTTGGAAAAGCACCTGGTCCATCCTAAACTGGAGGTAATATTATCAGCTTAATAAAGAAGCCTTTCCACTTCTCACTCTCACCCGATAATGCACTTGTCCCATTTGTCTGCATGTTTTCTCCATAGCAGCCATGTAGGACTAGCAGCTGCCAGCAGCCCCAATGGCTATGGGACTCAGAACTCAATCCTGAGCTGAATGAAGTGCAGCTCAGAACACTGGCTAAGCTAGCCGGATGGTGAAAAAGACTGGACTGGACTGAAACCTTGGCCTGGTGCAAAATATCTGGACACTTCCCCTATTTCTGGGCCTGATGAAGGTAAGATTGAACTTTTCCCACAGAGGGATAGAGATGAGGCATTGGGAACACAGGGAAATGCCTTTGAATTTGCATTCACAATCCTCCCTGTGGGTCTCCTGGAATGCTTTCCTTGTGATGCATCAAGGACCCACCTCCACTGACAACACTTTGCTCAAGAAGACAGTGTGTTTTGACCAGGAAGCTGCCTGTGGTCAATTGTAGAAAACATAATTAACCAAACTATTTCTTGCAGACCTTGAGTCAGAACATTTTTTTTTTTCAGTTCACGATTTAAAAAATAAATAAATAGAATAGGAAGAAAGGGAAGAAGCCAAGGAGAGAGCAAGGAAGGAAAGAAAGGGAGGAAAAAGGAGAAATGTGGAGGGAAGGAGGGAGGAAAAGATAGGAAGTAATTGCAACTATCACCCTTGGTTTGTTGACTAAATACAGATAACCCTAAAAAGGGGAATTTTTCATGTTCCTTTCTTCCACTTAAGCAGTAATCTCTCCTCCCACCTCAGGAATGGAACTCTGGTCTATGTCCATCCCCTCATGCAAACATAAAAGTAGTTTATAGCCTCTTGTTTATATTTGTTGTTCCTTGACACACATTTTCGGAAAGACTCACCAGACTTCCTGGCTGAATTGGGCCCCAAACAATTTATTTATATATCCTCCCTTTTCCCTCTATTTTTCTTTTTTTCTTTTTCTTTTTTTTTTTTAATATATCTTATTTATTTTTACATAGATGAAGGGAGAAGGTTAGAGAGTTAGAAACATCAATGAGAGAAAAACAGCTGCCTCCTGCACACCCCCTACTAGGGATATACCCATAACCAAGGTACTTGTCCTTGACTGGAATAGAACCTGGGACCCTTTAGTCTGAAGGCCAACACTCTATCCACTGAGCCAAACCAGTTAGGACTCCCTCCCATTCCTTACAGTGAGTGGTCTGTACCAATGACAAGGTTATTTAAATTCCAACCCATTGGACTGTCTGATGGACAGGCAGACAGCACCAATTTTGTCCAAAACTGAAGAAGGGCTTGACACAACATGTGTTTTTTGTTTTTATCAATAACACTGAATTAACACTTCTCCTTGTAAAAGATAAATAAACAGAGCCACTTTAAAATGGAGTTGGAGTGGACACCCCAGAGGCTCACATGTCTTACAACCTCAAACCTTTAAAATGCTATAAGGCAGAATATCCAAAAGCCACAAAGAAACAAGAAAGTAGTGTAAACCTCAAAAAGAAACATATCTGTTGAGCCCGGCCCATGTGGCTCAGTGGTTGAGCATTCACTACTGAAACAGCAGGTCACAGTTCGATTCCCAGTCAGGGCACATGACCTGGTCGTAGGCTGGATCCCCAGTGTGGAGTGTGCAGAAGGTACTTTCAAAAGTAGCTTTCTGGCAGTCAACCCATAAAATGTCCTGTCACAAAATGTGGCAGAAGGGCCAGCCCCTAGGCAGAGGGGCAGAAGTACAGTGATTTGTGTAGTCTCATAGCCCCACCTCAGCCACTGGCATGTGGCACATCCAGCCTGGCCTTTGGCAGGTGACTCAAGAGGGAAGGGTTAGAAGCAATGACACAAAGTGCTGCACCCTTCTTCTCCCTCCCGCCAACAAACAATAGGCAATAGTATTTGGGGATGGGAGGGGTAAGAAGAAGATACTTTCGCTGATACAGTTGAGATCACATCTTTTTAATATATATATATAATTGATTTTTTGTTTTTGTTTTTCAGAGAGGAAGGGAGAGGAATAGAGAGTTAGAAACATCAATGAGAGAGAAACATTGATCAGCTGCCTGCTGCACACCCTCACTTGGAATGTGCCTGCAACCAAGGTACATACCCTTGATCAGAATCATACCTGGGACCCTTGAGTCCCCAGGCCAATGCTCTATCCACTGAGCCAAACTGGTTAGGGCTGAGGTCACATCTTTAGAACCCTTTTATTTTCTTCTTTACTAATCTTTTATTCCCCCCCCATTTTTATTGTGAAATACATGCATATAACATAATTTTTTACCGTCTGAACAATTTTAAGCATACAGTTCAGAGGCAGTAAGTATATTCATACAGTTGTACAACCATCACCACCATCCATCACAGAAATATCTTCATCTTGCACAACTGAACTGCCCATTAAACACTAACTCCCCATCTCTTCCCCAGCACCTGGCAACCACCCTTCTATTTATAGTCTACTATCTCTATGAATTTGACTGTTCTAGGGACCTCATAAAAATGAAATCACAGACTATTAGTCCTTTTGTTATTGGCTTAGTCCACTTAGCATAATGTTCTCAAGGTAATCTAGGTCACGGCATATGTCAGCATTTTCTTCCTTGTAAAGACCATTCCATTGGATGTATAAGACACATTTTGTCCATACCCATTGACTTGCTTCCACCTTTTTGACTATAGTGAATGATGTTGCTTCAAATGTGGGTGTACGAACATCTCTTTGAAACCCTGCTTTTAATTCTTTAGGGTGTATACTCAGAAGTGAAAGTCCTGGATCATATTTGAGTTTCTGAGGAAACTCCTTGCTGTTTTCCATAACAGCTGCATTATTTATATTCCCACTAAGATTGTACAAGGGTCCAGTTTCTTCCAATTCTTGCTAGAGTCCCTTTTGTTAAAAGATGTTTGTGCAGCTAACTTAACTCATTTTTCAATGATATTTTCTGGAGACCCTCTCTTTACATCACCTCCCACCCTCACTTTCCCGCAAGGCAGTTAGTTCCCTTTTGCTGCTTCCCCAAAGCAGCCCAGAGCCTGCAATCTATTGCCCTCCCTAAAACACTGAGCAGCACAGCCGCACCAAGGTCTTCACCTAAGATTGTGGAGCATGCCTTCTGTGGACTCACCTGTCTTCCTCAGGCCTCTAACTCTAACTCAGCATCTAAGAGAGTTCAAAGGTAGCCTTGTGCTCTGAGGAAGATCTCTTGTTTTGTAGACTTCAAAAACATTCCAATGTTTGCTTAGCCAAAACAACAAGCCTCTCTTTGAAGATTATCTATGTAAGCAAATTAAAAATAGGCTTCTAACTTCCTTTTTCCTGGAAGTGCATTATGCGTTTAATTTAAAAAAGTTAGTTGGCTCCATTCAGTTGGCTCCCTTCTGGAATAAATTGTTTAGCCATTTTATTATAGCACAGACTTTTGGGACCAAGTTTTGTTTTCATTTTGAGATAGAACAAAATATACTAAGAACAAAGTATTTTAGCACTTCAAAATTACTCAAATAGCAGATAACAACTGGTAACAAGCTCAAGAAGATGAAGAATTCTTTACTGTCTGATATACAGCAATTACTAACTAATAAACTTTTTAAATTTTATATAATAAATCTTTATTGTTCAGATTATTACAGGTGTTTCTCTTTTTCCCCCCCATAGCTCCTCCCCACCTGATTCCCCACCTCACCTCCTGCCACTGTCTTCATCCATAGGTGTAAGATTTTTGTTCAATCTCTTCCTGCATCCCTCAGACCCTCTTCCCCCTGAGAATTGTCAGTCCACTCTTTTTCTATGTCCCTGATTCTATTATATTCACCAGTCCATTCTGTTCTTCAGATTTTTTATTCACTTGATTTTTAGATTCACTTGTTGGTAGGTATGTATTTGATGTCTTTTTGTTGTTCATAGTTTTTACCTTTACCTTTTTCTTCTTCTTAAAGAATACCCTTTGGCATTTCATGTAATCCTCATTTGGTGGTGATGAACTCCTTTAGCTTTTTCTTTTCTGTGAAGCTCTTTATCTGACCTTCAATTCTGAATGATAGCTTTGCTGGGTAGAGCTATTGGTTGTAGGTTCTTGCTGTTCATCACTTTGAATATTTCTTGCCACTCCCTTCTGGCCTGCATAGTTTCTGTTGAGAAATCAGCTGACAGTCCTATGGGTACTGCCTTGTAGATAACTAACTAACTGTTTTTCTTTTGCTGCTTTCAAGATTCTCTCTCTGGCTTTTGCCCTTAGCATTTTAATCATGATGTGTCTTGGTGTGGTTCTCATTGGATTCCTCTTGTTTGGGATTCTGTGAGCTTCCTGGACTTATAAGTCTATTTCTTTCACCAGGTGGGGAAAGTTTTCTGTCATTATTTCTTTCAATAGGCCTTCAATATCCTTCTCTCTCTCTTCTTCTGGCATCCCCAAAATTTGGATGTTGGTACGCTTAAAGCCGTCCCAGAGGCTCCTTATACTATCCTCACACTTTTGGATTCTTCTTTCTTTCTGCCTCTCTGGTTGGGTGTTTTTGGCTTCCTCATATTCTAGATCTTTGGTTTGACTCTTGGGGTACGTTGATCTACAGTTGAGTTTCTTTACATTCTTTATTTCAGAAAGTGTATGCTTAATTTCTAACTGGTGCTTTTCCATTTTTTTGGTATATTCATTAAGGTCTTTGAAGGTCTCTTCAAATTTCTCAGCAATTTTTAGAAGATTCTTGAGTATCCTTATAAATGTGATTCTGAATTCTGTGTCATCCAGTAGTTTACTTTCCTCCACCTCTCCCATTTGTGACATGCTTCTGTGTCTCTGCATTTTGGTTGCCTCCCTGTGTTGATGGAATGGCTTTGTGTGGAAGGTGAACTAGAGGGTCCAGTAGCTCAGCTTCCCCACTCACCCAATGTGGTTGCTCTTGATACACCCCTTTGTGGGCTGAGTGCAAAGTCTTGGTGTAGTTAAGCCTTGATTGCTGTTGGTACACTGGGAAGAAGTGACCTCCTGGCCAATTGGCTGTAAGAACCCGCTATGCCTATAATGAAAGAACTGCTGCACTTGGAGACATGCTTATGGTGCAGGCCTTGTTTCAGTGGGGCTTTGGTGCTCACTGAGTCCACCTCCGAGTGTGTCACTTATGGATATGAGGAGTTGAAATCTGGTATCTCACACTGACCACTAGGGACACTGGTTTCTGGATCTCCAATGGGGTGCAATTCAGCTACTATCTGATGCCACCCTGCAGGAGCTACAGTGAGAAACACAGTCCTCTCCTCCCTGCTTGGAGCTTGGAAGCTTTAGAGCTGTCTGCACCAAGTTGCAAGTTTGCTAGGTTAAACTGCAGTAGAGAAGGCCATTCATATGCAAAAGACACTGCTAGGATTTTGAGTGTGTTTGTAGATTGTGCGGGGTGGAGTCTCAGGGCGGAGTCTCAGGGTGTCACTAGGCTGGGGCATGGCCAACAGCATTGGCTACCCGTCAGCCATCTCTGCCTCTCTGACTACATCCCCGCATCTCGCACCCAAGCACAGGAAACAATTATTATCATTATTTTAAATAAATCTTTATTGTTCATATTATTACAAATGTTCCTCATTTATTCCCCTCCATTGCTCCCCTCCACCAGGTTCCCACCCCACCCTCTGCCTTTTCCCTACCACCCATTGTCCTCATCCATAGGTGCACAGTTTATGTTCAGTCTCTTCCCGCACCCCCTCACTCCCCTTTTCCCTGAGAATTGTCAGTTCACTCCCCTTCCATACCTCTGATTCTATTATATTCAACAGTTAATATTGTTCATCAGATTTTTCCCTTGGTTTTTAGATTCACTTGTTGATAGTTACATATTTGTTGTTCATAATTTTTATCTTTATTTTCTTCCTCTTTCTAAAGAACCCCTTCAGCAATTTATATAATTCTGGTTTGGCAATGATGAACTCCTTTAGCTTTTTTTTATTTGTGAAGCTCTTTATCTGGCCTTTGATTCTGAGTGATAGCTTTGCTGGGTAGATTATTTTTGGCTGTAGGTTCTTGCTATTCATCATCTTGAAAATTTCTTGCCATTCCTGTCTGGCCTGTATGGTTTCTGTTGAGAAATCAGCTGATAGTTGTATGGGTACTCCCTTGTAGGTAACTGTTTTTTTCTTGATGCTTTTAATATTCTTTCTTTGTCTTTTGCTCTTGGAATTTTAATTATGATGTGTCTTGGTGTGGTCCTCTTTGGATTTCTTTTGTTTGGGGTTCTGTGCTCTTCCTGGACTTGTAAGTCTAATTCTTTTACCGAGTGGGGGAAGTTTTCTGACATTATTTCTTTCAGTGTGTTTTCATTATCTTGTTCTCTCTCTCTTCTTCTGGGACTTCCATAATTCTGATGTTGGTATGCTTGAAGTTGTCCCAGAGGTTTCTTGTACTATCTTCAACTTTCTGGATTCTCTTGTCTCTTGCTTCTGCAGAGGAGTGTCTTTTGGCTCTTTATGTTCCAAATCTTTGACTTGATTCTTGCAATCTTCCATTCTGTTTTTAGGACTCTGTATAATATTTTTTATTTTAGACAATGTATTCTTTATTTCTAGTTGATCTCTTTTTATTTCTAGTTGATCCCTTTTCATATCCTCATACGTCTCATTTATTTTATCGGCCTTTTATAGGAAATTCTTGAAAAACCTTATAAGCGTGGTTTTGAACTCTATATCCAGTCACTTTTTTTCCTTCATTTCTTTCATTTGTGATCTGTTTCTTTGTCTCGGCATTTTCGCTGCTTCCCTGAGTTGGTAGGGTGGCTTTGTGCACTAAAGTGTCCTATATGGTTCACTTGGTCAGCCTCCCAGTTACCTGAGGTGGACACTCTTGGTGCCCCCTTTTGTGGACTGTGTGTACAGCCTGGTTGTAGTTAAGTCTTGATTGTTGTTGGTATCACTGGGAGGAACTGACCTCCAGGCCAATTGGCTGTGAGGATCAGCTCTGTCTATGCCAGGAGACAGCCTTATTCGACTAGACTTGGAAAATTGCAAAGCCTCTGTGCTCAGCTTGGATGGGGTGGAGTTTCAGGGTGGAGCCTACAGCCTTGACTTCCTGTCATTCCCGCCCTATGAGGTTCCTGAGTCTCAGTGTTCCTCAGTGTCCTTTGGTATTTGCTACAAGCACCTCTGAGAGAAAGGTGCCCTCAAGTTTTGCTCGCTACCATACAGTCTAGGCTCTCCCCCAATAAGCCCAGAACTGGGGTTCAGTGCAGTTGAAAGTGGGGTTGGAAGTGGGGTTCAGAGCAGTCTGGAGCTTTTGTCTCCTTCCTATGGCACAGTCAACACTCCGTTCTCTGCGTGTAATGTGCACACCTCCAGGACTGCCTTCGGCCGCTCCCCTGAGTTTCCGCCTTACAGCCTAGAGGTACCTCAGTTTTTCAGTGCTTGTGCCCTGAATGCTCCTTTCTCTTTCAGTCTGAATACTCCTTTCTCTTTCAGTTGTAGCGCTTCCTTCCAGCCCAGTTTTCCTGTGGTTCTCGGTGATAGATGTTTTGTCTTTTAGTTGTAGTTTTGAAATTGTTGTGCATGGCAGCAGTTAAGGTGTGTTTACTTAAGCCACCATCTTGGATCCTCCTCAACTATTTTTTACAAATATATTTTTATTAATTTCAGAGAGGATGAGAGAGGGAAAGAAAGCCAGAAACATCAATGGTGAAAGACTGGCTGCCTTCGACACAGCCCCCACTGTGGACAGAGCCCACAATCTGGGCATATGCCCTGACCGGTGATTGAACCATGACCTCCTGGTTTATAGCTCAAAGCTCAATCACTGAGCCATGCTGGCTGGACAACTAACCAACTACTTTAAATCAACTTGGCCATCATCTTAAACCAGTTGTGGGTTATGAGAAACTCAAATATTCTTTAACTTTAACTCCATTTTGACATGTAACTTACAACTCAATGCCTGCCTGTAGGGCCCAGGTAGCTGATGGGAGCTTACAGCAGGGAACTTGGGGACATGGTATAGTTTCCAGGCCTTGAGATACCAGACAACAGAGCTGGTGGGTAGGGGCCACTTATCTTGGGCCTCAAAGTTAAACTGCTGAAATTAATTTCTAATGAGATTATGTGTAAAATCACAGAGATAGATACACTGAAAAGATGTACAGAAAATACTAAAATACCAAAAATTATAAAACATAAGCATATATATATATATATATATATATATATATATACTTATGTTTCATATATATATATATATATATATATATATATATATATATATGAAAAATAAAAGAGAAGAAAAAAAAGAGAAAATAAAAAAGTAAAAAAAAATAAAGAAAGTGAAGGGTGTTTGTTTCAGCCATGATTTTAATGCTCCATGGGAACTGGCTTTGGATCCCACTCTTCTGTCAATTCTGGGCTTCCTGTTAGGTACTTAGCTGCTAACCACTGCCAGACACTGTCTTTTAGCAACCTGCTTGAAGCTCCAAGCAACCCACCAGTCCACTGCTTGTGTTTGTCTGCAGAGGCCATGGCTGTAAGCAGGAGGCGCCATTCTGTCCTCTAAAGTAGGTTTGTTAGCAGCATGAAGCCCAGAGCTGGGCCCACAAACTTCCCTTGGTCCCCATGCTCCACCTCTGTCCACCTTTGCCTGTCTTCCAGCTACCAATCTTACTCAAAAGTCTGTTTCTGAAAGGACTTTGGGTTGGGGAGGTGCTGTTTACCATTCAGGAAATAAGAGGTACTTTTTCCTGTGTCAGAGCTACTCCTCTGAGAGTGGCCCAAACTATTACTCTGCGCTTGGCTGGACGGAGATTGTATGGAAATCAATGGGGTCGTCTGGGAAATTGGAGTTTTTATCATTCTGATTCTCAGAATAATAGGGAAGATGGCCCCTCCTCCAAGTCAGTCACTGAAGACTATTTAAGACAGTTCAGACCCACAAGCTTGGCCGCTGCCTTTGTTTCCTCTGAAAAGCTCAAAATGCAGGATGTGGAATGCAGGACTCCTGAAGGTGAGGCAGGATGTATCACCTGCCTTGGGGTTACTGGGAGCAGGGCTAGCTCCTCTCAAGAAAAATGGTCATTTTGAAACTGCATGTGAATGGTCAAATGCTGAACTCCTGGCTACTGCTTGTCCACATCTCCCTGTCTTGCTTCCCATCCCAGCCTGTCCTCAAACACCTCATGTCTATGCCTTCCTCCCTGCACCAAAGCCTCAGGTGAGTAGTTGCAAATGAAAATTTCTGTGTTCTGGGTTTAGAGAGGGGAAAAACCAAAAAATAAAACAACAACCAATCCCTTTCCCCCGCAAAACTGCAGCTTTCTTTCTCATCAACTCTGTTCTGCTGACTCCAGACTCCACTGTGGCCAGCAGCCTTTTGCCTTTCACTACTAGATGTTATATGTGCTAGGGTTCTTGGCTGTGGTGCTCTGGGCTGTGGAGGTTGTGAGGGGAGCTCCCTCCTCCCTCAACCTGCTGGTCTGCCAGGTCTGAGAGCTGGGATGGTTCCTCTCACAATCTAGACCCTTCTACTGGTTTCCAGGTGTTTTCTGTTATCTTATCTAATAAAAGAGTAATATGCAAATTGATCAACCCTCCAACACACAGATAGCCGCCCCATGTGGTCAAAGATGGCCACCATAAGATGGCCAGCAGGGTGAAGTGGGGAGGGGGGGGGGACTTATGGGTGATCATGCCATCAGGGGTGGCAGTTGGGAGGTACTAGGCCTGTGAGGGAGGGCAATTGTGGACAATCAGGCCTGCAGGGGATGGCAGTTTGGGGTAACCAGGCCTGCAGGGGAGGGCAGTTGGGAGGGAACCAGGCCTGCAGGGGAGAGCAATTGTGGGGAACCAGGCCTGCAGAGGAGGGCAGTTGGGGGCTACCAGACCTACAAAGGAGGGAAGTTGGTGGTGACCAGGCCTGCAGGGAAAGTTTTTTTTTTTTTTTTTTTTTTTTTGGGGGGGGGAGGGTGGCAGGCCTGCAGGAGAGGCATTTGTGAGGAACCAGACAAGCAGGGGAGAGCTTTTAGGGTTGACTAGGCTGGCAAGGGAGGGCAGTTGTGGAGGCCTGGGCCTGCATGGGAGGGCAGTATGGACAACCAGGACTGCAGGGGAGGGAAGTTAGGGACAATTGGCCAGTAGGGGAGCAGGTAGGTATCGATTAGGTTAGGAATGGAGTTGTTAGGGGGTGATCAGGCCTGTGGGCAGAAGAGGTTAGGGGCAATCAGGCAAGAAGGCAGGTGAGCAGTTGGGAGCCAGCAGTCCTGGCTTGTGAGAGGGATGTCCAACTGCCCGTTTATATGGGATTGGGCCTAAATGGGCAGTTGGACATCCCTTGAGGGGTCCCAGATTGGAGAGGGTGCAGGCTAGGCTAAAGGTCACCTCCCAACCTGTGCTTGAATTTTGTGCACTGAGCCTCTAGTTTCTTTATGTTGTTACAGAATTTACCAAGCAACCAAAAATATACAGGAGTACCAAAGATACAGGAAAAACTGGTTTATTTTCAAATGTTCCACATGTACTAGTAGAGTGACTCAGGGGAGACTGTTTCTCACCAAACCCTGAGCCCCTAGTATAGAGGAAGCTCTCCCTTTCTACTCCTTTTTTTTTTTTTTTTTTTTTTTTTTTTTTTGTCTTTAAAATATGGATGGGCCTTCTAGACCTTTCACAGGCTTTGCAAAAAGCTGCATGTGTTGGGATGGGGGTTGTGAGACCTCACCTAAAGGCCTGGCCTGGTGCCAGCAGTGATAACCCCCTCTGGGGGTTATGTATTGTTCATGGTTTGTGGCCTCTGTAAAATGGGAGTACTTAGGTAACAGGTCTTACAAGACCAAATTATGGAGAAAGGGGGAGTAACTTAATTATATATAGGCTATCAAGGATGTACATTAGGTTACTGGCACCGATTCAAATTGCAACCATCCCCCCCACCCCCCCCCCACCACCACCACCAAAAAAAATAAATAAATAAATAAAATAAAATAAAATAAAATAAAATAAAATAAAATAAGCCTCCTCTTATCTGGACCTCATTTGGTAATTCCAGGAGAATGTTCTCCAATTGAGTTGTATTTCTAGTCTTGCTCTGTGATGAGGTGCAAGGCATGTATGCCTATTTGGCTGCCATTTTCCAACCCCAGAACAGGAATTTAAAATAACTGAGATTAATATGCTAAGGGCTGTAAGGGAGAAGTGGACAGCTTGCAAGAAAAGATGGGTAATGTCCCAATATCCATTTTTGAGAAAAGTTCTCAGCAAATGGGAAAGAGAAAGATCATATCTCAACATAATAAAGGCCATATTTGACAAACCTACAGCCAACATCATAATTAATGGATAAAAACTAAAACCCTAAGAACAGAAATAAGATAGGGATATCCTCTTTCACCACTCTTATTCAACATAGTACTGGAAGTCTTAACCACAGCGATCAGACAAAAATGAGAAATAAAAGACGTCCAAATTGGAAAGGAGAAAATAAAATCTCATTATTTGCAGATGACATCATATTGTACACCCTAAAGATGTCAAACAAAAAATACTAGATTTCATAAAGGAATTCAGCAATGTAGCAGGTTACAAACTTAACACCCAAAAGTCAATGGCATTTTTATATACCAATAATGAATTATCTGAAAGACAAACTAAACAAATAATCTCATTTGCCAATGCAACAAAAAAATTAAGATACTTTGCCGGGGTGTTATCCTGCATCTGGAAGGGTTCAGGAACCTGGAGAAGGGACTGTGATGAATTAATAAAGAGACTAGACATGAAATATAAATTTGGAAAGTATTCTGGGGGGAAGCCAGAGGAGACTTAGCTATAGTAACCAAGTTCTCCTTGAATCTCTGTACCCAGGGCTTTTTAGTCACACATTTTGGCTCATAGCAAAGCAGATGTACATATCAAAGGTAAAATTTGGTAAACAGTAAGATTATTAGGTTGGGGGAACTGCTTTTGGCTGCTCAGCTGTTTGGCCAGCATCAGGTAATAACAAGTAGATTTTCAGGCTTGGGGAAATGCCCGCAGCTGTCTGGCAGCAGGCAATATCATGTATCTTCATTCCTGCTGAAGCCTCAAGATTCACCAACCTTTTGATGAACTTCTTGCATTTACGATCTGCTGGATTAGCCCTCAGCATATCCCCCTTCTTTGTTTTAATAAATTTAACAAGAATTTATGTCATTTGCAGAGCTCGGGTCCTTTTAAGATTTTTAAATGTAATGAAAAGGATAGAGTTCTATCATGTCCCTTTAAATTGCTGCCAGGCATCAAAGGAATCAGTCTGCAGTAAGATCCTTTCTGGGTCAACAGTTTTTTGATTACTCTTCCCAATCATTGTTCAACTTTTTTTCATGGGTACCCTTCCCAATTACTGTCCCCTATGATATGACAACAATGACATTCCAGTTCTAGATGGACAATGCAGGTCTGACATTCTTTGGCTTGTTCTTGGCAACCTGCAGCCATGGCAAGGCATCTTCACATCCTCCATCTCTGGACTGTTTTTTCAATCTTGTCATCTGTGGCTGGAGTAGTCTGGTTAGTTTCTTTCTCTGATTCATTGTTGCAGGAATCCACATAGGCTTGGAGGAGTTTTCTGGAAATATATAAGCATATTCTCAACCAAAGGTTAATAAAGGAATCCTTTCTATAAACTAGTCATGGGATTCTTTCATTCTTGCCCAAACTATTTTCCTTTAGCTTATTCTGACACCAAGTGAAAAAAAGACTTCAAAGTGAAAACTTAAAGCAATTAAGGTTTGATGTAATTTTTGTACAGGGAGTTATTCCACTACCCCCTCCCTTTTAATTGAAATATTATTAGGAGGCTTTTGGAAATCTTTCAATGTAGTCTTAATAGCTTTTAGTTTTAATTTTCTGCACAAAAATATGACTGCTTTGCTTTTCTTATATTGTAAACAGCTTTACTACAAGATAAACCACCAGAAAGAAATTAGTTAATGTTTCAGGAACAGGTTCCTGCCTAGTTCAACTAAGTTTCCCTGAATATTCACTTATTTTAATTTGCCAACTTAAGTTAGTCTAAAATAAGGCTTATTTTTAAATTTTACCAGTTTTTCTCTGTGACCAGTAAATAATACTAATTTCTCCTATCAGTCTTTTGAGTATTTTCACATAAGCTTTGTTTAGGGAGGCAAAAACACAGTTACTTATTTTTCTTTTTGAAGCCTAATATATTTATTTTTAATTACAATTTTTCAGACATTTGAAGGAAACCTCTTTTTTTCTTTCCAGAGTAATTTCTAGTTCAGCTTTAAAGTTTCTTTTAAAAACATTTTTCTTTCTTTTACATGAAGCAACCTACATGGCTGCTTCACATATGCTGTCTGATGTGGCCGTTTACTTATATTTAAGTGACTTTCTTAGTTTTGGTGACTACTATTGATGAGATGTAAAGCTTGAATAATAACCTTCAGTTTATCATGTAAATACTAGTGGGAGAGATTCCAAAAATTTTAAAAAAATTTTCCTTTTTTTATTAATCTTAAAATCTACATTTAAACAGCATTCTTTTTCATCATTTTGCATATACAGAGGGATTTTTCATATCAGAAGTCCAAGTAACTTTCAGAGGACTGGTGGCCTGCAAATTTTTACTTTGGCTTTTGTTAAATCTAATGCTTATAAAAATATTTCCTTCTCATGAATATATATGAGTCCTTGATTATATTTTGTAAAGCTAATTTGTTAAGTAATTAAAGGTAGGTATCTTTATAGAAAAAGCAAAGCAAGCAATTTTATATGGCTGATCAATGAGACACAAATGCTGCCTCACTCCCAGCCTATTTGAAGTGCAGAATGCTAGGGCTTTTGTCTTTTAACATTTTGTGCCCGCAACCAATGTACATGCCCTTGACCTGAATCTAACCTGGGACCTTTCAGTCAGCAGACCGACACTCTATCCACTGAGCCAAACCTGTTTTTCCTTTTTTTTTTTTTTTTTTTTAATTCTGCTGCTAAAGAAATCTGGTTCTGCAACTTTGCCTTTCCTTCAGATGTTCAAAGTTTATAACATTTAAATATATGTGTATAAATAAAATATATTTATGAATTTTAATTTGATAAAGCTTTCCATGTGATTTAAAGTATATTAGATCAGCCTAATTAAAAAATATTTCTTTTAAGAAGAGAGAATAAATTCTTTGAATCACTCCAGGGCTCATGAAATGTTTCAAAAGCTATCCCTTGGTTAAAGCCTTGACATTTAACTTGGAAAGATCATCAAATATATACATCCCAAAGATTGTATTATATACTTTTTATAATTATTCTAAAAGATATCAATTAAATTTAAACTGGTTTTTTTATTAAATTTTTGTTGAGACCATAGAATTAATCCTTTTTTAATTAGACACTATAAAATACTAGCGGCCCAGTGCATGAATTTTGTGCATGGGAGGTGTGTCTCTCAGCCCAGCTGGCACCTCTCCAATCTGGGACATCCCTTGCATAATCCCAACAGCTTGCCTGTCTGCCTTCCTGATTGCCCCGAACCACTTCTGCCTGCCAGTCTGATCACCCCCTAACCACACCCCTATCAGCCTTATTGATGTCTAACTGCTCCCTGCCAGCATGATTGCCCTTAATCACCCTCCCCTGTAGGTCTGGCCACTCCTAACTACCCTCCCCTGCAGGCCTGGTCCCCCCAACTGCTCTCCCTTACAGGTCTGGGCCCCCCCAACTTCCCTTCCCTGTAGGAAAAGACTGGCAGAGCAGTAAAATTGTTGCCACCAATTTTCCTTAATGTAGGGCAGTGCCTACATTAAGTGTCTGCCCTCTGATGGTCACCCCTAACTGCCGTCCCCTGCAGAATTGATTGCTCCCAATCTCCCACTCTTGCAGGCCTGGTCCCTTCCAGCTACCCTCCCCTGCTGGCCATCTTGTGGCAGCTATCTTGTGTTCATATGGGAGCAGCCATCTTGTATGTTTGAGTGACAGTCAACTTGCATATTACTCTTTTATTAGATATAATTATATCTGAGGTTAAAATTTTACCAAACATACTACAATATATTTTGAATTACTAATTTCTCTAGTAAATACAAGAATTATTTTCTCAAAAAGAAATTTCTATTCTTTATGCATTTTGTTATCTCAACTATATGATTTCTTCTGATTTAATTTGAACTTTAAATTCTTAGAAGCCTTAAATTTTAGGTGGCAAGTTAATTGCTTAGTATTTCTCAGATTAATAATTTTACATTTTAAAAAATACAAGACATATTTAATTAATAGATTCAATTCTATTCTGTAGATTATTCATGCAAGACAAATTCAGATTAATATTTCAGTATTTTTTCATTTCAAAATACCCAGATATTCAACAAGTTTTATTATTTAATTCAGTTAACTCCAAAGTTTTACATTGCAAAAGGTTCTGGCAGGTAAAAAGCATGTACTGGCTGGTGAAATAGGTTTGGCCTAGCCTGGTATATTTAAATGTATAATAGCCATATTCTTTCTGCTAGGGGAACGGAAACTAGTTCCTTTATCAAAGAGTGAAGCCAGTTTCCACCCCCAGGTGACTTAGACCTTTATAATTAATACTAGAGCCCAGGTGCATGAAAATTTATGCACTTGTGTAGCAGGAGTTGATCTCTTAGCCCAGCTTGCACCCTCTCACAATCTGGGACCCCTTGGGGGAATGTCTGACTATGGCTTAGGCCCACTCCTCGGGGGAAGCGGCCTACGCCATCAGTCAGACATCGGTAGCACTGCCATGTAGGCGGGAGAGGCTCCCACCAGCGCCGCTGTGCTGGCCAGCCATGAGCCAGCTGCTGGCTAAGCAGTGCTCCTCTTGTAAAAGGACACTAATCACCAGAGGACAGTGCCTACATTAAGTGTCTGCCCTCTGATGGTCAGCACGCATTAAAAGCAAACAATTGTTCCTTTGTTCCACCCTTAGGGTCAATTTGCATGTTACCCTTTTATGAAATAGGATATTATATATCTACTAGGGGCCCGGTGCACAAAATTCATGCATAGGAGAGGGTGGTGTGCCCCGCAGCCCAACCTGCTCCCTCTCCAATCTGGGACCCCTCGAGCAGCCAGACATCTCTCTCACAATCTGTGACTGCTGGATCCCAACCACTCGCCTGCTTGCCTGCCAGTCAGCCTGATCATCCCTTATCAACCCCTGCCAGCCTGATTGATGCCTAACTGTTCCCCTGCCAACCCCAGTGCCCCCAACTGCCCTCCTCTGCTGGCCTGGTCACCCCTATCTATCCTCCCCTGCAGGCCTGGTTGCCCCAAACTTCTCTCCCCTGCAGGCCTTGTCCCTCCCATCTGCCCTCCCCTGCATGCCTTGTCCCTCCTACCTTTCCAGACAGGTCACCCAGAACTGCCATTCCCTGCTGGCTTGATCATCACCAACTGCCCTCCCTTTCAGGCCTGGTCACCCCTAACTGCCCTCCCCTACTGGCCTGATGGCCCACAACTGCCCTCCTCTGATGACCATCTTGTGGCGGGCATCTTGTGTCCACATGGGGGAAGCCATCTTTGACCACATGGTGGTGGCCATCTTGTTGTTGTCAATTTGCATATTACCCCTTTATTATATAGGATATTTTGACAATTTTTGAGGTTTTAAAGTTAATTATTACCATCTAAGGCCTTTACTTTGGCAAATTCTGTAACAAAGATAATTTACTGACTTTTTGGCAGTCTTTATGTTAACTTTGGGATAAAGTCTAATATTATTCAAAACTGCCCTCTATTATGAAAACACCAATCTTGTTCCTTAGAACCAGTCTGTATCTTTCTTTTGCGTCATATCTGCTATCATTATTTTGCAGGAAAATAGCTTTCGGTTTTATTCCGTAATGTCCATAAAGAGAGTTAAGTTTAGCTCAAAACCACCTAAAATCCAAAATCAGATGGTGTGCACATTTGTCTTAAGTCAGCTTTCTCTCTCTATGAGTACAGAAATCCCAGACACATTCCTGAATTTTGTAAAACTTTTAAATTATGAATCAGGAAAAAAATGGTGAATATGAAACTTTTTAAATAGCATTTTCGGGAGTGGGCATTGTTGGACCCCCCAAAGGAGACCCCTGCCCTGACCCAGGATCAGCGACGACCCAGTCAAACACAAGAGACGGCACTTGATGCAAACAGCAAGAGGATTTAATTCCAGCATGCTGGGACTTGACCTGTTATTCACGCAGGAGCAGCCAAGTCAAGTCCCGAGCAGAACTTCTTACAGGCTTATAAAGGCAAAAACCGCAAAGTTAGAACAAAGGACAAGGGGAGGGGGTCTTCTAGAAAGAGGGACAGGAATTCCTTGAGGGGAGGATAGACATTATCACAAGGAACAGGGTGGAACCGCCGAAGGACGTTGATACTACATCCAGTTTACTACCTCTAGGGGCTGAGTCTGGTGGTCTGGTGCTGAGTTGATAATACATCCAGTTTACTACCTCTAGGGGTTGAGTCTGGTGGTCTGGTGCTGTGTGGCTCATACCCTGTTTTTCCTGGGGCAGTTCTAAAGATCACATTCTCACAGGAAGTCTGGGCTAGCAGGGGAATTTTCTATATTATTTCTTTCAGCCTCTACAGCATCAATCTTACAGGATCACCATGGGTCTCCCTTCCCGCACATTCTGTTTGTTTTGGTAAAGTTTAGCAACCTGGCCAAATTCTTTTCTTATTAAATTGAAGGCATGTTTAGTAGGTAACAATAAACATATAAAATGAAATAAAATGTCAGATTCTGATTTTTTTCCTATTCCACTCTTCATGGCATTGACTAGCTTTTAAAGTTATTTTTGCTAAGATCTGCCTGTTCTAAGGTGTCCTATGGTGATTTTTAAACAAAGCATTAGAGAGTCTCCCTGTGAGAGAGCTGATAGCTCCACCCCCTGTAACTGCTCTATACACCAGAAGCAGAGGATCTAGCAAGGCTTTCTTCTTATTATGGACCTTTTATCCCCGAAACAAATAAGGCATAATACAGTTTGAATCCACATGGTTAAAAATGATAACAGCATTTTTTTTTTTTCTTGAGCCTGATTTTAGAATATATCTTTTTGTTAGGTTGAGGCAGGAGGGGAAGCCCAGAGCCAATACAAGCATCTGCAAGGTGGATGGTGACAAAGATAGCTTTCTAGCTAGCACCTTTCTAGGGCCTTCTTAGACCCCTAGCCCGAGGGAGAAATTCCACACCTCCCAAGCCCTCCACCCTCTGCTCACTAAGCAGCTGTATAAAAGGAGTACCTATGCAGCTGCTTTTTGGTGCGAACTTCCCTGGCACACCCTTGGACCAGTGAGCTTCACCCCCTTTTTAATGGCCTGGATTCCATGTCTTGCTTCTGCGTCACAAACCTCTCAGCTGGATCCTTACACTTTTGACATTCTAATTTCTTTATCCTTGAGCATATAAGCTAAAAATTACAATTATATTTTTGCTGTTGAATCAAATTCTTCCTCATTATAGTCTGGCTTAAAACATAAGACTTTTCTTGTCCACCTTGATTCATGACCTCCAAGGTTTGGTGCAAGCTTTACATGCAGTGAATCTCCCCACCATATTCACCAGTTGACCCACCTTTTACCAGTGATTAATACCTATTCTTTGCTCAGGTAAAACTTCTTCTACAAACATCTTTGTCTTGGGCATCATTAATGCTAGGATGCTATCCTGCACTTGGAAGGGTTTAGGAATCTGGAGAAGGGGGTGTGGTGAATTAATTAAGAGCCTAGGCATGAAATATAAATTTGGAAAGTATTCTGGGGGGCAGCCAGAGGAGACTTGGCTATGGTAACCAAGTTCTTCCTGAATCTCTGTACCCAGGGCTTTTTAGTCACACATTTTGGCCCACACCAAAGCAGATGTACATATCAAAGGTGAAGTTTGGTAAACAGTAAGATTATTAGGTTGGGGGAACTGCCTTTGGCTGTTCATTTGTTTGGCCAGCATTAGGTAATAACAAGTAGATTTTTAGGTTTGGGGAAATGCCCTCAGCTGTCTGGCAGCAGGCAATATTATGTATCTTCATCCCTGAAGAAGCCTCAAGATTCACCAACCTTTTGATGAACTTCTTGCATTTATGACTTGCTGGAATTAGCCCCCAGCAATACTTAGCAATAAACTTAACCAAGGAAGTAAAACTAAGGATAGTTTAAAGGACTTTTGAGTGCCTGCTTGGTATTTCTCCTTCTAATGGATTTTATGGATTCAGCTGTGGATCTGAGATAAATTAATCCTGCATCTTCTCTATTTTGTATCTTGAACCAGTGATTGATGTGTCACCAGAGTGAGAGTAGATAGGAAAGGATTCGAGCACAAACCACTGACCAGAGTGAGGGGTGGACATGCTGGATGACACAAAGGGCCCCAAATAGCTTCCAACTTATTAATCCTGTTGGGTGTATATGCAAGGAGGAGGAAGAAGAGACAAGAAAAAGAACAATCACTAATGTTTAATGTTTTTTAAAAATATATTTTTATAGATTTCACAGAGGATTGGAGGGGGAGAGAGAGATAGTAACATAAATGATGAGAGATCATCATCAATCGGCTGCCTCCTACATGCTGCTACTGGTTAATGAGCCCCAAATCAAGGCATGTGCTCTAATTGGGAATCAAACCATGACCTTTCTGGTTAACAGATCAATGATCAAACACTGGATCTCACAGGCCAGATGGATTTAACATATTTTGTTGCTACAATTGAATAATTACCAAAAAAATAAATAAATAAATTATATGGGCAGCTCAATGCACTATGACAAAACTAATACACTTGTATAACCACAGATGACAAGAAATGTAACATTATCTGTACTCTGGAAGCCATTCCCTCTGTTAAAATCAGACCCAGAATTTGTCCTGGTCGGGTGTAGTAAGACATTTGACATGGAAATAGTTGTCACAAAGGAAGAATGTATATTCACAGATCCCAGAAATTGGAAGCATTCAACACCACATCACATGGGACCTGGGAAGCACCCAGTCTACAAGGAGGCATGCAGGTGTAAAGGCAAGCCTTCTGGAATTCTCGCAGGAAGGGATGGGCAGGGCAGGACAGGTACACCAGGTTTAAATTAGACAGTATAAATAATTTGGGGGCTGTGAGCTGGCTACAAAGGCGGTCTCTAGCAGTTTTGTACCTGTGTGGGGGTAGTTTAGAGTAGGGGGACTATTTATTTGGCCTGTAAAAGTTTGATAAAGAAGATATTTGAGTGTGTGGTCACTGAATTTATATCAAAGTTATACTCGCAGGGACATTAGGGGGCCATTTGCTATCTCTAGGAATTAACGCTGGTAAAAGTGCTCTCTACAAAATTGAGGCCTCAACTACCAGAGCACGGAGAACACAGAAAATACAGTCAAGTACAATCCCCCTTACTCTCCGAAAAGAACTCTCTCCTGACTAAACCCTATGGGTTAGTTCTGCCTGTTTTTGAACTTTCTATAACCAAAACACACAGCTTTTTGTTTCTGTTCTTTCATTCAACAGTGCATCTGTGTGATGCAGACATGGTCCTGTGCATTGCTGTAGTTTGCTCATTTTTATTACTGTAAATTATTCTGTTATATTTACTAGACTCGTGGACTGCAAACTGAAGCTTGTGAGCCACATGTGGCTCTTTAGCCTCTTGAGTGTGGCTCTTCCACAAAATACCATGGCCTGGGCAAATCTATTTTGAAGAAGTGGTATAAGAAGTTAAAAAAAATTGGTTCTCAAAAGAAATTTCATCATTGTACTTTTGACATTTGGTTTTGTTGACTGAGATTGCTGACCACTGAGCTAGACTGTTCTGCTGGTGGGCATTTAAGTGGTTTCCAAATGCGAGTCTAATACAAAGCATGTGACTATGAATATTCCTATACACGTCTCCAGGTTCAAGCAAAGTCACGCACATTTCACTCTGGGGGAAATTCCTGGATGGGAGCTCGGGCAAGCATGTGCTCCTTTGGCAGATATACCCTACCTTCCTGAGGGTGTAAGAATCTCTGAGTTTTGATTGTGGCCATTTCTATTTTAAATTCACAAGGAGAACATGCCAATGTTACTTGACAGAACAGTTACTTTGCCTCAACATTAGACAGTAAATGTATTGATTGATTGAAGTATAATGATCAATTTTGTCCGAACTTTGTATACAGTATACATGTTGACTTAGGAAATGGCTTTGTTTTCTACTTAATCTAAATTCAACATGCCAAGAGAAAAAATAAAATTCAGAAAATGTTTTTCTTCAATTAATCTGTCTCAGATTTTAATTTAACAACTTCTCAGTGCAGCCTCTCTCTCTTGCCTTTCTCACATTGACCTCTCTGTAGAAGCCAGTGATGGTGCTCTGGTTCTGTGAGAAATGGTGGAGAGCTTACCAGATTTGATCAAACCACTTGAATTTAGCAATAAGTGGCTTTCAGTAAGTATTGGTTCTTTATTTAATAATATGTAAATCATTCTAAATCTTCATTATTAAACTCTTTTTGCTTAAAAGAAAATCTATTGAGATATTTTATCACTCATTATTGGACTTTACTTGACCCTTCTCATGATAAACAATTTCTTAGAGTAAAAAAACAAACAAACAAAAATCTACAATCCCTTTCACACTATTTTGTCCATACTAAAATACACACACACACAATAAGATTTTTTCATTGTTGCTATTTCATGTTGAGATTTGTAAGAAAATGGGACAATTTTCATGAATGCAGAATTATTTCAGACCCTCAACCTCTATAAAGTTTGGTGAATTACATCCCCAGACATTTAAAGTGGGAAGCAGGGGAGAGGGGGGCGTGGGAAGAGACTGAACATAAACTGTGCACCTATGGATGAGGACAATGGGGAGAGGGGAAAGGGCAGAGGGTGGGGTGGGAACCTGGTGGAGGAGAGCAATGGTGGGGGGAAAAAAAGGAACATTTGTAATAATATGAAAAATAAAAACTTATTAAAAAATAAAAATAAATTAAAAAATAAAAAAAATAAAAAAAAAATAAAGTGGGAAGCAAACAAACGCCCCACAGAAATAGTGGTGTAGTCATGACTGTGAGGAGAATATTGAGGCTACATTCATGTTGGTTTCTAAAGATAGTGACACTAAGGTTGTTGGTTGCAATTGGGGACCCTGAGAAAGAAGGTACCTACCAAGAAGGACTCCTGATGTGTAAATGGACTCAAATGTATAAGACAGACCCTTGCAGCCATTTCTATGGGAGAAGGGGGCTCAGCAGGAGGGCACTTCAAGGAGAAGACTGCACTGCACTGCTTGCCTGCACTGTGCTCTGCATCTGAGCCAGCCCTGAGAAAGCGGTCCTTAGAATATACTTCAATATTTAAGACTGAGGCTTTCCCTATTCATTTGGAAATGTGCACTTATTTTCTTAACAGCATTTTCACTAAATCAATCAGAGCAGCTCCATTCTGAACAATCAGGACAGTGCTTTTTGGACAACCAAACTTTGAGGACTTGGAGTCTTGTCTTGCATGAGGATGGACCAATCAGAGACCAGGGGTGGGGACTTCTCTCCATTTAAGCCAGCTTCTTTCTGGCTCTGGGAGCACACTTTCTATTTCCACTCAAAATTGTTTCCTGGAGAAACAGGAAGAGGGAGATGGAATGGAGCAGGTGGAGCTGACCAGAGCAGAGCAGAGCTTGCTGGTCAGAGAGGGCCACCTTGCCACCTGCTGCTTCATTCTAGTAATGGGCTGCATCACAATTGAACTGTTTGCAATGAATAAAGTTTCCTTCTTCACTGCACCCTAAATTGGGGATTCCTGGTGGCATTGAACTGACACCAATGACCAAAAGCTGACAGGTCTGTTTTATCTTATACTGGAGGTCCCTCCCCATCTCACAAGACAAAAACAAAAGCACAGAAAAGCAAAACCAATTCGGAGTACACAGATGAGATTCAGAGGGGCTAGTTTGCCCTCTAAGAGGTGATACATTATGTCCTTTTTGTGATTCACACTTAGGCAAGAAGTGGCCATCAGTTGCCAGAGATGTGAGTTCCCTAGACTCAAAAAGGTACTCATTTCCTGAAGAGTCCACCCTCATCTAGGCTTCTACTGGCACTGCCCAGGCTCCTGCTGTGTCATCCTGCTGCCCCACCCTGCTCCTTCCCAGCACCCTGCCCCCCAGAGCCACCTTTCTCCTCTTCCTGCAGGCCCAGAGCTGACTCACTTCAGGGAAAGCTTGCCCTGTGAGCATTGTCAGCTCCCAGGCTCCTCCCAGTCTTCTACTGGCATCAGTGCCCACTCCTGCTGAGCCCGCCCTGCTGCCCTACCCTGCTACTTCTTGGGCTCCGCCCCATGACCCCGCCCCCCAGCACCGCCCTGCTGCCTCTTCCTCTACTGTCCTCTAACCCCACCCCTTTCCTCCACCTAGAGCCCAGAGCTGCACCCTCCCTCCTCAGGGACTATATAAGGGCTCTGCTTGCAGCGGCCTCATTTGTGATACTGCCAAGTCCCTCCCAAGCGGCCAGCAGCGGGTGAGGTCGGGCACCAGGCCCATTAGGGAAGTGGGACTGAGCCGGTGGGGACTGCCCAGTGCTGGGACCTGCCAGCTGCCTACCCCTCTCTCAGCCCTGGCCTTTGGTGCCCTGGGTACCCGCAGCCCCTGTCCTTTCGCTGGGATTGCTGCCTGCACTGCTCATCTGAGTGGGAGGCGACACCCCACACCCAACCCTCTAATCACAGGCACCAGGGCTGGCTGGCCTGTGATAGACGCCACCTTGTGACTGGAAGCCAGAGTCAAGCCTGAGATCATAATATTTTTATTTTTTTCTCAGCTCCTGCCTCCCTGAGCAGTTTGTGACAGTTTTTAGGCAGCCCTGGAGGCACAGCGTTTCATTGCTGTGGAAATAGGGAGGGAGGCAGGGAGGAAGGAAAGGAGAAAGGGAGGAAGGGAGGGAACAAGGGGAGGACAATGTGATCCAAGAGCTTACTTTCCAATAACAACGGTAATAACTCAATGTATTATTTACAGGGAAGCAGCCAGCACAGCTATCCTTCCTGGCCCATCTCTGTGGAAACAAGCTCGGAGAGAAGTCAGGGTTGGTAAGCAGGATTCTGGGCTGAGGATGAAGGCCAGTCACCACGCCTGAGGGTGTCAGAGCGGATGCTTGTCTCCTGCTCCTGGGGGGCTGCATCCCAACCCTAAGGCCTGTGCTGGGTTTTCAATCACTTCCTAAACCAGCCTCAAGATTTGGGTTTTCAATCTCTCACTTCACCTCTCCAAACATTAGCAACTGAATCTTGAAGGTGAGGGAAATTGATCACTTTGCTGAAATTTGCTTTAATGCAGTGTGGGTAGCTATGGTTTTCCAGTAACAAATTATCATTTCTGGTAAAGGGTGGGACATGTGTGTGCTCCCAGCTGAGGAGGAAAGGCCCGGTCCTGCTGCTGATTCTGCACATCAGAGCCTCTAGGACCCTGGGTCCTGTGCCTGGTCTCTGCTGGATCCTTGTCCTGTTCCCACCTGTGAACTCATGAGATAGTGTTCTTGGCCTCCTGAAAAAAGAAAAGGAAGTACAAGTTTCATGGGGTTTCAGGGCGAGGACGACCTGGAGACCTGCCATTGCCTAATGAGCTGGGGTGCTAGGCCTCTGTCCTGTGTTGCAGCCTCACCATGGAGCAGCTGAGCTTGGCCAACACCCGGTTCGCACTGGACCTTTTCCGCATCCTGAAGGACAGCGACCCCTCTGGGAACATCTTCTTCTCCCCCATGAGCATTTCCTCAGCGCTGGCCATGGTCTTTCTGGGGACCAGAGGCACTACCGCCGCACAGATGTCCAAGGTCAGCAGAAACCAACACAAGCAGCCTGGCTTCCCTGCCAGTCCCTGCTAAGAAGGCGTGCCTTTGAGCTCCTACAGGGAGTTTTAAACACTGTGCTTGTGTGTTCCACAGCTACACACGATGAGGCCAGACTTCCAGAAAAGCCCCAAGATCAGTTCATTTAGATGCAGGCTTTCCCTCATGATTGAGCTCTTACTGAGCACATACCGTGTGCCAGGCACTGTGTTTGTTTGGCTGAGGACACAGCGGTGAAGAAAGCTGCCAAAGCCGGTGCTGTGCTGCTTCTGGTGCCGTGGGCTCATCTTTGAAGGCAGCTCCTCTCCATTGAGACTTTTCAGTTCCTGCTTTGCATGCAGCCCGCTCCTCATTAATAAACGCCTGCTATTAATGTTACCTTTCAGCATGAAATAGCACAGGGAACGCACCAAGGGGAGACGTTGGCGATGTTGTCTTTTTGAGGGAACAGGCCACCGTGGGGTTCTATACTGCTGAGGCCTAGCCAGTGCCTGACACAAGGGCCTGTGCGGGTGAGAGGGAGTGAAGGAGAGGAAAGAAGGGAGGTATGGCCGCTGCAGGGACTGGGCCAGGCCCTGGGTGGGAGGCAGGTCCCTGTCACAGGGAGAAGAAGCAGTACTGCCTGGCCTTCCACCTGCCTTCCTGGGTGTGGGTGCACACTGTGCTGTGTGGTCTTTGGTGAATTCTGAGAGGGGAACTCCAGCTCCTTGAAGTAGGGAAGATTACAAGGTGCCAGTAACTGGGGGAGGTCCAGCCTTGGATTCAAGTGTATCCATCTGTTCCAGCTCCAAATCTTTTATTTCTCCATTTTATGAAAAACCAATGGTCATTACCACTGCAGACATGAAAGCATTTTTATATTTTCCAAAACCCACTTTTTAGTTTACCTCCTTGTAATATTGGTTAGTTGCTTCTTGCAGAGTAATGTCAGCTTCTATTTTGAGGTTTATTTAGGGACTGTACTAGCTCAGCAAAAAATAGTTTTAAGGGTTCCCCTGCTTTCCCATTAAAGCAGAATATCTTAGCAACTGTGCAAACATTCCCTATCTTGGTGAGTAACTGGACTTTGTACATTGTGTAGGTTTATTCTTTGTGTGTAAAATAAGGAACCAGCCCAGGACTCATAAAACCATAAAGGGTTCTTGATTTGTAACATGAAAATTAATCTTTTGCTGAGTGTTAAGTTTATAGATGTTATTTTTAAGTTACTTATGCTGATAGTGTAGTTTAAAGATCCCCTCAATTCTGTAATACCTTTGTGCTCCCACATAGGGGATGATTCTTCCTTTTTTTTTTTTTAATATATTTTATTTTTTACAGAGAGGAAGGGAGAGGGATAGAGAGTTAGAAACATCAATGAGAGAGAAACATCGACCAGCTGCCTCTTGCATACCCCCCACCGGGGATGTGCCCACAACCAATGTACATGCCCTTGACTGGAATCGAACCTGGGACCTTTCAGTCCACAGACCGACGCTCTATCCACTGAGCCAAACTGGTTTTGGCAATGATTCTTAATTTTACTGTTTATTTCTGAGAACTTTCAGTAAAACTCTCTTTGATGAAGAATTTATATGTGAATATGCCAGTTATGACTTTCTTTGGAGAAAAGCAAATATAGATAAATATTTAGTCTATTAACCACTTAGATTCATGGATCTATAATTATAAAAACAGTGATATAAAAAGACCTTCTAATGTGATTATGTCTCACAAAGCTATACATTTTAGATTCTCCATTCTTTTGTTCTCCAATGAAATTTTAATAAAGTATTGGGCTGGGATTATTGATATTAGTAATATAAGCATTAATTTTATTTGATAGAAGCAAATGTCAAGGAATCCATTTCAAAATAAATGGCTGCAGAAAGAATGTTTTCTCTGTTTAGACTCTTCACTTCGATGCGGTGGAGGAGATTCATTCCCGTTTCCAGAGTCTGAATGCTGACATCAACAAGTGCGGAGCTCCCTATCTTCTGAAACTGGCCAACAGGTTATATGGAGAGAAAACCTATGAGTTCCTCCCTGTGAGTACTTTGCTTTCACTTTTCTAAAACTCACGAAGCAGTGCAGACATTTTCCAGCGCAATCAAGTCACAACATCTGTTTTCATTTTTATAAACATTCAGAAAAAGATACAGAATTTAAACATATGGCAGTATCTCTATTAATGATTCAATTACATTTGATAGTCATCACAGGAAAAGATTGACCCTGGCTGTTTTACTAAAGCAAGAGTGAATTCTATAATTCACTTTCCAAAACAATCAGTATATAGTAATTTATGAAAATGTTTTCCAAAGGTTAGAAAAGAATTGGTAAATTTTATGCAATACCAAAACTATTGAACTCTACACTTAAAATGATCAAGCTGGTAAATTTAATGTTATTTGTTTTTTACTATGATGCAAACAGTATAAGGGTTAGAATTTTTTTGTTACAATGAAGTTTTTTTCTTTTAGGACAATTTCTATTGCATTTAAGGATTTTATAAAACCATTTCTGTATGTAGCAGAAGTTATTTGTGGAAGGTGGAGGGTGTTGTTCTTTCTTTCTTTTTTAAAAATATTTTTTATTTAAATAGGAGTTCTTAGCTTCAACCCAGAAAATGTATGGAGCTGAACTGGCCAATGTAGATTTTCAGAAAGCCTCTGAAAATGCAAGAAAGGTGATAAACGAGTGGGTCAAAGGCCAGACTGAAGGTAAGGGAGTGGGCTGAATGTAGTCATTCATTACACACTGGCCATTCTTTTCCTCCTCCCACTGTCCCAGCCTGCAGATGATTCCCTGCCCTTTTCCTCTGCCCTCACCCTCTTGCTGCTAACCTCTGCCACTGCCCACTGCCAGACAGCTTTTAAATGTGGAAATTCCTCAAAGTGGGAACTTCCACATGTTTTTTCTGAAATAGCTAAGTATTTCCCCCATAAATTCACAAAACCACATTTTAAAATTAAAACTAACATTGAATGTAGGATAAAAAGGATAAAACTTTGATGAAAATGCATCCTGGCCCAGATTATGGAAAAGAATCCTAGGTCTGTCACATCCACAATGACTGGAGGCTCAACAAACCAGAAGTTAGTCCTGCAGTCAGTGCTCTGTTGTCGAGGTGACCAACTTCTACAGCTGCAGGCACAGTGAACCAGCACTGACTGCTGATGCGGCTGCAAATCACGCCTGAAGAGAGGCCTGAGGAGAGAAGCAAGGTCTGATCCATAGTCTCTTTGGCAGCTGTTGATCAGCACTTGCCTCTCTCTTTCTCTCTGGGTCTAGCCAGCAGTCCCACCTCCATTTCTCTCCATGCCTCCACCAGGACTGCTGATTAGCCCTGCCTTTCTGACCAGACCCTGTTGATAGGCCCTGAGATGCTGACTGGCATAGAAACCAACCAATCTGAACCAAATCTGGGTGAACTCTGAGGAACCAATGACTGCCTAAGAGGCAGAGCTTTTGATGATGATGGGTACAGAAACAGAACAATCAGAACCAAATTGGCTGGCAGAGGAGGGCAGTTGTGGACAAAATTAGGCTTGTAGGGGAGGGCAGTTGGGGGTAAGATCAGACTGGCAGTTGTGGGGAGTAAGGGGTGATCATGTAGGAAGAGGCAGTTAGGGGTGATCAGGACGGCAGGAAGGGCAGTTGGGGGGCAACCAGACTGGCAAGGGAGTGCAGTTGGGGGCAAGATAAGGCCAGCAGGGGAGGGCCACTGAAGGCAAGATGAGCCTGGCAGGGGAGGGCAGTTCGGGGTGACCAGGGAGACAGGAAGAAGCAGATAAGGATGATCATGCAGGCAGGCAGAAAGATTGAGGGACGATCAGGCAGGTGGGAAGAGGTTTAGGGGCAATCAGCCAGGCACGTAGAGGCAGTTGGGGGTGATCAGATAGGCAGGCAGGTGAGCAGTTAGGAGCCAGCAGTCTCAGATTGTGACAGGGATGTCCGACTGCCGGTTTCAGGCCTAAACTGGCAGTCAGACATCCCTCAATGTTTTCCCAATTAGAGAGGGGGCAGGCTTGGCTGTCCCTCTCCATGCATGAATTTTGTGTATGGCGCCACTAGTCATATATAATAAAAGCCTAATATGTTAAGTGCCAGGTCATCCAGTCAGTTGTCTGTTCAACCAAAGTATAATATGCTAATTATATACTAAGATTACTCAACCTCTCGCTATGATATGCACTGACTACCAGGGGGGCAGAAGCTCTGACTGGTAGGTTAGCTTGCTGCTGGGGTCTGGCCTATCAGGTCTGAGTGATATGGGCCAGACATGCCCTGTTGCCCTCTTGTGGTCCCTTCCTTTCAGGAAAACCTCCCACATCCCTTCCCAGCCCTAATTGTGCACTGTTGGGGTCCCTTGGCCTAGTCTAATGCTCAAAGAGCCAGTTTTTGGCTTGATCCTGCTCAATGAAGAGGCTGCCCTTGGTGATCAGTGCATTCCCATATGGGGAACACCACATAGCCAGAAGCTGGGCTCATGGCTGGTAAGTGCAGCAGAAGTGGCAGGAACCTCTCCCACCTCCATGGCAGTGCTAGGGAGGTCTAACTGATGACTTAGGCCCATTCCTCATGGAGAGTCAGGGGACCCTAAGCAGCAGTTGGACATCCCCCAAGAGCTCCCGGACTGCAAGAGGGTGCAAGACAGGCTGAGGGACTCCCCCTGCTCCCCTCTGAGTGCCCAAATTTTGTGCAATGGGCAACTAGTCTATAATAATAAAAACATAATATGCTAATTAGACCAGATGATTTTCTGGAGAAAGCCACAGTGGCAAGGATTGAAGCAGCTGTTGTGGATGGAGTGAGCCAGTTGCACGATTTTCATATATATGGCCTCTAGTATTCTCATACTTATGATACAAACTGTTGTGGCCATAAGTATTTTGGCAAATGTCTTGCCGAAGCTGTCAGGAGTGGCTCCATCTCAGCTGTTTCTCCACCACAACTCTCTCTAACCTCATCAAGGTCTAAGACAAGGCACCTACCCAACACCTGTCTCCCATCCAAAGCGCTCCTCATGGCCACGCTGCGGTCACAGGGGAACTGGTGTTTCAGAGGACTGACTGTCCTCACCTTTGGATAAGTACTGCTAAATACTTCTGTGGGAGCAGCTTCCACCTGGAGGCCTTGAAGAAATGACTTATTTAAAAATCACTTTCATTAAGAAATATTTTTATGCTGCCAAAGAATGGCCATTCAACAAGAAGGCTCATTGTTTCTAATATAATGCAGAGAAGATTGTCCTGTTGTTAGCTTTTAAACCCTTTAGTTGGTTTATTTACAGTTGAAACACACTGGAAGGGCTTTCCTAACTTAATACATTAATGGGAATTAAATAAAAAGTATGAATTTGAATTGCATTTCAATGTAGTTCAAAAATGGAATACTGATATGTGATTTTTTAAAAAAATATTTTCTTCATTTCTTTAGGTAAAATTCCAGAATTGTTGGCTGCAGGCGTGGTTGATAATATGACTAAACTTGTGCTAGTTAATGCCATCTATTTCAAAGGAAACTGGCAGGAGAAATTCAGTCAAAATGCCACAACGGATACACCTTTCAGATTGAATAAGGTGAGATGATGTAATTACAAAATTGCTCTTTGCTCTAAGAGAATGCAGAAAATAATGTGAGTGACTTGGTCTTTTTGACTATTCAGAAAGACAAAAAAACAGTGAAAATGATGTATCAGAAGAGCAAATTCCCATTTGGCTACATCGAGGACCTTAAGTGCCGGGTGCTGGAGCTGCCTTACCAGGGCAGGGAGCTCAGCATGGTCATCCTGCTGCCAGATGACATCGAGGACGAGGCCACGGGTCTGAAGAAGGTAACGGCTCCCACGCTCATGCTTCATGTTTCCGTCTGACACATGGGTTCTGCCTGTGTGTATGTTGTGTGGTAGTAGCCCATCCATGTTTGCTACTCTGAAGCCTAAGATTAACTTTTCAGTGACTGTCAGTGAACAGTTGTGGTGGGTGACATCTAAGAATCTATATTAAATTTAGAGGCAGCTCACAGGAATTTTCTTAAATGAACTTTAGAGGAAAGTGCAATAAAATTAGAATTGTTTTATTGGAACAAATTTATGAAAATTAAAAATCCCTAAACATTTATAGTAAGTAGTTTCAACTTGTACTATGAGATCCTATTATTATACTGCTCATTCTCATCACAATTCACATAGATTGTGAATTAAATTTCTAAGAGCTACATGGTAGAGAAGACCCATAAGAAATCTAAGCTTATTTTCTCATATGAACTCTGTACGATGTTTCTATTTTATTTCAGTTAAAGGCGAAGACATTTCTTGTCAGGCTAGGATTAGGCAAAACTGTGAAGATTATTGTTTTTCTTTAGTGTCTCTAACCTGCTGTATGGTTTCTCTGCCTTCTCCCTAACCAAACTATTATCAGGAAGAGGTCCAATATTAATTATTTGCATGTATAAAGCCTGTATTAAAATTAGTATCTTCTTTTTAATTTTATTTTCATATTTATCTCTTTTCTGATTATAAAGAGAAATTCTACAGCTACATGAAACAGATAATCAGCATCAGTAGAACAAGTGGAATGATGGGTCCATTCTAGTCCAATAGTAGTAGTAATATGCTAAGGATAATAGCTGACATTCTTGTGGCACTTACAGTGTCACATTAAATCATTTAATGCTCACAGCAATGTTATAAGGTAGGTACTATTATTAATCCTTTCCCATTTTTTTAAAATTAATTAATTAATTAATTAATATTTTTAAAAATATATTTTTATTGATTTTAGAAAGGAAGGGAGAGGGATAGAGACATAGAAACATCAATGATGAGAGAAAATCATTGATTGGCTGCCTTCTGCATACCCTCCACTGGGGATTGAGCCCACAGTCCAGACATGTGCCATTGGCCAGAATTGAACCTCGGACCCTTCGCTCTGCAGGCTGATGCTCTAACCGCTGAGCCAAACCTGGGGTCCCTCTCCCAATTTTATTTTATTTTATTTTATTTTATTTTATTTTAATATATTTTATTGATTTTGTACAGAGAGGAAGGGAGAGAGATAGAAAGCTAGAAACATCAATGAGAGAGAGTCATCGATCAGCTGCCTCTTGCACACCCCTTACTGGGGATATGCCCGTAACCAAGGTACATGCCCTTGACCAGAATCAAACCTGAGGCCCTTCAGTCCCCAAGCCGACGCTCTATCCACTGAGCCAAACCGGTCTCGGCCCTCTCCCAATTTTAGATGAGGCATACTCCCTTTTCTTTTTTTACCCACAAACTAAATCTATTAGAGATTACTTCAACACAGTGAGTTCACAGATAACTACAGTGATCAGTAGGGTTCAGAATAGAAGAAATAGAAGAAAACTTTAGAATTTTACCTTGCACCAATCAACCAGTTAAAGAAATAACAGCCATCATGGCCTATCACAGTAATCCAGTGTGGTAGGGGTTTAGGAAAGACTGGGTGGATGGATGGGTGTTTGGGTGAATGGATGAGTAGTAGAAGCTTCTGATGTCCGAAGTCCCTGTTACTTGGGCCCTTGATGACTTGGAACACAGCTCTGTTCTATTATCACCAATTGCTGAAAAGATGAAATCCTCCAAATGAAATCTATTTTGGTACAAAAAATGAAAGAAATGAATTAGCAACTGAGTCCATTCATGTAAATAATGTGTATTACCTTGCTTATGTGAAACAGTTCTCACCTCTTCTTTTGCCCATTCTCATTTCAGATTGAAGAACAGTTGACCTTGGAAAAACTGCAGGAGTGGACCAAACCTGAGAATCTGAGTTCCATCGAAGTCAACGTCCACCTGCCCAAGTTCAAGCTGGAAGAGAACTACAACCTCAACTCTCACCTGGCCAGCCTGGGTATAGAGGATCTCTTCACTAGCAGGGCTGATCTGTCTGGCATGTCAAGAGCTGGAGATCTTTTTATATCAAAAATTGTCCACAAGTCTTTTGTGGAAGTAAATGAGGAGGGTACAGAAGCAGCAGCTGCCACAGCTGGAATTGCCACCTTCTGCATGCTTATGCCAGAGGAAAATTTTGTGGCTGACCATCCATTCATTTTTTTCATTCGACACAATCCCTCAACTAACATCCTGTTCTTAGGCAGACTTTCTTCCCCATAGAGACTGTGGAAATCCAGGGCCAAGCTCAGAGCTTTGTCACTGGCCCTTTCAATGGTGATAGTTTTTATATATCTTCTGCAACAAATCTATCACCCCAAACAAATCTCTAACTTCCTTTGTAATGTCAGGTCTGTTGGCTATTTATACTCATTAAATTTGGCATAGGTATCTATTTTCCTTTTTTTTATATTGAAAAATTCACTGATTGCTTTTGAATGCACCAAGCAGATATGTAGATTATTGAGGGTGTAGTAAACTAAGAAACTGCTGTACTCTCTTGATAGCCATGAGAAAAATTATAATACTATAATTTATTTCATAGATATACTTCTGGAAGCTATGGTAGAGAGACATTCATTGTTGAAGGGAGGCTTAAAAGCAGACATTCAATTGAAATATAGGAGAGCAGCCCAATTAAGGGTTGGATTATGAAGATAAATTTGCCTTGGCCAGTGTTTCTGACCCTTTGTTCTACAGGATTAGTATTATATTATAGGCCCTCTGATTTCAAACTATTAAAGAGTTATTTTCCTTTGTCCACCTAGTTTGTATTATAGTTTGTGTGGGATCACAAGGAGTGAAGAAGTAAGAGTCTTATCTTAAAATATGCCATGAAACCACAAAAAGGGAAGTGGAATAGGAGAGTAGTTAAGGAAGAAGGGTGCAAAGAACACACTGTTACCAGCTTCTTGTGTGTGTTCTGATAAGGGCTCCTGATTTCCATCATCTAGTCCAGACTGTGATAGCAATGGGATGGCTTTATGCAAAGCTGGATGGGGAGGGGCTCTGTGATTATTATAAACTTAGTCAAATGCACTCCTTGGAATGGGGCTTCAAATGCTGCATTTTCTTGCTCCCGTAAACTGGTGGGCTGGCTAATAATCCTTTCAAAGATTTTGCTAGCCAAACTGATCTCAGACCTCTTCTTGTTTCCATCTGATCTCAGTAAAGACATGACTAATGAGGTTCTTGGACTGACAATATTCACATCCATGATGATAGTCAGTGACTTCATGAAAGGAAAAAAAAAGATTTTATCAAATCTGTTGACAAGCTTTTCTTCCTCTTTTTCTTAAAATACAGTACTGCCTCCTACAATATTCAAGGTTCTCTTAGCTATAGGAAAAACAAGAAAAGCAAGTCACTGCATTCTATAATCCTTCTCTTTGGACTCTTATAATAAAATCTACTCAATCGTTTAGAGTAAATTATGCTAGTCAGATAGAAACTGAACTGTCTGGTCACATGTAACTCTGCTCAAATCATTCTCTTTATATATGAGGGAACAAGCTCGTGTAATATAAATAAATTATTGAAGGTTAAAACAACTAATACATTTCAGAGCAGAAACTAGAATTCAATAAATATTTGATGTGGAGAACATCTAATTCTTTACTGTAATGGTGAATTAGGTAACTGAGACCTTGTAACACAACCAAAAAAACAAACCAAGCAAGCCTGAGCCCAAAGGCAAGGGAGCTGCCATGATTATGAAGTACTCAGCAATCTAGGGTAAATTGGTGATTATGGAAACGGGTACTTTTACTTCAGGGGCATTTTCCAATCCAACAGGGGTAAAAAGGCATGAAGCAAGAGCTTTGATGATGTTCAAGGTCAGGCAGGCAAAATTTTGGCCTGTCAAGTATAGGAACCCCATTGTGACCCCGTGCTTTCATTTGAACATAAGAACTACACTCTAGGTTTATGATTAAAGCAGCTTAGTATGTAGCCCTGATGTAAGTCCTTGGACAGTCCCCCAAATTTGAGTCCCTTGAATTGGATTACATCTATTCTAGTTTGCTACTATACAGAGTCATATGGAAGAAGCAAACAAAATCATCCCTAGGGAAGATTGCCTATAAACCTCAAATTCCATATAATATAAGTCTAATATGCAAATTGTCCCCTTGGGTGGTGGTTCCACCAGCAGTTCTCCTGGGAGACCAGGAGTTGACCGCTCGCTGAGGTGCACTGACCATGAGGGGGCAGCACAGAACATGATGGGCATCAGCCATGTGGCACTGGTAACAGACAGCAGTTGAGGCACTGCTGCTCTGATGGGCCCCTAGGAAAGGAGAGCAGGACCACTGCAAGATGGGGAAGCAGGTGAGTGGCAGGCACCAGGCCAAGGCAAGTGTGATTAGCTGAAGTTGAGGGGAGCGGAGCCTCCGCCTGGTTTCCAGGTGCTGAGGGAGAAAGGGCAAATAGCAATATTTCTTGCCCTAACTGGTTTGGCTCAGTGGATAGAGCTTTTGTCTATGGACTGAAGGGTCCCAGGTTCAATTCTGGTCAAGAACATGTACATTGGTTGTGGACACATCCGCAGTAGGGGGTGTGTAGGAAGGAACTTATTGATGTTTCTTTCTCTCTCATCAATGTTTCTAACTCACTCTCCCTATCCCTTCCTTTCTGTAAAAAATCAATAAAATATATTTTTAAAAATTTATTCTAATTATTTCCCTTCCAATGTGCACGAATCTGTTCACTGGGCCACTAATCATTTTTATAATCAGCTTTTTAAAATACACTATTTACACATAGTCAAAGATAACTGGGATGGGAGAGGAGCTATGACAACATGAATAAAAATCAGCATGAAAAAACATAATGCAAACAGAAGTACAGGGGCTCTAAATATTAGAAATAATTACACACAAATTATAAAACAACACTTTTATCAAGTTGATAAAGAACCAAGGTTAAGCATTTCAGCAGATAGCTAAAAATTTAAAAGATACCGCATATTTGAATAAAAATGAAATAGAGTCCAGCCAGGTAAGGGTCAGTGCTTGAGCGTTGCCCTATGAATTAGGAGGTCATGGTTCGATTTCCAGTCAGGACACATGCTTGGGTTATGGGCTGGACCCTCAGTTGGGGGTGTGCAGAAGGCAGCCAATCAATTATTCTCTCTCATTATTGATGTTTCTATTTATCTCTCCTCTATTTCTGAAATTAATTTAAAATATTTTTTAAAATAGAACAAAAATAAAATAGAAAACCTAGAACTCAAAAATAGAACACATGAAAAACTGACTAGATAAATTTATCAACAAATTAAACAGAAAAAAAGTGAATTGTCAGACCAGAAAAAATTACCCATAATTTCTTCTAGAAAGACAACTATAATGAGTAAAGCCTACAAGGACAAAAGAATGGAAAAGATGAAAGGAAGGATAAGAATGGTGAAAATGTTTAATAGAAAAAGATAAGGCAAGAGACAATACGGTGCAGAATAACATTTAATGATCTAACATTCAAAATGTGTATTCTAAAACTTATATGTAAAAACATCAATTCACAGATTTTAGAAATCCTGCTCACCCCCCACACAGGATACTACAAAGAAATCCATCTCTACTCACATCCCAGTGAAACTGCAGAAAACCAACGAGATGATCATGAGAGAAATAAAAAAGGTCAAAGAAAAAGACAAGTACCCTCAGAGGAGCCACAGTTAGAAGGACAATACATAAATCAACTGAAATGATAAGGACCAGAGATTATAGACTGATTTAACATGCTGATTTAACCACCCCAAACTCCTGCCAATCCAGAATTATTCCATATCCTAGAAAAATAGTCCTTATGATATATTCAGACAAACAAAATTTGAGAGACTTAAAAATATTCTAGAGAATATTATTTATGCAAAAGGAACATAATAGCTGTAACAAAAGAACAAGAGCAAGAAAAAATTTAAATATAAATTTAAATAAATATTGACCATATATATTACTATATAAAACAATATAATAATGTGTGCAGAATTTCAAACATACAGAAAATTAAAATAAAGGATATCATAGATGATGGGGAAGAAAAATAGAGGTAACATTTCTGGAGTCCTTACATTTTCTGAAAGATAATCAAAGTAAAATTACCATCACTAGCTGCATAATGACATTTTGATCAACAACAGAGTGCATATACCATGATGATCCCACAAGATCATAATGGACCTGAAAATTTCCTATTGCCTGGTGATGTTGTAGCCACCATAACACTATAGAACAAGGCATTACTTATGTGTTTGTGGTGACGCTGGTGTAAGCAAACTTACTGCACTGCCAGCCATAGGAAAGTATAGCATATATAATTATGCATAGTGCATGATATTTGATAATGATACAAATGTAATTATTATTATATAACTTTTATCATTATTTTAGACTGGGTAATTTTTCTATTTATGAAAGATCAATGTGCTGTAAAACAGTATGGAATGTTACAATGGCTGCAGCCTCATACATTTTGTGTTTATTGTGTTTCTTGATGGAATCATTTTCTCTTGTGCTGGACCTAATCTCACGCTGTTTTTTACAGTAACATGCTATACATAGTTTTTGCCTAGGAACAAAAGGCTACACCACATTGCCCAGGTCTAGAGTAGGCTGTAATGTCTAGGTTTGTGTAAGGGCACTTTATGATGTTTGCACTACCACAAACTTGCCTAACAATGTGTTTTTTAAAACATATGCCAAAGGTAGGTGGCACATATCTGTACAATTACATTATATTTTTTATAAGTCAAGGATGTATTCCGTACTGTCTAAGATAACCAAAAGAAGAACAGTGAAAGGGTTTATAACTTCCATAATAAACCAAAGAGAAAAAACACACAAAATTACACAACCAATACAATAAGGGGAGAGAAAAAAAGATACTCAGAACAGAAATGACAAATAGCAAAATATCGCATTAAAGCCCAAATATTTAAGTAATTATTTAAATGTGAAATGAATAGCCTTAGCTGGTTTGGCTCGGTGGATAGAGTGTTAGCCTGTGGATTGAAAGGTGCCAGGTTTGGTTCTGGTCAAGGGCACTTGCTTAGGTTGTAGGCTTGATCCCCAATAGGGGGCATGCAGAGGCAGCTGATCAATGATTCTCTCATCATTGGTGTTTCTGTCTCTCACTCTTCCTCTTCCTTCCTCTCTGAAATAAATAAAGATATATTTAAAAAAAAAAAAAAAGAAATGTGAAATGACTAAATATTCCAGTTAAAAGACAAAAATGGTTAGGCTAGATAGAAAAAATATTGTATGGTGTCTACAGAAAATATATCTAAAACATAAAAAAATAGAATTAGAAAAAAAAGAATGACGCAAATACTAACCATAAATGTAGGTATAGCTGTGAACATTAGGTAAAGTAGGTTTCCCTGTTCTAGTGATAAAGACAGACACTTCATATGGTAAAAAGATTCAGATTACTAAGAAAATATCACAATTCTAATTTTGTATGCACCCAATAATAAGCCCTCCAATTATACAAAAAAAAGAAAAAATTAAAAGAGAAATTAGTTGGCAATTTTACAAGATAAGAATGTATGTTGCTACCACTTATTCAAAATTTAATGAAGATCAAGAAAAACAAAATATATAAAAATGTGAAAGTAAGAGCAAACCTTATAATATTTCAGATAAATATTTTCATCTAAAGTAATTATTAGAATTTTAAAGTGAATTAAGTAAAGTGTTGCTGGTTACAAGTGCAATTTACACAGCTAATTTGAATTTTAATGAGTTATAAAGTTTTAAAAAGCCTTTATAATGATGTAAAAAATTTTCAAATGTCTAGGAATAAATTCAAGAAAATATGTTAAGAAATTCTATACAGAAAACTATAATCATCATTGAGAGAAAATAAAGAAGCTCTAAATAAATGAAAAATTATACCATGGTCATGATTCATTATTTAAATCTCAATTGATATACATAGCTAATGTAATTTCAATTAAAAAAAAAAAACAGGCTTTATTTGTTTTGTATTTGGTGAAACATGTCAAGTGATTCTAATAATTATATAACAAGGTAAGAGACCAAGAATATCCAAGACTATATTGAAGAATCAGATGACATACTCAATAGAATAACAACTTATTCTAGAGATGTGGAAATAAGATAAAGTGGGTTCTTGTGCAAAGATGGTTAGAAATGGAACAGAACAGAAAGCCCAGAAATATGAACCCTTCTTTATGATGAGCATCATCCCAGTTTGCTCAAAACAGCCTGTTTTTTAAGTCTCTTGATCTACTGCAATAATTAGCAATGCCCTCTTTTACTCTCAAAATGTAATTTGAATAATCGTATCTTCATTATATTTCTCACAAATGTGGTACTTCAAAGTTGGAAGTGAAGGGAGAAAGTTTTCAGTAAATTGTTCTGTAACATTTGTGAATCATATGGAAAAATATTAAAGCTGATTTCTGCATTAAACCAATCAGGTGGCCAGTAGAATTAATTGTGAAAGCAAAACAATAAACTTTTAAAAGAAAATATGAAAATATATCATCATGTATTTGTGGAGAGAATGATTTCTTAGCAGGACACACATACACACACACACACACACACACACACACACACACACACATTTTTTGTTAGATTTGTTCCTAAACATTTGACGAACTTCAGTAATGCAGAACAGATCATGAAGAGAATGGAAAGGCGAGCTTCAGCACAGTCCAGGTAGACCAGCACCCCAAGGAAGGGTGACATCTGAGACAATGTCCCCCAAGGCACAACTGCCATTCTACAGTATTTCCCACTTTGTTATTTCCCAGGTGTGAACCCTGAGACAAAAGATACCTACTCAAAAGGGCTCCCAGGGGCTAACTGGGCTCAAATTAAATCAACAACAACAAAGGGAGCAAACAAGTGAGGAGCAGAGCAGAACAGAGCAGAGCTGTCTACCTACCCAGAGAGAGATGCCTGGCCCTTGCAGCTGTGCTCCCTTCACAGAGTGCTGTGTCACCACTGAGCTGCTTTGCACTGAGTAAAGCTTCCTTCTTCACTGCACCCAAATTGGGGATTCCTGTTGGCGTTGAGTTGGCACCAATGCCTGTCAGTTGGCACAGGCTACCACTAAAAATATATGTGGAAGGCAGCCAGACTTTGTGAAGTCACAGTTTGAGAGAACTGGTTTCTAAATATTCTCAGAATTTTTATATACCAGAAACAACGCCTTAGGTTACCTACCCAGTGTACCAATTTATAATGTGGATGTTTTTTAATTGATGGAGTTATATGTTGATATACACACTAAGTGGCTACATTATTATGATCTCTGAACATATAATAATCTGGCCACTCTGTATATATCTACTCTAATATAAGATAAACATGCAAATTGATCATCCCTGCTATGCCCTCCAGCCAATCAGGAGTGAGTATGCAAATTAACCCAATGTTATTTGACAGAAGAATTACTTTGCCTCAACTCTAGACAGTAAATGTATTGATTGATTGATGTAAAATGAACAATTTTGTCTGAACCTTATATACAGTATACATATTGAATTAGGAAATGGCTTTGTTTTTTATTTTACCCAAATTGCTAACTCCAGGTAAGAACAAATACAACATGTTACAGGAAAAAATAAAATTCAGAAAACCCTTTTCTTCAATTAACATGTCTCACATTTTAATTTAACAACTTCTCATGCAGCCTCTCTCTCTTGACTTTCTCACATTGACCTCTCTGTAGAAGCCAGAGAGGTGCTCTGGTTCTGTGAGAAATGGCGGAGAGCTTACCAGATTTGATCAAACCACTGAATTTAGCAATAAGTGGCTTTCAGTAAGTGTTGGTTTTGAAGCATGGTGGCAATCATCTTGGTAGAAACTGCAGTTTAACTTTAATTTTAACTTTAACTTTAACCCTGCTGTTTTGACTTCTGTAAGTATTTGCTTGCTAAAACAATAGAAAAGTTACTTTGATTTTCTGAACTTATTTATGCTATTCCAATTGATTAAATATTCCATTGTTGGTTGTTTGAATATCTCATTGACTGTGATCTCACTGGTTATCACAGCATATTCTTTTGTACCTGGAGACCAGGACAACACAATTACCCTAAATTGCCTAAGTCGCTCCAGATAATGTGTTTCTGTTGACTCAGTGGTCTCAAGGACCAAAACTATAATTAATCTTTATTGATAACTAACTTGCTCAATTTTGCTTCTGCAACTGCTTTGTGCAAACCAGATTCCTCATTCCAAACCCAAAGATGTAATCAATACCTTTGTGATATTCTTCTGCCTATATAAGCCTGCTGTAGCCAGCATTTCGGGGTTGTGAGATTTGGGGTGCTGTTGCCTCCCTCATAAACACTGGCTTTTGAATAAATGACTCCGTAATTCAACTTCTTGGTTGAGGTGTCTTTTGTGAGATTCGTGGTAATATTACAACAATTTCTTTAATTAATAAGCTATAAATCAGTCTAAAATCTTTATTATTAAACTTCCCCTGCTTAAAAGAAAATCTATAGAGAGTATTTTTATCACTCATTATTGGACCTTAATAAACAAGTTCTCAGAGTAAAAACAAACAAACAAAAATCTCAATCCCTTTTACACTATATTGTCCTTACTAAAACACAAACACACACACTAGGACTTTTTCGTTGTTGCTGTTTCATGTTGAGATTTGTAAAAAAACAAAAACAAAAACAAAAAAACAGGGGACAATTTTCATGAATGCAGAATTATTTCAGACCCTCAACCACTATAAAGTTTGTTGAATTACATCCCCAGACACTTAAAGTGGGAAACAAACAAACAACCCACAGAAATAGTGGTGTAGCCATCACTATGAGGAGAATACTGTGGCTACATTCATGTTGGTTCCTAAAGATAGTGACACCAAGGTTGTTGGTTGGAACTGGGGACCCTGAGAAAGAAGATATCTACCAAGAAGGACTCCTGATGGGTAAATGGACTCAAATGTATAAGACAGACCCTTGCAGCCATTTCTATGGGAGAAGGGGACTCAGCAGGAGGGCACTTCAAGGAGAAGACTGCACTGCACTGCCTGCCTGCACTGTGCTCCTGCATCTGAGCCAGCCCTTAGAAAGGAGTCCCTAGAATAGATTTCAGTCTTTAAGACTGAGGCTTTCCCCATTTAACTAGGCCAGAAAATCCTTGCCAAAGATCTGAGTTCCCTCGACTCAAAAAGGTTTAAATATCCAGAGTAGTCCACCCTCATCTAGATTTCTACTGGCACTGCCCAGACTCCTGCTGTGCCTGCCCTGCTGCCCCACCCTGCTCCTTGTGCCCCTCTGCCCCAGCACCCTGCCCCCCCCACCCCCCCGCACCACCTTTCTCCCTTCCCTCATCCGAACCCTCACGTCCACCCCCACATTCCTCTTCCTGCAGGCCAAGAGCTCCGCCCATCTCAGGGAATATATAAGGGCCTTGCTTGCAGTTGCAGGCATCTTCAGATCCTGAGTCCCTCCCAGGCAGAAGCCAGCAGCGGGTGAGGTCTGGGCACCAGGCCCATTAGGGAAGTGGGACTGAGCCAGTCGGGGCTGAGCAGGACTGGGATCTGCCAGGTGCCTACTCCTGGGTCAGCCCTGGCCTTCTGTGCCCTGGGTACTCACAGCCCTGCCCTTTCCCTGGGATTGCTGCCTGCAATGCTTATCTGAGTAGGAGGCAACACTGAAAACACCCTCCATCCAGCCCCCTAATTAGGGACGCAAGGGCCAGCTGGTGTGCAATGGACTGCACTCAGCCTTGTGGCTGGAAGCCAGAGCCTAGCCTGAGATCATAATATTTTTATTTCTTTCTCAGCTCCCTGCCACCCTGAGCAGTTTGTGACAGTTTTTAGGCAGCCCTGGAGGCATAGCGTTTCATTGCTGTGAAGGGAGGAAAACAAGGAGGGAGTGAGGTAGGGAGGGACACAGGAAAGGAGGGAGGGTGGGAGGAAGGGAGGTGAGCCAATGTGATCCTAGAGGTTACTTTCCAATAACAACAGTCATGACTCAATATATTTGTCACAGGGAAGCAGCCAGCACAGCTCTCCTTCCTGGCCCATCTCTGTGGAAACAAGCTCGGAGAGAAGTCAGGGTTGGTAAGCAGGCTTCTGGGCTGAGGAGGAAGGCCAGTCACCACGCCTGAGGGTGTCAGAGAGGATGCTTGTCCCCTGCGCCTGGGGGGCTGCACCCCGACCCTAAGGCCTGTGCTGGGTTTTCAATCTCTCACTTCCTATACCAGCCTCCAGCCTTGGGACACTTCACCTCTCTAAGCATTAGCATCTGAATCTTGAAAGTGAGGAAAATTGATCACTTTGCTGAAATTTGCTTTAATGCAGTGTGGGTAGCTATGGTTTTCCAGTAGAAAATTATCATTTCGGGTAAAGGGTGGGACATGTGTGTGCTCCCAGCTGATGAGGAAAGGCCCAGTCCTGCTGCTGAGTCTGCACGTCAGAGCCTCTAGGACCCTGGGTCCTGTGCCTGGTCTCTGCTGGATCCTTGTCCGGTTCCCCTGTGAGCTCATGAGACAGTGCTCTTGGCCTCCTGAAAAAAGAAAAGGAAGTACAAGTTTCCTGGGTTTTCAGGGCGAGGACGACCTGGAGACCTGCCATTGCCTAATGAGCTGGGGTGCTAGGCCTCTGTCCTGTGTTGCAGCCTCACCATGGAGCAGCTGAGCTTGGCCAACACCCGGTTCGCACTGGACCTCTTCCGCACCCTGAAGGACAGCAACCCCTCTGGGAACATCTTCTTCTCCCCCATGAGCATTTCCTCAGCGCTGGCCATGGTCTTTCTGGGGACCAGAGGCACTACCGCCGCACAGATGTCCAAGGTCAGCAGAAACCAACACAAGCAGCCTGACTTCCCTGCCAGTCCCTGCTAAGAAGGCGTGCCTTTGAGCTCCTACAGGGAGTTTTAAACACTGTGCTTGTGTGTTCCACAGCTACACACGACGAGGCCAGACTTCCAGAAAAGCCCCAAGAACAGTTCACTTACATGCAGGCTTTCCCTCATGATTGAGCTCTTACTGAGCACATACCGTGTGCCAGGCACTGTGTTTGTTTGGCTGAGGACACAGCGGTGAAGAAAGCTGCCAAAGCCGGTGCTGTGCTGCTTCTGGTGCCGTGGGCACATCTTTGAAGGCAGCTCCTCTCCATTGAGACTTTTCAGTTCCTGCTTTGCATGCAGCCCGCTCCTCATTAATAAACGCCTGCTATTAATGTTACCTTCCAGCATGAAATAGCACAGGGAACGCACCAAGGAGAGACATTGGCGATGTTGTCTTTTTGAGGGAACAGGCCACCGTGGGGTTCTATACTGCTGAGGCCTAGCCTGTGCCTGGCACAAGGGCCTGTGTGGGTGGGAGGGAGTGAAGGAGAGGAAAGAAGGGAGGTATGGCCGCTGCAGGGACTGGGCCAGGCCCTGGGTGGGAGGCAGGTCCCTGTCACAGGGAGAAGAAGCAGTACTGCCTGGCCTTCCACCTGCCTTCCTGGGTGTGGGTGCACACTGTGCTGTGTGGTCTTTGGTGAATTCTGAGAGGGGAACTCCAGCTCCTTGAAGTAGGGAAGATTACAAGGTACCAGTAACTGGGGGAGGTCCAGCCTTGGATTCAAGTGTATCCATCTGTTCCAGCTCCAAATCTTTTATTTCTCCATTTTATGAAAAACCAATGGTCATTACCACTGCAGACATGAAAGCATTTTTATATTTTCCAAAACCCACTTTTTAGTTTACTTCCTGGTAATAATGGTTAGTTGCTTCTTGCAGGGTAATGTCAGCTTCTATTTTGAGGTTTATCCAGGGACTGACTGTACTACCTCTGCAGAAAATAGTTTTAAGGGTTCCCCTGCTTTTCAATCAAAGCAGAATATCATAGGCCTGTTACTCACTGTCGTGGTGAGTAACTGGGCTCTGTACATTGTGTAGGTTTATTCTTTGTGTGTAAAATAAGGAACCAGCCCAGGACTCATAAAACCATAAAGAGTTTTTGATTTGTAACATGAAAATTAAACTTTTGCTGAATGTTGTTTATAGATGCTATTTTTAAGTTGCTGATGCTAATAGTGTAGTTTAAAGATCCCCTCAATTCTTTAATACTTTTGTGCTCCCAAATAGGGGATGATTCTTAATTTTACAGTTAATTTCTGAGAACTTTCAGTAAAACTATCTTTGATACAGAATTTACATGTCAATATACCAGTTATGATTTTCTTTGGAGGAAAAGCAGACATAGGTAAATATTTAGGCTATTAACCACTTACAGTCATGGAACTATTATTATAAAAACAATGATATAAAAAGACTTTCTAATGTGATTATGTCTCACAAAGCTATACATTTTAGATTCTCCATTCTTTTGTTCTCCAATAAAATTTTAATAAAGTATTGGGCTGGGATTATTGATAATTAGTAATATAGGCATTAATTTAATTTGATAGAAGCAAATGTCAAGGAATCCATTTCAAAATAAATGGCTGCAGAAAGAATGTTTTCTCTGTTTTAGACTCTTCACTTCGATGCGGTGAAGGAGATTCATTCCAGTTTCCAGAGACTGATTGCTGATATCAACAAGCGCAGAGCTCCCTATCTTCTGAAACTTGCTAATAGGTTATATGGAGAGAAAACCTATGAGTTCCTCCCTGTGAGTACTTTGCTTTCACTTTTCTAAAACTCACGAAGCAGTGCAGACATTTTCCAGCGCAATCAAGTCACAACATCAGTTTTCATTTTTATAAACATTCAGAAAAAGATACAGAATTTAAACATATGGCAGTATCTCTATTAATGATTCAATTACATTTGATAGTCATCACAGGAAAAGATTGACCCTGGCTGTTTTACTAAAGCAAGAGTGAATTCTATAATTCACTTCCCAGAACAATCATTGTGTACTTATTTATGAAAATGTTAGCCAAAGGTTAGAAAAGAGTTGGTAAATTTTATGCAATACCAAAACTACTGAACTGTACACTTAAAATGATCAAGCTGGTAAATTTAATGTTATTTGTTTTTTACTATGATCCAAACAGTATAAGGGTTAGAATTTTTTTGTTACAGGAAATTTATGTCTTTTAGGACAATTTCTATTGCTTTTAAGGATTTTATAAAACCAGTTCTGGATTCTGGATGTAGTTGGAATTATCCTTGATTTTGTTTGTTTATTTGTTTTACCTTTTTTTTTTTTTTTTTTTTAAGGAGTTCTTAGCTTCAACCCAGAAAATGTATGGAGCTGAACTGGCCAATGTAGATTTTCAGCGAGCCTTTGAAGATGCAAGAAAGGTGATAAACGAGTGGGTCAAAGGGCAGACTGAAGGTAAGAGAGTGGGCCGAATGTAGTCATTCATTACACACTGGCCCTTTGTTTCCTCCTCCCACTTTCCCAGCCTGCAGATGATTCCCTGCCCTTTTCCTCTACCCTCACCCTCTTGCTGCTAACCTCTGCCACTGCCCACTGCCAGACAGCTTTTAAATGTGGAAATTCCTCAAAGTGGGAACTTCAACATGCTTTTACTGAAGTAGCTAAATATTTCCCCCATAAATTCAGAAAACCACATTTTAAAATTACAACTAACATTGAATGTAGGATAAAAAGGATAAAGCTTTGAGGACAATGCATCCTTGCCCAGATTGTGGTGGGGAAAATGCTATATTAAAAAAAAAAAACCAACTTAATATGCTAAGTGTCCAGTCATCCAGTCTCTGATCAAGCAATCAAAGTATAATATGCAAATGATACGCTAAGGCCACTCAACCACTCGCTATGATGTGCACTGACCACTAGGGGGCAGACACTGGGTCTGGTACGTTAGCTTGCTGCTGGGGTTTGACAGATTGGGACTGAGCAAGACTGGCTGAACAGCCTCTGTACCCTTCCAAGGTCCCTCCTTTGCTGGCCAACCTCCCACATCCCACTCTGGCCTTGATCTTACATTCATGGATTCCACTGTGCTGGTCTAGGCTCTCTCACAATTCCGGTACTCCTTGAGGGATGTCAGAGAGCCGGTTTTGGCCTGATCCCTGTCAAAGCAAAAGCTGCCCCTTGGTGTTCAGTGTGCCCCCACATGTGGAGTGCCACTCTACCAGAAGCAGGGCTCTCGGCTGGTGAGTACAGCAGCAGTGGTAGGAGCCTCTCCTGCCTCCATGACAGTGCTAGGATTGTCAGACTGACTGCTGAGGCCAATTCCCCATGGAAAGTTGGGGGTCCCTAAGCCGGCAGTAAGATATCCCCCAAGGAATCCCACACTGGGAGAGGGTGCAGGCCACGCTGAGGGAACCTTCACACCCCTAGTGCAACAATTTTGGGCACTATAATAATAAAAGCATAGTATGCTAATTAAACCATGTGACCTTCTGGATGACCTTCCAAATGAAGCTGTGGTGGCCAGGGCAGTGGCAGCTGCTCCAGTGAAGTCGGAGCCTCGTACACAAATTTTGTGCATTGGGCCTCTAGTGTTGTCATACTTGTGACACAAACTTCTGTGGCCATAAGTATTTTGGCAAATGTCTTGTCTGAGCTGTCAGGGGTGGCTCCATCTCAGCTGTTTCTCCACCACAACTCTCTCTAACCTCATCAAGGTCTGAGACAAGGCACCTACCCAATACCTGCCTCCCATCCAAAACATTCCTCATGGCCACGCTGCGGTCACAGGGGAACTGGTGTTTCAGAGGACTGACTGTCCTCGCCTTCGGATAAGTACTGCTAAATACTTCTGTGGGAGCAGCTTCCACTGGGAGGCTTTGAATAAATGACTTATTTAAAAACCATTTTCATTAGAAATATTTTTATGCTGCCAAAGAATGGCCATTCACCAAGAAGGCTCATTCTTTCTCATATAATGCAGAGAAGATTGTCCTGTCTTTAGCTTTTAAACCCTTTAGTTGGTTTATTTACAGTTGAAACACACTGGAAGGGCTTTCCTAACTTAATACATTAATGGGAATTAAATAAAAATATGAATTTGAATTCCATTTCAATGCAGTTCAAAAATGGAATGCTGATATGTGAAGATTTCTTTTTTTTAAACTTACTTTATTTCTTTAGGTAAAATTCCAGAATTGTTGGCTGCAGGCGTGGTTGATAATATGACTAAACTTGTGCTAGTTAATGCCATCTATTTCAAAGGAAACTGGCAGGAGAAATTCAGTCAAAATGCCACAACGGATACACCTTTCAGATTGAATAAGGTGAGATGATGTAATTACAAAATTGCTCTTTGCTCTAAGAGAATGCAGATAATAATGTGAGTGACTTGGTCTTTTTGACTATTCAGAAAGACAAAAAAACAGTGAAAATGATGTATCAGAAGAGTGAATTCCCATTTGGCTACATCGAGGACCTTAAGTGCCGGGTGCTAGAGCTGCCTTACCAGGGCAGGGAGCTCAGCATGGTCATCCTGCTGCCAGATGACATCGAGGACGAGGCCACGGGTCTGAAGAAGGTAACGGCTCCCACGCTCATGCTTCATGTTTCCATTTCCATCTGATACATGGGTTCTGCTTGTGTGTATGTTGTGTGGTAGTAGCCCATCCATGCTTGCTACTCTGAAGCCTAAGATTAACTTTTCAGTGACTGTCAGTGAACAGTTGTGGTGGGTGACATCTAAGGATCTATATTAAATTTAACATGTCAGAGGCAGCTCAAAGGAATTTTCTTAAATGTACTTTAAAATTCAGTAAAATTAGAATTGTTTTATTGGAACAAATTTATGAAAATTAAAAATCCCTAAACATTTATAGTAAGTAGTTTCAACTTGTACTATGAGATCCTATTATTATACTGCTCATTCCCATCACAATTCACATAGATTGTGAATTAAATTTCTAAGAGCTACATGGTAGAGAAGACCCATAAGAAATCTAAGCTTATTTTCTCATATGAACTCTGTACGATGTTTCTATTTTATTTCAGTTAAAGGCGAAGACATTTCTTGTCAGGCTAGGATTAGGCAAAACTGTGAAGATTGTGGTTTTTCTTTAATGTCTAACTAGCTGTGTGGTTTCTCTATCATCTCCCTAACGAAACTGTTATCAGGAAGAGGTACAATGTTAATTATTTGCATGCCTAAAGCCTATATTATAATAAAATCAGTATGTTCCTTCTTTTAATTGTATTTTCATATTTGTCTCTCTGATTAAAAAGAGAAATTTTCCAGCTTCATAAAACACATAATCAGCAACAGTAGAACAAGTGGAATGATGGGTCCATTCTAGTCCAATAGTAGTAGTAATATGCTAAGGATAATAGCTGACATTCTTGTGGCACTTACAGTGTCACATTAAATCATTTAATGCTCACAGCAATGCTATCAGGTTGGTACTATTATTAACCTTCTCCCAATTTTATTTATTTTTTTTATTTTTTTTAGAAGTTATATTCTTTTTTAAAAAAATATATATTTTATTGATTTTTCACAGAGAGGAAGAGAGAGGGATAGAGAGTTAGAAACATCGATGAGAGAGAATCATCAATTAGCTGCCTTCTGCACACACACACACACACACACACACACACACACACACACCCCGCACTGGGGATGTGCCCGCAACCAAGGTACATGCCCTTGACCAGAATCAAACCTGGGGCCCTTCAGTCCCCAAGCCGACGCTCTATCCACTGAGCCAAACCGTTCCCGGCCCTTCTCCCAATTTTAGATGAGGAACTAGTCCCTTTTCTTTTTTTTACCCACAAACTAAATCTATTAGAAATTACTTCAGCACAGTGAGTTCACAGAAAACCACAGTGATCAGAAGGCTTCAGAATAGAAGAAATAGAAGAAAACTTTTGAATTTTACCTTGCACCAATCAACCAGTTAAAGGAATAACAGCCATCATGGCCTATCACAGTAATCCAGTGTGGTAGGGGTTTAGGAAAGACTGGGTGGATGGATGGGTGAGTGGGTGAATGGATGGTTAGTAGAAGCTTCTGATGTCCAAAGTCCCTGTTACTTGGGCCCTTGATGACTTGGAACACAGCTCTGTTCTATTATCACCAATTGCTGAAAAGATGAAATCCTCCAAATGGAATCTATTTTGGCACAAAAATGAAAGAAACAAATTAGCAACTGATAATGTGAGTCCATTCATGTAAATAATGTGTATTACCTTGCTTATGTGAAACAGTTCTCACCTCTTCTTTTGTCCATTCTCACTTCAGATTGAAGAACAGTTGACCTTGGAAAAACTGCACGAGTGGACCAAACCTGAGAATCTGAATTCCATTGAAGTCAAGGTCCACCTGCCCAGGTTCAAGCTAGAAGAGAACTACAACCTCAACTCTCACCTGGCCAGCCTGGGTATAGAGGATCTCTTTACTAGCAGGGCTGATCTGTCTGGCATGTCAAGAGCCAGGGATCTTTTTGTATCAAAAATTGTCCACAAGTCTTTTGTGGAAGTAAATGAGGAGGGCTCAGAGGCAGCGGCTGCCACAGCCATAGTTGTTTCCAACTGCATGCCTCAGCCAAAGCCAAAGCAAAATTTTGTGGCAGACCATCCATTCATTTTTTTCATTCGACACAATCCCTCAACTAACATCCTGTTCTTAGGCAGACTTTCTTCCCCATAGAGACTGTGGAAAGCCAAGGCCAAGCTCAAAGCTTTATCACTGGCCCTTTCAATGGTGATAGTTTTCATATATCTTCTGCAACAAATCTACCATCCCAAACAAATCTCTAACTTCCTTTGTATTGTCAGCTCTGTTGGTTGTTTACACCCATTTATTTTGGCATAGGTATCTTTTTCCTTTCTTTATATTCAAAAATTCAGTGATTGCTTTTGAATGCACCAAGCAGATATGTAGATTTTTACAGTGTAGTAAACTAAGAAACTGTTGTACCCTCTTGATAGCAATGAGAAAAATTATAATACTGTAATTTATTTCAAGATAGACTTCCAGAAGCTATAAAATAGCTTCTTTAGAGACAAAATTATACAAAAAAATATAGAAAAAAATTAAAGGAGAAATTAGTTGGCTATTTGACAAGAATGTATGTTGCCATCACTTATTCAAATTTTAATGAAAATCCTAGCTGATACGGTAACTCAAGAAAAACAAAATATATAAAAATTTGAAAGTAAGAGCAAACCTTATAATATTTCAGATGAATATTTTCATCTAAAGTCTAAATTATTAGAATTTAAAAATGAGTTAAATAAGGTGTTGCTGGTTACAAGTGCAATTTACACAGCTAATTTGTATTTATATGAGCTATAAAGTTTTAAAAAATGTTTTAAGAAGCATTTATAATGATGTAAAAAATGTTCAAATGCCGAGGAATAAATTCAACAAAATATGTTAAGAAATTCTATACAGAAAATCATAATCATCATTGAGAGAAAATAAAAAAAGCTCTAAATAAATGGAAAGCTATAGCTTGATCGTGATTTATTATTTAAATGTCAATTGACCTATATAATCAAGGCAATTTCAATAAAAAAACACACACACAGGTTTTATTTGTTTTGTTTTATATTTGATGAAACATGGCAAGTGATTCTAATCCTATATGATAAAGAGATAATATACACATTGACCCTCATGTCCTCATAAGATGGCTGTCTACAACTAGGCCAGCAGAGGGGTTAGTGAGGGATGACTAAACAACTGAACAGCAGGCTGCGTGGCATGACTAGGCCATTTAAAGGGGCTGTGAGGGGCGACCAGCCTGGCAGGGGGTCAGTTGGGGGCCAGAAAGGGGGGAGGCACTTGGGGGCAATTAGGCTGGGAAGGTCAGTGAGGGGCAACTAGGCTGGTGGGGGGGGGGGCAGTTAGGGGCAACAAGGATGGCAGGGAGGACAGTAAGGGGTGATCAGGCAGGCAGACAGGTGAGCAATTAGGAGATAGCGGTCAGTATTGTGAGAGGGATGTCTGACTACCAGTTTAGGCCCGATCCCCAGGAAGTCAGACATCCCCAAGGGGTCCTGGATTGTAGAGGGTGAAGGCTAGGCTAAGGGGACCCCCAACTCCCGTGCACAAATTTCATGCACCGGTCCTCTGTTGGGAGCCAAAAAGAATTAGTGACTACATCTTAAAAGACACCTCCATCTTAGACACTGAGTTTCTGACTTACCAGAACTCATGTGACAAGCTGCGGTGTGGCAGTTAACTAGAAACAATCTAAATGCCTAGCAGCATATCTGGCCATTGAGCAAGGCACACCTGTTGTGATAACTCTCCACGCCCCGCCCCGGAGAATCTCTGCTGTATCCTCCCCTGCAGACACATCCAGCTGATACACAACCCTCCCCGCCCTGGAATGTCTCCGCGGCAACTTCCCCCTACAACCTGTGTACATATATTGCGGCTGCAACAAATAAAATTTGAGGCTTGATCAGAACCCTGTCTTGCCTCCATTTCTCCGCATCTCCTGTCCTCCCTCATTCCCTTCCAGGTGTCTCCTCGCTCCCACGTTGCTGTCCTGCTGGCCGGGGCAGTCCTCTAGTACTAATATATAGCAAGGTAAAAGCCAAGAATATCCAAGACTATATTGAAGAATCAGATGACATACTCAATAGAATAACAACTTATTCTAGAGATGTGGAAATAAGATAAAGTGGGTTCTTGTGCAAAGATGGTTAGAAATGGAACAGAACAGAAAGCCCAGAAATATGAACCCTTCTTTATGATGAGCATCATCCCAGTTTGCTCAAAACAGCCTGTTTTTTAAGTCTCTTGATCTACTGCAATAATTAGCAATGCCCTCTTTTACTCTCAAAATGTAATTTGAATAATCGTATCTTCATTATATTTCTCACAAATGTGGTACTTCAAAGTTGGAAGTGAAGGGAGAAAGTTTTCAGTAAATTGTTCTGTAACATTTGTGAATCATATGGAAAAATATTAAAGCTGATTTCTGCATTAAACCAATCAGGTGGCCAGTAGAATTAATTGTGAAAGCAAAACAATAAACTTTTAGAAGAAAATATGAAAATATATCATCATGTATTTGTGGAGAGAATGATTTCTTAGCAGGACACACATACACACACACACACACACACACACACACACACACACACACACACACATTTTTTGTTAGATTTGTTCCTAAACATTTGACGAACTTCAGTAATGCAGAACAGATCATGAAGAGAATGGAAAGGCGAGCTTCAGCACAGTCCAGGTAGACCAGCACCCCAAGGAAGGGTGACATCTGAGACAATGTCCCCCAAGGCACAACTGCCATTCTACAGTATTTCCCACTTTGTTATTTCCCAGGTGTGAACCCTGAGACAAAAGATACCTACTCAAAAGGGCTCCCAGGGGCTAACTGGGCTCAAATTAAATCAACAACAACAAAGGGAGCAAACAAGTGAGGAGCAGAGCAGAACAGAGCAGAGCTGTCTACCTACCCAGAGAGGGATGCCTGGCCCTTGCAGCTGTGCTCCCTTCACAGAGTGCTGTGTCACCATTGAGCTGCTTTGCACTGAGTAAAGCTTCCTTCTTCACTGCACCCAAATTGGGGATTCCTGTTGGCGTTGAGTTGGCACCAATGCCTGTCAGTTGACACAGGCTACCACTAAAAATATATGTGGAAGGCAGCCAGACTTTGTGAAGTCACAGTTTGAGAGAACTGGTTTCCAAATATTTTCAGAATTTTTATATACCAGAAACAACGCCTTAGGTTACCTACAAAAAGTGGCAGCCCATCTTGAAGAGAGAAAAAAGGAAAATCTGGCTGGGTATTACAAAATGAAGACAGCTTTTAAAAATCATCTAAATTAAGTCAAATGTGCCATTTGGTTTCTGCATTGTTTTGTGTTTTGTTTTGTTTTGTTTTCTCTACTCAGAAAGTCTGCCATGTTTTTGCCATCCTAAATTTTTCCTTATTCAAAGTAAGCCATAACATGGTAACGTGAGTCTTGTCTCACTATAATTAGGCTTCCAGCTCAGGGCAGGGAGAGACTCCCAGAAACTTAATGAGGAATTGAAAGGGGGCAGAAATAGAATATTGGGGAACCCACTAGTATTGTAAGAAATATTAATCATGCTCTGTTAACCATGACTGTTTTATTCTGATTAAAGAAGGCACATTCTACCCTGGCTGGAGCTGATCTGGATATGCAGCCCTTCCTCCTCATTTGGAGCTGCCTATTATCATGGAAAGATGAACAGGTTTGTTTACAAAAACCAGAATTCTCAACCCTTTGAATGTCCCCAGCCCTTTTCATACCTGCAGGCCTTTGCAAATCTCCAGCCTGCTTGCTTGCACTCACTTTGGCTATTTCCCCATGTATCACTCAGCCTTTTGAAGTCCCCTAGTCCTTTTGCATATCTGTAAACTGCCCTTTTGCCTACTTTTCCTTTGAACTTCTAAGTATATAAGCAGCTGTCTTATGGGAGACCACAGAGCAGATTTTTCTGGAAGACCTGCTGCTCTCCCATACTGCTGGAAATATTGGAATAAACGCTCATATAGGATTCAATCTTGTCTCTGTTTCATTAGCTCAAGTAGTGACAGATAGCATGGACCCATTGTTTGTCCAGTTACAGAATGACACTAAGCCAGCTTGGAGCTCTCTACATTACATTTGTATTAACATCAACCTCATGAAATAGAAGGTATTGTGTTCTTTCTATAAATGAGAATAAGTTACCTGCTTTGGATCTCAGAGAAGAATGGGGACTCCTGCCTCAAAGCTTTGAAGAGACCATCCTGATTCATCATAAACTGAAATCCCTGAGGCTCACCATTGGGTTTCATGCAGAGTGCTGAGAAATGTGTCCTAAGCTTTTCTAAGAGATTCATGTTTCACCCTCAGCTGCGAATCTCAGCCAATTAAAGTAAAATTTTCAATAATTTTTATTTCATTTATTTATTTATTTATTTGAAAGCACCAGACATATATTTTATAAAATTACTAAACCACAAAGAATGAGAATGAAGATAAGAATGAAACATAAATAACATTCTCACAGGAATGCTAGTTTCATCTTGCATAAAAGAGCAGCATCATGTATTGTTTTCTGAATATCCATCTTACACTGGAAGGAGTAAGTTTCTACATTTTTTTAAGATTCCTTTTCTTTTTCTTTCTTTTTTTAAAATAAATCTTTATTGTTCAGATTATTACAGTTGTTCTTCATTTTTCCCCCCACAGGTCCCCTCCACCTGGTTTCCTCCCCACCCCACCCCCTTACCACCCTCCCACTGTCCTTGTTTATAGGTGTACGATTTTTGTCCAACCTTTCCTCACTCCAAAACCCTTCCCCCGAGAAAGGTCAGTCCACTCCCTTTCTATGTCCCTGGTTCTATTATATTCACCAGTCCATTCTGTCCTTCAGATTTTTTATTCACTTGATTTTTAGATTCACTTGTTGATAGATATGTATTTATTGTCACTTTGTTGTTCATAATTATTTATCTTTACCATTTTCTTCTTCTTCCTCTTCTTAAAGAATACCCTTCAGCATTTAATATATTATAATACTGGTTTAGTTGTGATGAACTTCTTTAGCTTTTTCTTATTTGTGAAGCTCTTTATCTGACCTTCAATTCTGAATGATAGCTTTGCTGGTTAGAGTAATCTTGGTTGTAGGTTCTTGCTATTCATCACTTTGAATATTTCTTGCCACTCCCTTCTGGCCTGCATAGTTTCTGTTGAGAAATCAGCTGACAGTTGTATGGGTACTCCCTTGCAGGTAACTAACTGTTTTTCTCTTGCTGCTTTTAATATTCTCTCTGTCTTTTGCCCTTGGCATTTTAATTATGATGTGTCTTAGTGTGGTCCTCTTTGGATTCCTCTTGTTTGGAGTTCTCTGTGCTTCCTGGACTTGTAAGTCTATTTCTTTTACCAGGTAAGGAAAGTTTTCTGTCATTATTTCTTCCAATAGGTTTTCAATATCCTTCTCTCTCTTCTTCTGGCACCCCAAAAATCCAGATGTTGGTATGCTTAAAGCCGTCCCAGAGGCTCCTTACACTATCCTCACACTTTTGGATTTTTTTTTCTTTTTCTTTTCTGGTGGGTGTTTTTTGCTTCTTTGTATTTCAAATCTTTGACTTGATTCTTGGGATCCTCTAGTCTGCTGTTAGATCTCTGTATATTATTCTTTATTTTAGTCAGTGTATGCTTCATTTCTGATTGGTCCTTTTTTATATCCTTGAAGGTCTTGCTAAATTTCTCAGAGGTTTTTAGAAGATTCTTGAGTAACCTTATAACCATGGTTTTGAACTCTATATCCAGTAATTTGCTTTCCTCCATTTCTTTTATTTGTGACCTGTTTCTTTGTCTCTGCATTTTGGCTACTTCCCTTTGTTGATAGAGTGGCCTTGTGTGCTAGGTCTCCTATAGGGCCCAGTGGCTCAGCCTCCCCAGTTACCTGAGGTGGACACTCTTGGTGTACCTCTTTGTAGGCTGTGTACACAGTCTTGTTGTAGTTAAGCCTTGATTGCTGTTGGTATCACTGGTAGGAATTGACCTCCAGGCCAATTGGCTGTGAAGACTGGATGTGTCTACAATGGGAGAACTGCTGTGCTGCATTCACATTTATTGGGCAGGACTTGTTTCAGTGGGGCTTTGCTGCTCACTGAGTCTTCCCCTTGAGTGTGTTGCTTATGGATATGAAGAGTTGTAATCTGGTATGTTCTCATCCTGACCATTGGGTACACTGGGTCTTGGATCTCCAAGGAGCTGCAGTCAGCCACTGCCTGAGGCCACCCAGGAGCTACACAGAGATCTGCAGATTCCTCCTCTTTGTTTGGGTTTTGGAAGTTCCAAGATGAGGCCCAGCTGTGAAGCAATACAGGCTGCTGATGCCGGGCCTTAGGACTTCTTTTGGAAGCTTTGAAGCTCTCTGACACAGCTGCATTTTGTTTGGTTTTAGGTCGAAAAAGGACACACCATTCATATGCAAAAGCCACTGCTCACAGCTTGATGGCTTGTAAATTAAGTGGGGTGTAGTCTTAGGGAATCACCAGGGTGGAGCAAACAGCAATGGCTGCCAGTCAGCCCTGCCCTGGAGAGGTCCCCAGGTCTCTGTGTCCCATGGCCCTGTGCAGGAACAATGATCATTGTGAGCACCTCTGAGAGAAAGTAGTCCTTGTGTTCTGGCCCAATGCCAGACAGTCCAGTTTCTCCCCACATGAGTCTGGGTCCCCAGAATCTCACCCAAAACTGGAGTTCAGAGCAATCAAGAGCGAGTATCACCCTCCCAATAGAAAAACACAATAGCACACCCAGTTGCCAGCCCATTTTGCGCACACCTCCACACTTCTGCACCTCCACACCTCTGCACCTCCACACCTCCACACCTCCTACCCATCTCAGTGCAATTTTTTCCTTCCTTCTAGTTGTAGAACTTCCACTCAGCCAGCTTTCCCATGGTTCTGGATGATATTTGTTTTGTCTCTTTCTTGTAGTTTTGATGTGGTTGTGAGAGGCAACAAGTACAGGTGTTTACCTATGCCGGCATCTTGGTTGTCTCTTCAATAATTTTTAAATATCAAATAAACTTGCTTTTGAAAAGGCAGAATGTAACCAGGAATTGCAGGAGGTAAATGGAATTTCAGTAGAACCTGCTGGGTCATCATTTTTCCATGGCATATGTTTAGTACCTTGTTCCCTGTCAATGTCACTGCAAAGAGCTGAGAGATAAAAAAAAAAAAAAAAAAAAAAAAAAAAAAAAAAAAAAAAAAAAAAAAAAAAGGGGGGTACATCTGATTAAGGTTAAGAAATAAACTAGAGAACAAATTTGTCATTTTAGAAAATAATCCAGGACTAAGACAGAATCTATTACCTTTCAATATTGGAAAGGTCAGTGACTCATAAATGAGTACAAATTATAAAGTAGAAAAGCATTTCTTCATCTAAACTCACTGGGTTCTAATTACATATACAGAATTTCAAAGGCAGACACTTCCTGATCTGGAAAAAACACACAGCAAAAAAATCAGTCAGTAGCTACTGTGATAAGGGTATAATCTATGGGGTGTGGATAGAGTGTTGTGGAGTGAATTAATCAGAGCTAAATTACTCTGCCAAAAAATGACTTATAGTGTTAAAATGTCATCTGTGTCAAGGACCAAAGGTGATTTTCTAATACATAGGAGAGACAATTGAAAGGAAAAAAAAGAAGAAGCAATGCACAGAAAGAACAAGAGGATGTTAGTGAAAGAGGTCTTCAAAGATTTATTACACCAGCACTTTCCTCATTTTGGAAGTCAGTAGTGACAAATCCAGATAAGAAGATTCTTTGCTTCATCTGACAAACAAAAGTTTTCCTGTAAATTAAAACTTAAAATTTTAAATTTTTATTGAATAATATTTGTAAAGGTCAATATTCAAAGAATAAATCTGGATGTGCGGAGGAGATAAAATGGCAGCTGGCAGGACAGAGATCAGTGAAAGGAAGTGATTGAATTAGGGGATGAAAGGAGAGTGTGTGGATGTGTGTGATGAGTGTGTGAGTGAGTGAGTGATAGTTAAATCCCTGCAGGAGCAATAGGTGCTGGCAGACCACACTTTCTTGGGTAAGGAGAGTCTACCACCACTGTGGGAACTCCCCAGACTGTGGGACTCAGGCATAGAGCTCACACCATCTTGAAGGGGAGAGTTGCCTCTTCTAGGAACTCATCAACACCACCAACCAGACAGACCTTGGACACTGCCCACAACCCAGCAGCCACTCCAACCAAAATTCTACTGCCCCACCCATAGAACCGTGGACCTGCAATCTCCACCTCCAAAGGTACACCTCTCTGGCAGCAGTTAGTGCAACTTCCCCCCTCCCCAGTAGCAGATCTTCAGACACCACACTTGTGCATTTCCAGTGCACAGGCAACCAGGGCACACCACTCCATAGGCAGTGCCTGGGAGCCACTGGGAGCCCCGGCTAGGTGTGATTTTGTTCATACAAGGGCACATTGCCTGCAGTAGAAATTCTGAATTCCCTCCTGAATAACTGCCCACAGACACCCCAATTGTGCAAATTCAGTGCCAGGGCTCCTCAGAGTGCATCAGAGCTCTGTGCTGACAAAGGGACTGCCATAGTTGCACATTTCCAATGAGCAGGCTCCCTGAACCCATTTATCCACAGTATACTCTAGGGAGCTGCTGTGAGCCCCTGGGTGTGATTCTGCACAGACAAGGCCACACTGCCACACAGTGAAAATTCTGAATGCCCTCTTCCTGAATAACTGCCCACAATCACCCCAGCTGATCAACTTCAGTACCCGGGCCCTCAGAGTGCTTCAGAGCTCTGCACCAGAAAATGCACTGCCACAGTTGTGCATTTCTAATGGGCTGGCAGCCAGAGCCCATCTATCCACAAGGCACTGTTGGGAACCACTATGAGCTCTCACTGGGTGTGATTTTGGACAAACAGGAATGCACTACCACCCTGTCTTCAGGGGCAGTAGAAATTCTGAATTCACTCATCCTGTATATTTGCCTACAGATGCCTCAATTATGTGGTTTTAGTGCCAGGGCCCTTTATAGTGCTTCAGTGTGTCCCTTAGAGCATGCTTCTATCCACCCCAGGTGCAGAAGCAAAAGCTGAGTCTTCCCACCCCACAACTACAGAACTCTGAGCACCAGTCACACCTTCTTGGAGCTCAAGTCCCCTGAGCCCCATCACCCCAACAGATGGTTCCTGGGTGCCACTGTGAGTTCCCACTGGGCACACATAATTTTAATCAAGGGCACAAGACAGCAAAAATTGGTACACCTCCACTTCATGGCTACTGACTTCTAGACACTGCAATTGTGCCCTTCCAGGTTTCAGAGAACCCAAATAGCTCAAGTAGGGAGCTACACTAGATTACCAAGCCCAGGATACCTGAGAGATCACACCAGTAGCATCATCTCCAAAAGAACCTGAGTACCAAAGCAATCAGATCTACAATTAAAATGTTACCACAAAACATGGGAAGACGAAAAAAAAAAAAATCCCCAAAGGAAAGAAAAAGAGGAATCACTAGAAAGGGATTTAAATGAATTTGAGGCTAACAACGTATCAGAGAAAGAATTCAGAGTAATGGTTCTAAGGAAGATCAAATGGCTGGATGACAAATATACATAACTCAGTGGCAAATACACACAACTCAATGAGAATTATAAGGAGCTGAATGAGAATGTCACCAACATGGAAAAGAACCAAGTGGAGAAGAAGAACGACATAGTTGCAATAAAGAACACAATGGAAGGCTTATACAGTAGACTAGAAGAGGTTGAGGACTGCATCAGTGAATTAGAAGACAAGGTATGAAAAAACACACAAACACAGCAGCAACTGGAAAGAAGACTTAAAAAGCAAGAAGAGAGCCTAAAGGGGCTTTGGGACAATACAAAATGAAACATATTCGCATAATAGGGGTACTAGAAGGAGAGAAAAATAAGCAAGGAATAAAAAACCTGTTTGAAGAAATAATGACAGAAAACTTCCCTGATATTGGCAAGAAAACAAAAAAAACAAACAAACAAACAAAAAAACAACCAAAAAACTATGCAAGTCCAAGAACCACATAGAGTCCTAAACAAGTTGAACCTGAAAAGACCTACACCAAGACACATCATAATTAAATTGGCAAAAACCAATGACAAAGTAAGAATCTTAAAGGCTGCCAGAGAGAGACAGGAAGTTACCTACAAGGGATCTCCTATTAGAATATCAATAGATTTCTCAAGAGAAACACTCCAGGCCTGAAGGAAATGGAAAGAAATATTCAAAGTGATCCAAAGCAAGGGAGAGAACCCAAGAATACTATACCCAGCAAGGCTATCATTCAAAAGTGAAGGTGGAATCAGGAGCTTCATAGACAAAAAAAGGGCTAAGAGAGTTTATCAATACCAAGCCAGCAAATGGAAGAAATGCTAAAGGGACTGCTGTAAAAAAATAAACAGAAAGGCAAGAAGAAACACAAACATTAAGGATAAATATGACAATACAAACAAATATTTATCAATAATATTAAATTTAAATGGATTAAATATACCAATCAAAAGACATAGGGTAGCAGAATGGACAAGAAAACATCTCCCATATATTTTCTGTCTGCAAGATACCCACCTCAGAACAAAGGATTCACACAGACTGAGAGTGAAAGGATGCAAAAACATTTTTCAGGCAAATGGAAATGAAAAAAAGCTGGGGTTGCAATACTTACATTTGATAAAATAGACTTCAAAGTGAAGGCCATAACAAGAAATAAGGCAGGCCACTACATAATACTAAAGGTAGCAATTCATCAGGAAGATATAACTCTGGTAAACATATATGCACCCAATACAGGAGCACCCAATACATAAAACAACTTCTGGAAGACGTCAAGGGAGAGATTGATAGCAATACAGTCATAGTAGGGGATTTTAATACCCCCCTGACACCACTGGATAAATCATCTAAACAAACAAAAAAAATCAGCAAAGAAATAGCAATCGAAAATGACTCACTAGATCAGATGTACTTAATTAACATCTTTAGAACATTTCACCTCAAAGTTAGAGTATACATTCTACTTTAGTGCATATAAAACATTTACAAAGGTAGACCACATATTAGGAAATAGGTAAAGTCTCTTCAAATTCAAAAGGATAGAAATCATAACAAGCATCTTTTCAGACCATAATGGTATAAAACTAGAAAAAAAAAAAAAAAACTTGGAAGCTAACTACTCTGCTAATAAACAATGATTGGGTTACCAAAGAGATCAAAGAAGAAATTAAAAGCATCCTTGAAACAAATGACAATGAAAACACAACAATCCAAAAATCTCTGGGACACAAGGAAAGCAGTCCTGAGAAGGAAGTTCATAGCTCTATCTACAAGCCTATTGGAGAAAAAAAAAATGGTAATAAATGACCTAATCTTGCAACTTAAAGAGAGCAACAAGAGAAGTCCAGAGTGAGCAGAAGAAAGGAGATAATAAAGATCAGAGCAGAAATAAATGACATAGAGACCAAAAAAAAAATAATAATAATACATAAAATCAATGAAACCAAGAACTGGTTCTTTGAAAGATGAAACTCAAGAGAGATAAAACTCTAGCCAGACTCACCAAGAAAAAAAGAGGGCCCAAATAAACAAAGTCAGAAATGAAAGAGGTGGTGATGTAACAACTGACCCCATAGATATACAAAGGTTTGTTTAAAAAAATACTATGAACAACTCTATTCCAACAAACTGGACAACCTCAATGAAGTGAACACATTCCTAGAAAAATACAAGCTTCCAAAACTCAAACAGGAAGACTAAAAAAACTTGAATAGGCCAATAACTACTGATGAAATTGAAACAGTAATCAAAAAGCTTCCAGCAAACAAAAGCCCTGGACAAAATAGATTCACATGGGAGTTTTACCGGACATTCAAAGAGAAACTAAAACCAATTCTTCTCAGAGTATTCCAAATAATTCAAAAGGAAGGCACACTTCCAAACTCTTTCTAAGAAGCAAGAATTACCCCAATCCCGAAACCAGATAAAACAGCACAATGAAAGTGAATTACAGGGCAATATCCCTAATGAACAAAGATGCTAAAATCCTCAACAAAATTCTAGCAAACTGGATCTAGCCTTACATTAGAAAGATCATACACCATGACCAAGTGGGATTTATTTTGAGAATGCAAGGATGGTACAATATCCACAAATCAATAAATGTGATACATCACATAAACAAAGTGAGAAACAAAAATCACATAATCATATCAATTGATACAGAAAAGGCATTTGAAAAAATTCAAACACACTTTTCTGATAAAAACCCTCAGCAAAGTGGAAATACCTCAACATAATAAAAGTCTTATATGACAAACCTACAAAGTATCATACCTCAACATAATAAAAGTCTTATATGACAAACCTACAGCCAACATCATACTCAATGGACAAAAACTAAAAATCATTTCCACTAAGAACAGGAACAAGACAGGGCTGCCTGCTTTCACCACTTCTGTTAAACATAGCATTGGAAGTGCTAGCCACAGCAATCAGACAAGAAGAAATAAAGGGCATCCAAATTGGAAAAGAAGAAGTAAAAATGTCATTATTTGCAGATGACATTATACTGTACCTAGAAAAACCCTAAAGATTCCATAAAAAAATTATTAGACTTAATAAATAATTTGGTAATGTAGCAGGATACAAAATTAATGCCAAGAAATCTATGGCATTTCTCCCAAATTCTTATAAGTGAATTTACAGAAATAGAGACTAAGAAAACAATCTCATTTACCATCGCACCACCCCCCCCCCCAAAAAAAAAATTTAAGATACCACGGAATAAACTTAACTACTAATGTTAAAGACCTCTACTCAGAAAACTATGGGATACCAAAAAAAAAAAAAAAAAAAAAAAAAAAAAAAAAAAGAGAGAGAGAGAGATAAAGACATAAATAGATGGGAGAGCATACCATGTTCATGGATTGGTAGAATCAACATTATTAAAATGTCCATACTACCCAAAGCAATCTATAGACTCAATGCACTCCCCATTAAAATTCCAATGGAATATTTCACAGACCTAGAATGAACTCTCCAAAAATTCATCTGGAAATAAAAAAAGGTCCTCAATAGCCATAGCAATCCTAGAAAGAAGAGCAACATAGGTGAGATCTCAATACCAGATATCAAGCTGTATTACAAAGCCACTGTTCTCAAAGCAACCTGGTATTGGCACAAGAACAAACACATAGACCAATGGAATAGAATAGAGAACACAGAAATCGACCCAAACCACTATGCTCAATTAATATTTGACAAAGGAGGCAAGAACATACAATGAAGTCAAGACAGTCTCTTTAATAAATAGTGTTGAGAAAATTGGACAGATATATGCAAAAAAAATAAAAAATAAAATGAAACTAGACCACTAACTTACACCATACACAAAAACAAACTCAAAATGGATCAAGGACTTAAATGTAAGATGGGAAACCATAAAAATACTAGAGGAATACACTGGCAGTGAAATCTCAGACATATGCCAAAGCAATTTCTTCACTGATACAGCTCCTAGGCCAATGGAAACTTAAGAGAAAATAAACAAATGGGAATACATCAAAATAAAAAGCTTTTTTACAGCAAAAGAAACCATCAACAAAACAACAAGAAAGCCCATTGCATGGGAGAACATATTTGCCAATGTTATCTCCAATAAGGGTTAATCTCCAACATTTACAAGGAACTCATACAACTTAACAAAAAGAAAATAAACAGCAGAAACCGGTTTGGCTCAGTAGTAGAGCGTCAGTCTGAGGACTGAAGGGCCCCGGGTTCTATTCCGGTCAAGGGCATTTACCTTGGTTGCAGGCACATCCCCAGTAGGGGGTGTGCAGGAGGCAGCTGGTTGATGTTTCTCTCTCATCGACATTTCTAGCTCTCTATCTCTCTCCCTTCCTCTCTGTAAAAAAATCAATAAAATATATTTAAAAAATAAATAATGTGTTTTTTGAAGAAAAAAAAAAGAAGAAGAAGATAAACAACCCATTCAAAATAATGGGCAACAGACCTAAATAGATACTTTTCGAAAGAGGACATAAGAAAGGTCAAGAGACATATGAAAACATGCTCAAATTCACTAATCATCTGAGAGAAACAAATCAAAATGACAATGAGGTAACATCTCACACCTGTCAGAATAGCTATCATCAACAAATCAGCAAACCACAAATACTGGTGAGGATGGCGAGAAAAAGAAACCCTCGTGCACTGCTGGTGGGAATGCAGACTGGTGCAGCCACCGTGGAGAACAGTCTGGAGAACAGTATGGCATTTCCTTAAAAAATTAAAAATGGAACTCCCATTTGACCCAGTGATCCTACTTCTAGGAATATATCCCAAGAAACTAGAAACACCAATCAGAAAGGATATATGCACCCCTATGTTCATAGTGGCACAATTCACCATAGCTAAGATTTGCAAACAGCGTAAGTGCCCATCAGCAGATGACTGGATTAAAAACTGGTACTACACAATGGAATACTAAGCTGCTATAAAAAAGAAGGAATTCTTACCATTTGCAACAGCATGGATGTACCTGGATAACAATATGTTAAGTGAAATAAGTCAGGCAATGAAAGAAAAATACCACATGATCTCACTCATTTATGGAAAATAAAGAACATTATAACCTGATAAACAAAAAGGAAGATATAGAGGCAGTAAAGCATCAAACAGACTGTCAAATTACAGCAGGAAGGCTGAGGGGGCGGGGGAAAGTAAGAGATCAACTAACCGAAGGACTTGTATGGAGGCATATAAACATAACCAAAGGACACAATACACTGGGGTTGAGTGCATGTATGGGAGTGGGGTGGGGGGAGCCAATGGGGAGATATGGACACATGTAATACCTTAACCAATAAAAAATTTTTTGGGAAAAAGAATAAATCTGTTTTGCAAATTTTAGTTTTCTATGCAAAATTTGATTCATTAGCGGAAATATTTATGAAATCAGTTCCAATTCCTCTTGCCTCATATTCTGGTAAATCCAGATGTTTTCTATGCAGGCAAAACAGTAGATGTATATTTTTTAAATCCTCTGCTGAGGAGTGGGGATATTTTTTTCCATTGATTTTTGGAGAGCATTTGGAAGGAGGGGAGAGAGAGAGAAAGAGAAAGAGAGAGAGGGAGAGAGAGAGAGAGAGAGAGAGAGAGAGAGAGAGAGAGAGAGAATTCAACATAATAGAGACACATCAATTGGTTGCCTCCAATGGTATGCCAAGGGCCAGAGATCGAACCTTCAACCCAGGTATGTGCCCCTAGGAATCAGGCCGATGCTCTAGCCACTGAGCAAAATTAACCAGGGCAAAACTGTAGTTATTTAAAATTTTCTATTGTTTTCAAGTGGCACAGCTTTATTTAAAGATAAGGACTTACATACTTTTTAAAGTCGAGATTCCTTACTATATTCTGTCCTATATACTTGCTGTTGTTGCTTGCTGAACTAATTTTCAAAAATAAATGTTTTTCAATTATTATGGGGATTTTAAGTTAAATATATCAACTCAAGAAATATTGCTAATCTAGAACAAGTAAGGTTCTCCATACTCAAGGTTCACAACCTTCCATTGAACCATGACAATAGCATGAAGTATCTCAAGATTTTTCTAATTCTTTGTTCTTGTTTTAAATTCATTCATTGTTTAATTAATGTTCTTTCACCATGTATTGCATGTTAAGCTCTGTACTAGGCCTTAGGGATGCAACAATGAACCAAACAAAACTCCTGCTCTAGTTTATGTCTAGTTCATTAAAGAGTTTTCCAATGATGACTCTGGTTAATTGAACCATTGTATAGAATGATAACAATTTGGTACCTGGCGCCTTAACCCCATGCCTTTACTGACATACTTCCTTTTGTTGTAATACAAGGGGCTGTCTGTCATACTGAGTGCCAAAGTTTCATCTCCTACAGTATTTGGTATACTGGCCTTCTCAGTGATTTAATTTATCTAGTTACTAGAGGTCTGATACATGAAATTTGCGCAAGAGTAGGTATTCCTTCTCCCAGCTGTCAGCACCGGCTTCCCTCTGGCATCTGGGACCTGGGCTTCCCTTGCAGCCTTGGCTTCATCTGGAAGGATGTTCAGTCTAATTAGCATATTAACTTTTATTATTATATATTAGTGTGTATTTCCTGTTATCTATTCCACTGGGTATGCTGATGAAACAGAATTGTGAATCCCCAGGCACAGCTAACCCAGAGTAGGTGGGTCTCTCCTCTAAAGGGAAGAGTATGTGCAAAGGTACAGGGTTAAGAAACCCTTTTGCAATTAAATAATAATAAGTGAAGACAAGAACAAGGAGGATGTTTTAAAGAAGACAATGATATGAACTAATTTACATGAAAAGTATTTCCTCTGCATGTCAGGTGAAGACAGATTGGAGGGCAGCCAGAAGTGGAGAGAAAAAACTAAATAACAAGATGCCCAGAAAAGAGAGGTCATGGGGAGACAAAGAAACAGCTAGCATATGAAAGAAAAACAGGCATCACCAGAAAAGGAAGTAAATGAAATGGAGGCAAGCAACCTGTCAGAGAAAAAATTCAGAGAAATGGTCATAAGGTGGCTGAAAGAATGGAAGACAAATTTGACAATATGAGTAAGAACCAAGAGAAAATGAAGAAGAACCAAGAAGAAATGAAAAATGACATTGCTGCTATAAAGAACTCAATAGAAAGCATCAAGAGTAGAATAGAAGAAGCAGAGGAACGCATCAGTGAGCTAGAAGACAAGTTAGGAAAAACACCCAAGTAGAGCAGCTTCTAGGAAAAAAAAAATTAAAAAGCAGGAGGAGAGCCTAAGGGAACTTTGAGACAACACAAAACAAAAACAGCACCCATATAATAGGGGTTCCAGAATGAGAGGAAAACTGAGCAAGGAATAGAAAACCTGTTTAAAGAAGTAATGACAGAAAACTTCCCTGATAGGGAAGAAAAAACTCATACAAATCCAAGTAGCTCACAGAGTCCCAAGCAAAATAAACTCCAAAAGACCAATGCCAAGGCATATTATAATTAAACTGGCAAACACCAATAACAAAATAAGAATCTTAAAAGCAGCCAGAGAGAGAGACAGAAAGTTACCTACAAAGGAACCCCCATCAGACTAGCAACTGATGTCTCAACAGAAACTCATCAGGCCAAAGGAAATGGAATGAAATACACAAAGTCATGCAAAGGAAGGGTCTGAATCCAAGAATACTGTACCCAGCAAGGCTATCAATCAAAAGTGAAGGTGAAATTAGGAGCTTCACAAACAAAAAAGGACTAAGGGAATTTATTACCATCAAATCAGCAATGCAAAATATATTAAAGGGTCTGCTGTAAAAAAAAAAAAAAAAAAAAGGAATAGGAAGCAAAAAAGGAACACAGGAGTAAATAATAAAAAATGGGGCAACAAACAAGTATCTATCAATAATAACTTTAAATGTAGATGGATCAAATGCCCCAATCAAAGACATAGGATAATGGATGGGATAAGACAATGGTTGGCAAACACATTAGTTAACAGAGCCAAATATCAACAGTACAACGATTTAAATTGCTTTTGAGAATCAAATTTTTTTAAACTTAAACTATATAGGTAGGTACATTTTTATTAACTTAATTAGGGTACTCCTAAGCAAGACTTTGCTAAAAATTCAAGGGGCCAAAGAGCTCCCTGTGGCTCACGAGCCGCAGTTTGCCAACCACTGGGATAAGAAAACATGACCCATATATCTGCTGTCTACAAGAAACCCACCTCAGGAAAAAAGATGCACACAGACTGAGGGTGAAGGTATGAAAAAAGGTTTTTAAGACAAATGGAAATTAAAAAAAGCTGGGGTAGCAATACTTATATCTGACAAATTAGATATCAAAGTGAAGGACATAAAAAGAGATAAGGAAAGCCATTTCATAATACTAAAGGGAGCAATCCAACAACAAGAAGAAATAACTCTGGTAAACATATATGCACCCAAAACAGGAGCACCCAAAACAGGAGCACCCAAATGCATTAAAAAAAACAAAAAACCTTTTGGAGGATATCAAGGGAAAGATTGACAGCAACACAATCATATTAGGAGACTTTAATACCCCACTATCACCATTGGACAAATCCTCTAAACAAAAATCAGCAAAGGAATATCAATCCTAAGTGACTCAATCGACATTTTCAGAACATTTCGCTCCAAAGCCACAGAATATATATTCTTCTCAAGTGCACATAGATAGACCATTTTCAAAGATAGACCATATACTGGGTCATAGGCAGAGTCTCTTCAAATTCAAGAAGAGAAGATAGAAATTGTATCAAGCATCTTCTCAGATCACAGTGGCATAAAACTGGAAATCACTACCATAAAAACAATCCAAAAACATTAAACACCTGGAGACTAAATAGCATTCTATTAAACAATGACTGGGTTACCAGAGAGATCAAAGAAGAAATAAAAAACATCATGGCAACAAAGAACAATGAAAACACAACAATCCGAAATATTTGTGACACAGTGAAAGCAGTCTTGAGAGGGAAGTACATAGTTCTACAACCTACTGCAAAAAAAAACAAGAAACAATGGTAATAAGTTACCTAACCCTACAACTCAGAGTTAGAAAGAGAACAACAAGAAAAGCCCAGTGTAAGCAGAAGGACAGAAATAATAAAGATCAGAGTGGAGATAAACAACATGGAAACCAAAGAAACAATACAAAAAAGATCAACAAAACCAAGAGCTGGTTCTTTGAAAGGATAAACAAAATTGATGAACCTCTATCCAGGTTCACCAAGATGCAAAGAGAGAGGACCCAAAGAAACAAAATCAGAAATGAAAGAGGTGTTGTAACAACTGACCCCACCAAAATACAAAGGATTGTTTTTAAAAAAACAAACAAAAAAACAAACAAACAAACAAACAAAACTATGAACAATTCTATTTCAACAAACTGGACAACATGGAGGAAATGGATATAGTCCTAGAAAAATAAAGCCTCCCAAAACTCTTATCAGGAAGAATCTAAATACCTCAATAGGCCAATAGCTATGGAAGAAATTGAAGCAGTCATCAAAATCTTCCAGCAAGAGGAAATCCAATATGGCGGCATAGGTAAACATCTAAACTGCTGCTGCGCACAACATTTTCAAAACTACAACTAAAAGACAAAACATCTATCACTCAGAACTATGGGAAAGCTGGCTGAGTGGAAGTTCTACAACTAGACAGAAAGATAAAAGAGTATTCAGGGCACAAGTGCTGAAAAACTGAGGTACAAGGGCACAAGCAATATGGGCTGGCAGCAGATCCTGGCTGGCGGCAAGCATTACTTTCTTCAACCTGAGCTCCCAATCTCTCTAAAATCCAGTTTCTGGGGAGAACCTGAACTGTCTGCCATAGGGTCGGAAAGTGAGGGTGGCTTGCTTCCAGAGCTGCACACAAGAATAATTGTTTGCTGTGCTGGGGCGCTAGTGTGGAGACACAGTGGGAGAGGCAGAGATGGCTCACTGCCAGCCATCACTCTTTGCCATGCCCTAGCCTAGTGATGCCCTGCACAATTTACAAACATGCTCAAGCTCCAAGCAGTGGATATTTGCATATGAATGGCCTTCTCTATTGCAGTTTAACCTAGCAAACTTGTAACCTAGTGCGGACAGTTCCAAAGCCTTCAAGTTCCAAGCAGGGAGAATAGGACTGTGATTCTCACTGTAGCTCCTGCAGGGAGGCCTCAGACAGTAGCTGAACTGTACCCCATTGGAGATCCAGAAGTCAGTACCTAGTGGTCAATGTGAGACACCAGATTTCAACTCCTCACATCCATAAGTGACACATTCGGAAGGTGGACTCAGTGAGCACCAAAGCCCCACTGAAATAAGGCCTACACCATAAGTGTGTCTCCAGCGCAGCAGTTCTCCCACTATAGACACATCCAGTCCTCACAGCCAATTGGCCTGGAGGTCAATTCCTCCTAGTGTACCAACAGCAATCAAGGCTTAACTACACCAAGACTTTGCACTCAGCCCACAAAAGGATGTATCAAGAGCAACCACCTTGGGTGATTGGGGAAGCTGAGCTACTGGCCTCTATAGGTCACCAACCACGCAAAGCCACTCTATCAACACAGGGAGGCAGCCAAAATGTGGAGACACAGAAACATCTCACGAATGGGAGAGCTGGAGGAAAGTAAACTACTAGATAACACAGTTCAGAACCACATTTATAAAGTTACTCAAGAGTCTTCTAAAAACCGCTGATAAACTTGAAGAGACCTTCAAAGATATTAATGAGAATGCCAAAAAAAAAGAAAAAAGAAAAAGAAAAGGACCAGTCAGAAATTAACCATACACTCTCTGAAATAAAGAATATACAGAAACTGAACTGTAGATCAAAGTACTCCAAGAGTCAAACCAAAGATCTGGAATATGAGGAAGCAAAAAACACCCAACCAGAGAAGGAGAAAGAAAGAAGAATCCAAAAGTGTGAGGATACTGTAAGGAGCCTCTGGGACAGCTTTAAGCATACCAACATCCAGATTTTGGGGGTACCAGAAGAAGAAGAGAGAGAATGATATCAAAAGCCTATTGGAAGAAATAATGACAGAAAACTTTCCCTACCTAGTGAAAGAAATAGACTAACAAGTTCAGTAAGTGCACAGAACCCCAAACAAGAGAAATCCAAAAAGGACCACACCAAGACACATCATAATTAAAATGCCAAGGGCAAAAGACAAAGAGAGAATATTAAAAAGCAGCAAGAGAAAAACAGTTAGTTAGTTACCTACAAGGGAGTACCCATACAACTGTCAGCTGATTTCTCAACAGAAACTATGCAGGCCAGAAGGGAGTGGCAAGAAATATTCAAAGTGATGAACAGCAAGAACCTACAACCAAGATTACTCTACCCAGCAAAGCTATCATTCAGAATTGAAGGTCAGATAAAGAGCTTCACAAATAAGAAAAAGCTAAAGAAGTTCATCACAACTAAACCAGTATTATATGAAATGCTGAAGGGTATTCTTTAAGAAGAGGAGGAAGAAGAAAAAGGTAAAGGTAAAAACTATGAACAACAAAAAGACATTAAATACATACCTACCAGCAAGTGAATCTAAAAATCAAGTGAATAAAAGAAATCTGAAGAACAGAATGGACTGGTGAATATAATAAAATCAGGGATATAGAAAGAGAGTGGACTGATAATTCTCACGGAGAAAGGGGTGTCAGGGAAGAGACTGGACAAAAATCATACACCTATGGATGAGGACAGGGTGATGGTCGTGGTGGTGGGGTAATGGCAGAGGGTGGAGTGGGAACCGGGTGGAGGGGAGCTATGGGAGGAAAAAGGAGAAACAATTGTAATAATCTAAACAATAAAGATTTATTAAATTAAAAAAGAAAGAAAGAATTCAGAGCCAAGACTCAAACTATAAGAGAACATTTATTTGGAGAATCATAGTGGGAGAAGAAGTGATTTTTAGAAGAAATGGGCTTAGGAAAGAAGTGATAGAGGTAAAGGAATGTCCCTTGGAGCTTAAGAGTGAAGAAGGTAATGGTAAGGTGCCTGGAGGCTCAGCCCATCTGAGATGGGGTGAGGGAAGGGGAATGCCTGGGGTGCTTTCAGGAGGGAGAGGGCATTGGGTCCTCTGTCCGAAGGTTTTTTAAGGGTGTAAGTGTTAGGTCCAGGGGAAGATCTCAATAGAATATTTACAGCTTTCTAGGTGTGCTCTTTCAGGGTTGGGGTCTCATGGATTGATTGGTCAGTGCTAGAGCAGGGGGTCATTATTGAATTCAGCTGGTTCTGAGGTCAGCCTTGTCACTTATTTGGTTTTGCTGTTGTTGTTTTTTCTGGCCCTGGAGCTGAGATACAACTGAGGCCTAGATGCTATCCCAAAGAGGAAAGGTCAGAGGGTCAAACCACATGACCAACAATATGCTAGGGGAGAAAAGGTCACCCTGACGGTGAGGTCTCACCCTACAATTGTCCTTTGCTAGGTACCCAGGGCTTTTGACCCTGGTGAACTTCTGTAACTGGCCCATTGTCCTTGCTGTGCTCATATGTGTCTAACTGCCTACTATAGAGGGATGGGGATGTGTTCAAGACAACCTCTGGGCAAGATATACTCCTTGTCTTGAAGACCACTGCTCAGGTTAATATAAGAAGATTCCTGTGTACCAATGTATTAATGTACATGGCAGTGACTGAGGATGGCAAGTCTTTGTAATCAGGGAATCCTTTAATGGAAGAAAATGGCAGGATGAGCTCAGCTGCAGAGGACTTTCAACATAAGGATCAGGTTCTATTATACTTAGAACAACAGACTCAAAAGGCAAAAAGAGATGGGCATTGGCATATCAATAATGGAAGCCACATTCTTCATGAGGGAAAAAGAAGAATGTGAGCTCAATGTTCTATAAATTCCTTCAAACCCTAACATCCTGAAGTCTTCATGTTGGTCATGGTCTTGTTTATGAATAGGACATGGTCTTGTTTATGGACACATTGCTACATGTTAGTCATCAAGCTTGCAAAACTTTTCCAGGCTTGTTAAACAAGTTACAGTATTTGGCAAATTTGGGTAATTCCTGTTACGGTAGTTCATTGTGCTAAGTAACAATATTATGTAGAGCTGGGGTACAACCCTTTAAAAAAAAAAAGCCAGCCGAGACCGGTTTGGCTCAATGGATAGAGCGTCGACTTGGGGACTGAAGGGTCCCGGGTTCGATTCCGGTCAGGGGCATGTGCCTTGGTTACGGGCACATCCCCAGTAGGGGCTGTGCGGGAGGCAGCTGATCGATGACTCTCTCTCATCGATGTTTCTAACTCTCTCTCTCCCTTCCTCTCTGTACAAAATCAATAAAATATATTAAAAAAAAAAAAGCCATAAAATGTTCTAGTTAGCAAGGATACTACACTCCTCAAATACGCAGAAGCCCTTATATTTATAGTAAGGTCCATATTTATGGAATGAAATGGGAAAGCTGTATCCTTGAGTTATTTAGAAAAATATTTGCCTTAACCCACTCATGGCTCAAACATTTTCTAGTTCAGACAATTATGGGTTATTATCAAAGATTACTCTAAGGTTATTATCGAATGCAGCTCTTTCTCTTTGACAACCAAACATGTAGCCTGGCAACAATTTTCTTGTTGACTTCATATCTTTTCTTTTAATTGTTTTGTAACTTCAGCAAAGCTTCCCAATTCTGTTCCTCCTGCACAGAATAAAGTCCTTTTATGCTCTTCAATTATCAGGCAGTAGATATGGTAACAGATTCATCAGGCTTAATTATAAGCTAGGAAGTCGACATTCACTGGCATTATTGCATTTCAACTTTGGTTTGAATTTGAAGCATTATGGGACAAATTTCCATTGACTTTAAAAAAAAAATACTACCTATGAGGTCTGTGGCAGAGCATGCATTTATACTGGGGGAAAGCAATGGTGACATTTCATGTTCAGGTTCAGGTTCATGTGCTTGCTGTAAGGAGTTTGGTCAGAACTGATTTTTTCTGAAGAGCAGGGGGGGAAAAAAGCAGCAAGGCATGTTTTATATTTCTAGCAGTTGTTAACATAAAAACATTAAAACCTGTAAAGAATTTTTGTGAGTTTATTTGAACCAAACTGTCAACTGTTGCCAGGAAGCAGAACCTCAATAGATTGGGATGATGCTCCAGAGCAGGGGTCCTCAAACTTTTTAAAGTGGGGGCCAGATCACGGTCCCTCAGAGAGCTGGAGGGCCGGACTATATGAACTACTAATCCCTACTGTAACAGCTTGGCTGCGCTCACTGCCCAAAAAACCTGGCGGGCAGGATCAGACTCCCCTGGGGGCTGCATGTGGCCCGCGGGCCGTAGTTTGAAGAGCCTGCTCCAGAGAATGGCAATTTCTCATTTATTTTTATACATTGCAATCAAAGGAGGGGACATAGGTGGAATACATGAAATCCACTGGTGATAGATTAGAAAGGCAGGAGAAAGCAAAGTGGTGAGGGGGTACGCCTGGGATTGGATAAAAAAGTAAAACGATAGACACGTAGTGAGGCTAGGTGGATGCAGGATAGTCAATAGTTAACAATTAACATGATAACAATAACAATGAAGGTCCAGAAAAGGGGAATTTACAAGTTACCCATACATTTCAAGGATATGTTATCCCTAGAGGTCCAGTGCACAAAATTTGTAGGGTCCTCAGCAGTTATCAGCTGCCAGCCAAGGCCTCCCTTCCCCAGCTGCAGGCTGCTGGCTGCCAGCCTGGGCCACCCTTCATTCTGTGCTGCCCCCTGGTGGTCAGCGCATGTCATAGCAAGTAATCAAACTCTTGGTTGAACTCCAGAGGGGACACTTTGCATATTAGGTTTTTGTATATATAGATAGATGCAAAAAGACAGATAGGCTCAGTTAAGGTAAAGGTTGACCTTCTCAGTGCAAATTCTGGGCCTAGGATATAATTACCCACCATAACTGCTTTTAGTTAAAATTTAATTTCAGACTATCCTTTGTGGTTACTTTAGGTCTCTGAGTTTGCAAGACTGCCAGGCAGGCCTCCCCTGAGCTTGTCAGGTTAGCATGTGACCCCTTTCGTCCACACAGTAAAAATCTTGGAAGATTCTTAACTAGCTGCAGTGCAAATTTGGAGGACCATGAGCACCTCCTGTACCTGAAACCAGGTTGGTCTGAGCCAGATAGAAATGCTGATTGTCGCCAAAAGCGGTTTGGCTCAATGGATAGAGTGTCGGCTTGGGGACTAAAGGGACCTGGGTTCGATTCCGGTCGAGGGCATGTACCTTGGTTGCGGGCATATCCCCGGTAGGGGGTGTGTGGGAGGCAGCTGATCGATGACTGTCTCTCATCGATGTTTCTAACTCTCTATCTCTCTCCCTTTCTCTCTGTACAAAATCAATAAAAGAAAAAAAAGAAAAAAAAAGAAATGCTGATTGTCTGCAGTGGCTCCTGAGGATACCAGCTCCATCTCCTCCAGAGACTCTTCATCTCCTGGCCAATGCTTGAAACTCCATGGCTAACCTACATCTAAGATTTAAAACTTTGTCTTCTTTAAAATAATCATGCTTACTCAGAATAATAGTCCTTAGTTATCATTTATATCTTAGTGAAGACCAGTCACTTGATCTTTGTAGGACTAATGATCTGAGAGCAAGACATGAGTGGAAGAAAGATTTTGAGATCCCTGGGCTCTGTAGAAATTACAAACAATGAGCCCTTAACACAGACTTGAAAAAAACACTGGCGGGAGGCTGGCCCTGACTATGGTACTTGGTCTGGTGACCTCCATAAATACCTGAATGCACAGACATCAGACAAGTGCAGATTTATTTTCATTCTTCCTTCTATATCACCAGCACTCTCATCCTCACTAACCACATAGTTGTAAAGAATTATAGATTCCCCCACCCCCAGATTCATTTCTGTTTATGCCCATAACAGATCAAAAGACATTGAGCAAAACTGATAAAACTGAAAGGAGAAAGAGATAAACCCACTATGATAGTTAGAAGTTTGAACATGAACCATTCAGTAAGTGATAGAACAGGTAGACAGAAGATCAGTGAGAATAACGCACTACCGTAAATCAGACCAACCTAATTGACCTTTGCAGGACATTCACCCAACAAGAGAATAGTCATTCCCCTCAAGAGACATGTTCTTTTATGGCCCCAACATAGGCCATATTTGGAACCATACAACAAATCTCAATATATTTAAAATGATATAATCAGACAAAGTTTTTTCTTCTGACTTCAATATAATTAAATTAATAAAATATCTGAAAAATCTTCAAATATTTAGAAAGTAAACAATGCACTTGAAAGTAACTCACCAGCTCTATAAATATAAAAAGGGAAATAAAGAAGTATGTTGAATTGGATTTTATTTATTTATTTTGGTAAATTTTATTTTTAAAATAAAAAATAACATTAAAATGTGTGGTGTGCAATTAAAATAGTGCTTAGATAGAAATTAAAAATAGAAAAAAAGTCTCAAATTGATGACCCAAGGAAGAAGAGGAATAGAAAATTAGCCCAAATTAAGCAAAAGAAAATAAATATGCTAAAATTAATAAAATAAAAAACAATAAATAGAGAAAATTAAAAGCCAAGAACTAGTTTTCTGAGATATAAATAAAATGGATAAACCTTGCCGAAACCGGTTTGGCTCAGTCAATAGAGCGTCGGCCTGTGGACTGAAAGGTCCCGGGTTCGATTCCGGTCAAGGGCATGTATGTACCTTGGTTGCAGGCACATCCCCAGTAGGGGTGTGCAAGAGGCAGCTGATCAATGATTCTCTCTCATCGATGTTTCTAACTCTCTATCCCTCTCTCTTCCTCTCTGTAAAAAATCAATAATATATATATATATATTTTTTTAAAAAGGATAAACCTCTAGCCAGACTGATCAGAATAAAAAGAAAATGTGCAAATTACAAATATCAAGAATGCGACAGAATATATCAAATAAACTCTACAGGTAATAAGAAAATATGAAAAACTTTAAATTAAAACATTCAGCAACTTTGATGAGATAAATATATTTATTGAAATACAAAACTAGTGAAGCTCATCAAGAATAACTTGATAACCTGATTATTCTATCTCAGTCACCGGAGTTGAATTTATAGTTAAACACCTTCCCATTGAGAAAACAGGTCCAGATAGCTTTCATTGTTGAAGTTTATCAAATACTTAAGGAAGAAATAATAGTAATTCTATACAAGCTCTTTCAGACAGCAAAACTACATAAAGATTGTTACTATTTTTGTTTGTTTGCTTATACTAAAGCAGAACCATTCATGCCTTTTCTCCCTTCTAGAATGCTGATATCTACTAGTACCATCTGTACCTGATGAAGTACCACTTAGCTTTCAAATCCTTTATCAAATATGCCTTCTCCACTTGAATAGATATTTTCTTTTTTTCAACAGCACTAGCTCTCACAGTGCAAACTTTGAGCCCTACTTGACCCCTCTGAGATATCCTGGAATTCGAATTGTTAGAGCTACTCAAGAAAAGCGATATTTTCATTTTGTATCTTTGACCTTCTATTGCGCTTTGCTCACACCTCCTTTAACAATTACCAGATACTTCTTTGTATTATCACTGGTGTCCCATTTTAAAGCTGCTAAGAGATGATAAACTCTTTGAGGGTGAAACCCAATTATTACTTATTTTTGTAGCTTCTTCAGATCCTAGTAATTTAAATAAAATATAAAACAGATCATGAAAAGTGTAGAGAGCACCCACAGCATTTGGACAGGTTTAAGCCTCGGACTGACTTGTGGAAAAGCCACATACAAGTCCCAGCTTGAAGGGCAAAGCCCTCCCGGCACAATTATAGCCAAAAGGCTATGGTTGTAAGCTTAACCTTATAGTCCTACCCTGAAGACCTAGGTAGCTAAGGGATGTGGCTTGCAGGGGGTGCAGCAAGTGCTGCCTAAACAAAGTTTGGTAGAGTTCAGAGAATGGCAACAACAAGAAAGAAGCAGATTTAAAAACTAGCAAGAACACTGTAAACATCTTGCCCTTGTTTTGCTTTGTGTTATCTGACTATAAAATAAAGACTCAGCTTGTGTCACTCTTTCCTCATTCAGGCACAGTGATCCACTTGGCCCCAACTGTATTTTCTTGTATGTTTTCTTTAATCCTTCACTGCTAGACACAGTTCAGAAAATTACTATAATACAAAGGATTCTGTACCAGCCCTTCTGGAATATAAAGAAAAAAAAAAAGATAAATTCTGATTAAGGGACTTCTCTTAGGAGATGGCATTGAACCAATCCTGACTGTTATGATTAAATATATTATCTCAGCAACTCTTTTACAATTACATGTGTGTACTTATTCTGACAACTTCACATTTTAATTATGTGTGTACTTATTCTGACAACTTCACATACAATTTTTTTTTTTTTACTGATTTTTATATTCTTGACACATACATTGAGTCTTTGTTAAATAAGTGAGGGAGGAAACAAAAGAATGAATGGATGAATAGATGGATGGATATATTTTAGAACCAGGCCTAGTGACCAAATTGATCTAAATTGAGATGTTGTATTGAGATATAGAGATTCTAAAATGACATGCTGATCTCCCACTTCAATTTCTACAATCAATTCAAAGGAAACTTCTTAGACCTTTTTCCAGTGAACTCAAAATCGCCAGAGAAAGTCTGAGGGAAGTACATTATGTCATGGGAATTTGATTAACTGCACAGCGTTTGCAGAAGTGTTAACTTTGTCTATAAATCACATAGTTAATGGATGAAGCCATTTACCAAGTAAAACTGTCCATAACCATAAGCTACTGTTATTTTTAGGGTGTTATTATATTTGTTTGTTTGCAGACAATGTTATAAAGATTATTAAATTAGGGAATAATGCTTACTAGGCATATTAATAGAAAACCTTATGAGTAAACATATCTCTATCAAAATTACTGTGATTTTTATCTTTTCCTTTCCCACCCTGGTTAAGTTCTGTCATATGAGCAGTGGGTGATACCTGATTACTATAGAAGCTGGATTCAGTGACTCAGTCCTATGATACTATCTGAGACAACATTGGCTATCTATAAGTGACCTAATCTTAATACTGGGACAGAGACAGTCACCCAGCACTAAGATTTACTTATTTGTGTTTTAGCAACACAAGGAAACAAACAGCCAGAAGTAAATCACAGAAGAAAAGTTTGGCACACCTGGCTTCACAGGTTAAAGAAAAAGTCACACCGAACTGTTCCCAGCACATTGAAACGTTGGCTACTTCTGGAAATTCCCAGGATTAGAAAGAAAAATCATTAGAAATGGGTATTTCACAGGGGTCTTTCAAGATTTATAATGGAATATCTTCTGTGTCCTAAGCATTTTTATAATAACAATTTTGACTCCCCCGAGCTACAAGTAAATGTAGCTCAGTTTTAGCAGTGAAGAGGCTGAAGTTCAGTGTGGAGATGATGAACCAGCACTCAAACCAGTCTTGACTCCAAACCCATGCTCTAGTTATAATCTCTCTGCACCCCTCAGTGAGCCACTGAGGTATCAGGAAGGGGACAGAGGACAGGCCCTCGGGGAAGAGGGACTGATGTTAAGAGAGGAGGAGCAGCCACCACTGGTCACTTTTTTTTTTATTTTTTATTTCATTGATTTTTTACAGAGAGGAAGAGAGAGGGATAGAGAGTTAGAAACATCGATGAGAGAAAATAATCGATCAACTCTCTCGTACACACCCATACTGGGGATGTGCCCACAACCAAGGTACATGCCCTTGACTAGAATTGAACCTGGGACCAATGCTCTATCCACTGAGCCAAACCAGTTTCAGCACCACTGGTCACTTTTGATAGAAATCTCAAAAAATTATGGAGTTTAAGGTTGTTCCAGCTGAGTTCTGCAGTTCTTGAAGACAAAGATCTTCTTTTTTGCCTATTATTGGCTTAAAAGGGTCCGTTTGTCTGCACACATAAAGGTCCAGTAAGACACAAACAGGAGTTTCCAGCAAAGGAGCTAAAGATTTATTTAAGGAAGTAGCACCAAACCTAGAGACATAGGTAAGCTGATGCTCTAAAAAAATCACCAAGGTTAATGACTTCCCCACTAGATAACCAGCTCCCTCCTGGAAGTTATCAGTAGAGGCCACCACCCAGCTCCCTTAATCACCAAGGTTAATGACTTCCCCACTAGATAACCAGCTCCCTCCTGGAAGTTGGTAGAGAGTAGTTAGTCACTGTATCAGGCCCTGAGGTTAGCCCTGGCATTGTTCTTAAGACTGCTTGATGCTGATCAGAATCGAACTTCAAGTTCTTGTGAAGTTACATGCCTGCATTGCAAAATAAATTTGGAGCTTTTCCAATAGGAAATCCCAAATCATCAATAAACAATGGTATGAGGTTTTGATAGCCTCCCTTCACCTGCCTTTATTCTCTACATTCAGGCTGCTCTGAAGTCACAGCTGAATAATGGCCTCCACGGGCCCTATCCTTAATCTAGCCCTTGCTATTTGTTAGTTATAACTCTTGGTTGCAAGTTATAGAAACTTGATTTAAACTGGGTTAAGTGGAAAGAAAGGGTAGGGTTACTGAAAGCTTGACACTACCACAGAAATGGTAGTGGGGTGGCTGGCCTCAAAACTCTTCACTAAGACCTCAGATAAGCCCAGGCTTTTCTCGCTGGTTTTCTTCCCAGGATCGACCTTATTTCATCAAGCTGGTTTTCTGCACAAAGCAGGAAACGCATTGTCACCATGGTCACCGTGACTAAGGAGGCTTGATCTCTGTTCCAGAAATGAACTCGTCCCAAGGATCAGAGTCTGAGGTGGGGCACCAAATAAAGCCGACTGGATGAAGTTTCCCTCCCAGCCCAGGACTGGGCCAAGCGGACTAGAGATAAACTTACAGCTCCCCCTGGCAACACACACTTAGAGTAGGAGGAACATAATGTCCCTGAAGAAAGGGGTTGTTGAAATGTGTACTCAAAAGTCTGAACATCCATTGTCACCATCTGAGCCATTCTCTGCAAGTTCATCCTGCACTGCGGGAGGGGAACATCCTTGGAGGTTCAGCCAGTGGCTCTCCTCACCCAAACATGGTTATGCAAGGACTGCAGTCTAGTAAAGGACTCTACATGAAGTTTATATAAAAAATGTCATTTATTTAGAAGTTATAATCACTAACTCACAAACCTATTTTTAAGTCTTAACAAATATTTATTTAAAGGGTTTTATTTTGTTGAAAAAAGGTAAAATGACATCTACCCAAATTTGGATATAAAGGAGGAAATCATTTGAAGAAAGTGGGATGAATTAACTTGAAGTTACAGTGACATCTGCTTTTAAAGTGAAAAACAGCTCCCACCCAACAGCAGGTTGAGAACTGGAAGAAAACATTCTGTCAGTTGGAGGCAGACAATGACTGAAGCACACACACACATTGGCTTTCAAGTGGGTAGCTGCTTGGTTTGTACAAATTAGAGTGAATTTATCCCTGGGTGCTCGCTTCCCTGGCCACCGATTGTCTTCTTGAGGCCCTTCAGCGTGTGCTGGCAGGGAGTTGTGCCACAGTGTGGTGCTCCTGTGAAGGGCCTCTGTGCTCTGCCCTGGCTGGGAGGCATGGGCCGAGGAGAGCAGAGGAGGAAAGGGAAGAGCAGTACTACTGAGGACACACTCATTCTTGGTCCTACCCTAAGGTTTCAGGGACAAGATTTACCTCTCTCTCCTCATCACTGGGACTACTCCCTTCTCTCCCACCCTCACCAATTTAGGGATTCTCAGGGGCTGTTTTCATCTAGAATTCAAACTCCTGGGAAAAGGAGCAAGGAAGGAGTAATGCAAGCTCTGGAAAGCTGTAGGAATGGATTTGATGTTGAGCTTCTGGGCCACAGAGCCACGGGCCAGCTCCCTCTTGCCATTCTTTTCCTCTGAAGCCTCATCTTCTCAGCACACCACCACTTATTGCTCCAACTGGACTCCCTGTGTGTCCTTGCAGACAGCATACTCCACCCCACCCTGCCTTGTGCAGCACATGGAATTGTCCCACACACTTCTTCCCTCTTCCAGGCCCCTCTCTGATCCTTCCTCAGAAATCCAGAGGGAATGGGAGGGCCAAAAGTAAGGAACATAGCAGACTGTGGACATACAAACAAGTGAGTTAGGTCAGATACTTCTCTGTTGAGAGACATCCAGCTTTGGGGTGTCCTGGACTTTCCTCACAGGAAGAGATTTGAAGCTCAGAAAGAGGGGGTGTGAGAAGAGAGTGGATTTGCTCTCTGGAGACCAGTTTTTGACTGGTGGTTGGAGGCCAGCACTGGGCAGGCAAAGGAGATGTTTGCCTCCTCCTCCTTGGTCTTTAGGACATCCAGTGCTGCCCTGGGACAGTGGGAAGACAAGCAAGTCTTCTAGGTGAGAGAGAAGGGAAGTCCCTGTGAGGGTCCTGAGACAAGAGAAGAATTGGGGAACCTGAGCAGCTGTTTCATAATACCTGTTACTGAACCACAACCCATTTCTCTAGCACCAAGTGTCCTAGAATAACAGAACTTTGGTTCTTAAAATTTATTGGGGATGCAAACCCCTCTAGACCTCATTAAAACCCCGATTCCTGGTTCAGTGGGCTGGGGCTTGGCCTCCCTGCTGCATCCCACAGCTCTGGGGGCTGCTGCTGCTGCTCGGCTGGGAACCCCACTGAGTACCCTGACTTAGAAGACAGAGCTGGTTGTCCTGCAGAATCCTAGGCAATTTGTTGTCCACCCCGGAGTCAGAAAACACTCCCACTTCATATGTTGTAACCAAACACAAAAGGTTCTTTTGCCTATGTTCATCAAAGCCCAATAAAATGTGAACAGGAGTTTGCAACAAAGAAAGTAGAGGGTTGTGGGGTTTTTTTTTTTTTTGTTTTGTTTTGTTTTGTGTGTGTGTTTTTAAAGGAAATGGTGCCAAGCCTGGAGACACAGGTGGGCTAGTGCTCTATAATAGGCTTCCAGGGGATGAGTTATTTAGGGGGAACTCATTAATCATGGTAACCAAGGGAGGTGGGATTGTGGGGTCTATTGATTGGTAGGGAGTATTTGATCAATGTATCACATCCTGTGTCAGCCATAGCATTGTTCTGTCTGGTTTCATGAGGGTGTGGTCTATAGTCATTTCACTTTCATGGACCTGGGCTGAAACACAGCTGAAGTCAAAATTGCTTTTTTAGCTTGACTGAAACTATGTTTCTGTGGTCAACAGACCCGAGGCTTTGTACTTGAGACTGATGCTGACCAGAATCTGGTATTTTGAGGGCTTAGTGATTAAGGAAGTGAGTGGACATGCAAGGAAGAGGCAGGCAGATGAATCATGGTGCTACTAGAGTGAACAAGGTCAGTTTAAATCCAGAGGAAAGAAAGGAACAAAGATCACATTAAAGAAATGAAACCACATGAAATAAATGAAGTTTTTGAGCGGTTACAATACATTGTGACTTGGGGAAAGTTTTGCAAAGATTTCCTAAGCCTGGATGTTGTAACACCTTCTGTAATCTCTTCCCAGTTCTGCACTTCATGTTGCTGTGTCTTTCATCAGACAGAAGAAATTAGAAAGGAGAACTGGCCTGGGGTGTTCTATCCTTTGATCTTTTGTGATTTCAACACCACCCCCAGTTTCCTGTCCCGGAATGGGGGCCTGGAGGCAGACAGGCTTGAGAGATCTGGCTAAAGTGGTCCCAGTCAAACAGGAACAAAGCGCAGGGGTAGTTTTAGTCGTGGCTGCCCAAGGCTGCCCTCCCTCAGGGCTGTAGGAAAAGGAAAAGAGGGAGGACTAACTGGTCAGTTTTCCATTGGAGTTCCTTTTACCCCTGTGTGACCATCAAGCAAGCTACTGAAAGAATCCGAGGTCCACACAATTAATTCTTCTAAAACTGCTAATATTTCTTAACACTTTCATATATAAATGGGGGAGGGGGGGAGAAAAAGATAGTCCCTTGCTTGGCACGGCGTTGGAGGGTTAATATTGTCACCTAGTTATCTTACTTAATTTTCATAAGAAACTTCCAGTGTAAAAGTGGGTGTGTCAGCCACTGTTATTCTAACTTTACAGCTGAAAAAAAAAAATTGAGGTCTGAACAAGTTAAAGTGGATTGCCAGAGGCTGAGCAATGGCTTTGTCTCAAATTGCAATTTCCCAACCTTGAAGAATATTACTGAATGACTCACCAGCAAAATAGGGAGTTTCCACCAAAACCGGTTTGGCTCAGTGGATAGAGTGTCACCTGCGGACTGAGGGGTCCCAGGTTTGATTCTGGTCAAGGACATGTACCTTGATTGTAGGCACATCCCCAGTAGGGGGTGTGCAAGAGGCAGCTGATGGATGATTCTCTCTCATCGATGTTTCTAACTCTCTATCTTCCTCTCTGTAAAAAATCAATAAAATATATATTTTTAAAAATAGGGAGTTTCCTTTAAGTGGTTTTATGATGTGAGTAATAACCATGTATCTTCAAACTGCAATTGAATTCTTAGAGATTATTATAATCCAACTTCCTTCAAGAGATAAGGAGAGTGATGCTTAGAGGGCCTATTTAAGCTTCTGGCACCCATCATAGAATTAAGCATGTAAATTATATAATTTTTACTCCATTACTATGTCATGAGAAGGCAAAGAAAACTGACTATACAATCAGGTTATTGTTTAAATAAAGGTACTGTAAACAGACCTGGACTCGGTTTTTATTGCAGAAGTAGACTATCCATGTCAAATCCTATACTACACAGCCATTCCACTCATCCCACAAAAGGAAGAGCAAGCCAGGCTGGAAAAATGATGTTAGGACAGGACTGATCCAATGCCCTGAACCCAGGGTAGGTCAGATTTGTACAAGTTGAGACTGGGAGATGTCTACTCTTAAATACCACAGTCTTCTCCAGCAAGTACTAGTAAAGTCAACTAAACAACTGCTGGCTGAAACTTCCAGGTGCCAGGCATTGTGAGGTTGACATGGGTATTATCACAAGTGCCCCCAGGGTTATAAATCTGTAAGATCTAATGAGAATCTGTGTACCATTAACGACCAGTGAAATGTGAGCAGAGGATGGTTAAGTGAATACTTCACATGTTTGACAGATCTTGGGGCAAGATAATGGAGGAAATGTTGGGTTCTAACCAGATACTTAGACCAGGCGAATAGTCGCATAAAACAGTTGAGCTGCCAGTTGCATAGCCTCACTGCACAGTGAGGAAACAGCCCACCCAGGGCTACCACAGGCTGCGGAGCAGAGGGGCACAGGGACTCTGGCTTCCTCAGAGCCCGCTTTACCCAGAGCACACCCTCCTGAGTAACCTTCCCGATGCACTTGTGTCTCAAGCCCCTGAGGTTCATGATGAGGTCTGAGCAGATTCTCCAGGCTCTTGGCTCAAGAATAGAGTTTTTGTTTTTGCTGGACTTGTTTGCTCTTACTGTGACAGTGAGGCAGTGGTTAGGCAGGTAGAGAATTGGCAGGCTGCAATACGGAGTTCGTATATTTCATTCCTCAGTAAGGAGCTAAGTGACCAAAAGGGGTATTTTCAATGGAGCTAGGAAGAAGCACCAAGATCAATTTACTCGGCAACCTCTTTCCTGGGGGTGCAGCCAGCCTGGGTGCCTTTGTGAGAATAAGAAAACATGCCTTTCCTCTGATTTCAGCAGACACGTCCCTGGGTATGCCGGGCTGGCACACATCAACATCCTGCTCCCCGATTGTCTTATCGGTCTCAAGTGTGGATGGCTTAATCCAGCTACATGCAGACAGAACTAGCGGCTGCTATTTGAGATGCCAAGGGATAAAAATGGGGCAAGAAAGGGAGGCAGGGCCAGGTAGCATGGGGACTTTGGATAGGCCTCGTGGCTTCATAAGTCACTGAATGTTCTTGCAGTGAGAAAGTAAAGATAAATAATGTACTTAGGCAGGGAGACAGTTGCAGGGAGTGGTGGGAGCAGGGGGAGAGGGGAAGTGGAGACATACTTTGCAGTTTCACCTGGGTGTGTTGTATCGCAAATCCGCTGGACAAGACGCCTAATGAGTCACTTAGGAGTCATCTTTATTACGCACAGGTTCAGAGCAGATAATCTCTGTCAAATGCTGAACAAACACAGGAGGGAGTATTTCCTTTTTATATCCTTCTAGTTCTCTGTGTAAGACAGCTTGTAACCTTGAATATATATTATATCTAATCAAACATTTGTAACCTTGGATGAACAAACACTTGGCAGAATATGTGAATTAATATAGTGTATCAGCCCCTTTAGATGGCTAGCTTGCAAGGTCAAACAGTTAAGTTTATCTTTTCTATTCAAGCAAAAAACAAAGTTATTTTACAGACTAAAAATAATAGAGTAAGAGACCGTCTAAGAATAACAGAGTAGTTCAAACAGCAGTTTTTCCAAAGGAGGGACCACTATGCTTCAGGTGCCACTGAAAACGTCTCTCTAGGGTGATGCTGACAGGCAGCCAGTGGCTCTCTGAGTGTGGTCTACACAGACCAGCAGCAGCCCCTGAGAACTCACAAATTCTGAGGTCCCATCACAGAATGACTGCTCTAGGAATTCTGGGGTTTTAATTCTGGGGCCTCCAGCTACCTCTGATGCACATGAGAGTCTGAGAACTGGGCAAGGTGGTGAGCAGGTCTGCGTGGGTCCAAGCCCAGCTCCGTGACTCTGGGGAAGTCATTTAGGCATTCTGAGTGCCAAAGTCCTCTTCTATATCTATAACAGATGAAACAACAGTACTAGTTCAGAGAGTCATTTTGGAAACTGAGAATATAACTGTTCTTTGTTGATAGGTAGAAGCAGCACACACATTTGCAATTATTTGATGCCATGCATGACTTAAGCATCAGGAATCCTTGGAAGACTGCATCCGCCCACTGTCCCAGGCAGACCTCAGAGAGCAAATGAGAGAGGATGCAGGCTTGTCATGCCTCTTGTACCACGGGAGGGAGGGACAGAGCAATAAACAGCCTGTAGCCCTGGGGAACCCCAGGTACACATGGAGCTCAGAGAAGAAGTGCATGGGTGGTGGGAGCAAATGCTGGGCTGGGTGCTTGGCTGGGTGGGGACCTAACTGGACCTGAGGGGGTCAGAGAAGGCTTCCCTAAGAAAGTGCTGTTTGGGTTGAGATCAGGAGAGTGAGTAATGGTCATGACTAACTCTTTAGGGACACTTCCTAGGTGCCAGGCATTACTTTCAGAGATTAGATATTTTAAATCAGGCAATCCCCATGGGATTAGGTAATATTTTGACTCCCATTCTTCAGATGGGTGGGTGGGGGTAGGAGATAATAACTCGATCAAGGCCGTGTGGTAGAGAAATGGCACAGGTAGGATTTGAATCCAAGCAGACAGATCCCTGGACCTAAGTGGCTCATTGTGCCTAGTTGACAGAAAGAGATGAAAGAAACATGGTGGGGATGGGGGGAGAGGATAGAGGGCTGAAGGCCAGGGAGGGAGGAGAGTGGAGTGAAATGATGCTAGAGAGGTGGTCGGGCCAGATCATGCGGGTCTCAGGACTAAACTATGGACTTCTGTTCTTACACTGAGAGCAGAATGGAAAACTCCACATGAGGAGTTTAAGCAGGGGAGGAGGGACTTCTGGTATAGGATCAGACAGTTGTCCAGGTAAGAGATAAAGATAATCCATACAGGGGCTGGAAAAGGAGACGGGAGAAGTCAGATCTCTTCCCTGTTTTTCTAACGGTTACTACATCCAGTTCTTAGGTATCCATCCACCTGTCATAACCTGTGTGAATGGCAAGCTGGTGTGCAGCACACAGAATCTGAGGCCCCCGCCCTCCCCCTCTAGTGGCTAAATCACACATTAAGAGACAAACTTTGGGATGTAAGAAATCTTGTGGAGTCATGAAAAAAAGCCAGCTGTAAAAGAGATAATGCATGTTTTCAATTTTCACATACACACATTAGAAAAATATACAAAGGACATATGTAAAAATGGTCAGTTATTACCTCTAAAAAAAAAATATTTGGCTGTGTGGCCATCTGTTTCAGTTAGAACCTCTGGGGAGACTTAACTAGTGGCTCATTCTGTCACGACTAAAGCCTGCCCCCTAATGGACAGAAGCAGCAAGGACAGACCCATTTTAAGACATCTAGTTACATAAATAACAATGCATGCTTATTTATTCACTCATTCCACTCATTTTGTCATTCAATGAATGATCACATTCTAAGCATAATGGAATATAAACACAAATTAATGTTTATAATACATTATGTTTATAATAAAATCATGTTTAGGAATATGGATGATTTCTACTTTGCCCAGGTTTTCTTTTGGTCTCAGTATGGTAATTTCTTCATGTAGGTCCTACTCCTCAGATAATAAGTTTAATTCTAGGCTGTTACTAAGAATGGGATTTTAAAAAATATTTTTAATTGATTTCAGAGAGAGTTAGAGAGGGGGATAGAACTTGAAACCCAAGCATATATCCTGATCTGGAATAAAACTCCTTGTTCATGGGTCGATGCTCAACCACTGAGATACACTAGCCAGGTGAGAATGGGATATTTTTTTGGGTACATTTTTCTGATTACAAGTAGTCCAGAAGCTACCAATTTTCATATTGTTTCCATCTGACTATTTTCCTGGGCTATATTATTACTTTTTATTATTACAAGGTTACTGGACATCATTAAGAAAGAATTTTGTTTCTCTTAAATTAGATATACCTCTTATTTCAAGAGATCTGGCCATACTATATATTCTTCACTTACTCCTTTGAATCTAGTTCTCCATTCTTCTTGACCTGCTCTTTAGCCAGGGAAGCTTATGTAGCTTCTGCCAATGGCAGGTACAAGATCAGAGGGGAAGAGAGAGGCAGGTAGAGACAGGTAGATTTCAAGCCATTTGTTTCCTTTCCTATGGCTTACTACTCCTGCCAAGTGTGCATTGGTTGCTGAGATCAGCCACCTGTACTTGAGTCCAGTTCTTGTCCAGTACTTGAGTCCACTCATCTATCGCAGTCCCCGAGTTCCCTCTCAGCTCCATCCCCTTTTCTCTCCAGGCCTTGAGGTGGAACTGCTTCCTGTGGTTGTGAGCTATTAATATCTGCATTATTTTAAATGAAGTATCTTAAACATTAGTATAGGTGATGGATTGAACCCACATCTAATTTCATCACCAACCAAGCTCCACCAAAACTACAGTAAAGCCATTAATGCTTAAGGTGGCGAGAACAAGTGATGTAACGGCAACACAATGTTGAAGATTGGGGAGGTGATAGGCATGTGGTAACTGACTTGGCAGATCCCAGTGGGGAAAGCCAAGAACCTGCCTGATCTATGTGGCAGACATCTCCAAGGCTGGGCCAAGGGCAGGTACCCTCTCCTATGCCAGCCTAGTGGAGGATCTCTGGCCCCAGTCAGAACTGGGGGCCTGGCACCATTTTGTAAGAAATCAAGGGGACACACTCACTGATTCCTGTATGCTGAGTGCCCTCCCTCCCTATGTGGCACCCAGGATGTGGGGAGCCAGGCGTAACTACTTGGCAGGAGAAGAGAAGTTTCTTCTGAGGCTCTCACCGCCCAAGAGGAAAGCCCTAAAATCATGGACTTGCAGGGTTTCCAACAAATGGCTCAGCAAGGATCTTAGTCCACCCCCAGACTCCCAGGCCCAGAGCTTCCACTTCGTTTTTCAGTTCTTTGTGCTTAAACACAGTCATGTCACCCAAGATTACTGGACATCTAAGGAATAAATGACATGTAAGGTAGAGACCAAAATAAATAGAAAAAACAATTAGAGGAAAGAAGAGTACATAGTGAGAAAATGAAAAACAAATGTATTGTCAGGGAGATAAGCAGTCACAAAATAAGTAAATAAACCCAAACAACAACAAAGGAAACATTAAGAGAAAAGTGAACTCTTGGGTTGAAACCGGTTTGGCTCAGCTGTAGAGCATTGGTCTACGGACTGAAAGGTCCCAGGTTCGATTCCGGTCAAGGGCATGTACGTTGGTTGCGGGCACATCCCCGGTAGGGTGTGTGCAAGAGGCAGCTGGTCGATGTTTCTCTCTCATCGACGTTTCTAGCTCTCTATCTCTCTCCCCTTCTCTCTGTAAAAAAAATCAATAAAATATATTAAAAAAAAAAAAAAAGTAAACTCTTGGAAATTAAAAACATGATGATGGCAAAATTAAGTAATGAAATATAATGTTGAGAAAATTTCCCAGGAAGTGGAACAAAAAGACAAAAGAATGGGAAACACATAGAGAGACCATTTGAGGGAGGGCCAACCTCAGTACTGTGAGTTACAAAAAGAAGGACCAAAGAGGTAAGAAGAATCCATAGGTGAGAATGTGGGCTCCACATTAGATGGCCTACCTTCACACCTCAGCTGGCTGGGCTATCCTGAGCAAAGAGTAAACCTTCCTGTGCCCCCATGTCCTTACCCTAAAAATGTAAATAATAGCATTTTGCTTATTAGGTTATTGAGGATTCAAATTCGTCCATGCCAAAGCTGTTACTTGTTACATTCTCAGTAAATGGCAGCCATCATTAAGTCCTCTTTCTCACACTACATACAATCTGTCACCAAATTTTACTGTATCAAACCATGTCTTACAATCTACACTACCAGCACTCGTCCTCCATCACCTCTCCCTCAATACAGCAAATTCTCATTTCCCATCTCCCACTTCTGCCCTCCCTACCATCTTATCTCGACATGGTAGCAATGTGATCTTTATAAAATTCAAGTCCCATTGTGGCACTCTTTTGCTAGAAATCATGAGTAAAAGCCAAACATTTCCCCAGGAAGAAAATGGTTCCACATAATCCGAACCCCCATCATCTCCTGACCCCCTTCCCATAACTCGACTCCTTACTGGACACTGTCTGCCAGGTACCTTCCTCTTAGGGCTTTGTGCTTGTTGCCCCCTTTGCCTGGAATGACCTAGATATCTGAATGGCACATTCATGTTTTCTAATTCTTGATTCAAATAACCACCTTCCTGATGAGGCCTGTCTAGGCTACTCGAATAAAACTGCAACCACGCCACCTCCTGACCCTTTCTATTGCCATCCTGATTATTTTCTCCTTAGCACTTAGTATTAACTGACATATTAAAATACTATTTATCCTATCAGTTGTTTCATGAGCATAGGATTTATCTCTTTTGTTCACTGATACATTCCCAACAAGAGTGAGCAGCATAAGGCAGGCACTTAATATTATTGAATTAAAAAGAATCTATCCACCTGGCTGGTAAGGCTCAGTGGTTGAGCATGAACTAGAAATCATGGTTGGATTCCCAGTCAGGGCACATGCTGGAGTTTCAGGTTTGATCCCCAGTTGGGGCATGCAGGAGGCAGCCAATCAATATTCTCTCTCATCATTGATGTTTTTACCCTCCCCCCCCCCTTCCTCCTCAAATCAATAAAAACATTTAAAAAGAAAAAGAAACTATCCTAGAACTAGATACGAATTTCCAGACTGCAAGGGCCTCTAAATGACCAGTAAAATTACTCCAAACTTTCCAAACATGAGGAACAGAGAGGATTCTACAAGCTTGCAGAGGTCATAAAACAGAATGTCATCTCACTTCTTAACAGCAATGTGGGGAAGAGACAGACAACTGACAAATAATTTCTGACCTAGAATTTATTCCCAAATTATCAGATGAGTCTGAAGATTTTGACAAAGTCTAAAAATATTTTGCCTTCCGTGCCTTAAAGCTGCTATAACGAAGGAAAGCATAGGACCCTGCAATCAGATATGGTACAGGTCGAACCAAAGGATATTTCCAAGATGACAGCAAAGGGACAAGTGGGTACTAAAGCATGGCCAGTCCAGACTGAAGAGGGAGGTTCACACACAGGGTCTGAGGAATGCCATTGCACTCCCCTCCAGCCTGGCATGCCCAGGAGGGATCACACCCAGGGCGGAAAACAGAACCCTATGGGTTAGTGATGGGGCCATCTCTGTGGAAATGTGTGCAAAATAGCTATTAAGGAGTTTAAAAAGAATTAGCAGTAGACACAAAGAAAACCAAGTTCTCTCTCTATGTCAGACATTAGGAACTTTAGGAAACACAAAAGTGAAATTCCCATATTATTTAGAAACACAGAATTGCAAGAAGAAACTGGAGGAAGCAGGGAGAAATGGAACAAATGACTGGATTTTTTTTTTCCAAATGACTGGATTTTTATAAGCAATTTAAAATTATATGTCTTCCTTTAAAGAAATTAAAATTTTCAAAAAAAAAAAAAAATACAAAGCTTTTCAATTTCACCTAGGATAATGTTTCTTTTATAGTATTTACCCACAATGTGATGGTAACCAGACATTGGAACTTAGGTATCCAAAGTGAGAAAAACAGGAGCGAACTGAAGACTACTTTGAAATAGTTTTATTGGCTCATAAGACCTTTGCATATAAAAAAAATACCCCAGAACACTATGCAATATTAAATCACAATTACATTTTTTTTTTTTTTTTACCAATTAAAACTACCCAGAATATATTGTACATTTTTTTAAAGGGGGAAAAATCCTACAGAACTAAATTCTGAAATGACATCATGATTTAAATACTATGACAAAATAGATAATTCCTTATAACATTAACTCATTGCACAAAGCTGCCAGACACTTCCATATGCTTAATCATTGCAGAGAGCAAATGAACACAATTCAACATTACACACTTAGCTGAAGTAGCTGTGCCTCCACTTAAGAAACTCTCAAATTTCTGGCACAAAAAGTTGGGCTGTTTTAACTTTTACCAGAAAACCAACTTCACAATCCACTTACTCTTTTTCTGGCCATTCCTATTTTAAAAAAGAAGAAGAAAGAAAAAAAAAAAAAAAAGTAACATCCTTCTGCTGCCATAGCCTCAAAGAGTCAGCATCGCCTCTGCTTGAAGAAATCCACTCCTCTCAATTCTTCGGGCAGGTATTCCTGGTCCACAGGCTCGCTGTACATGGGGTTGTATTTGTAGCCCTTGCCATAGCCCAGGTCCTTCATGAGCCTGGTTGGCGCATTCCTCAGGTGCAGTGGGACGGGAGGCAGAGGCCCCTGGTGGTTCCGCAGGCAGGCTTTGACGTTATTATAGGCGCTGTACACCTCAATAGACTTTGGGGCTCTGGCAAAATAGACTACACACTGGGCCAGAAGCACCTAGATGAAAAGGAAACATTTTGTTATGAAGGTACCAGAAAGTTTGTTTTGCAGAAGACTCATTATGCCTTTAGTTAATTCTGAGAGATTCCCACCACACTTTTATCACTCCTCTTTCTGCCTCTAGTCTGGACAACCACCTATGACAGAAAGAAGAAATTCTTACATGAGGAGAGAGGCTGAACCAGACTTGTGGTTTTCTTTTTTAAACTGAAGAATTTTTTATTAAGTTTTTCTTAAAACCCCAATACATAAGACATTAACTACGAAGCTGGTGTGTTTGTGGGTGAACTTGCACAGACTTCCTGTTCAGCTTCAACACTTCTACCCCCAGGAAACTCTGAGCACTTCCTCTGAACCTCAGGCGACAGGAAGTAGTTTGAAACCATGACCTGTCAATACCCATATAAGATGGGAGTTAAATAAGAAGTTCTTTAGTACGCCCACACATTAACTAATGGTGAAGGCAGAAGATAAAGGATGTCCCCTCAAAATGTATACACACTTTGGATGATTATAGAGTCAGTGTTTATTAACATACAATTCATTTTCAAAATTTAAAACAATCTATAGAAATGAAGATGCCTGTTTTCATACTGATGACTGCTGTGGTCCAGGCCCTGATGATAACATTAAGAATAATTTCGTTCAGTATTTGTGTACCCTCAATTTGTTGACTACTGCTGGTTTTATACTGTAAACTTAATATTTTATGTATCTCCATTAAAAAAAAAAAAAAATGTCTAGTGGCACTTTAGGATAACTTTTCTTTGTTCAAAGATTGGTCTGACTTCACCAATTATTTCAAAGCAGTTGAACCTACAAAGGAGTGAAAATTAAGTGAGTTATCAAGTGTTAAAGTGTGTATACATTTTTTGGGATACCCTATATATGGAAATCCACAAGGGGACACAATACAAGAAAAAGGAGCAGAGCTGAAGATGTTACCTCACATTCAGGCATGCCTATGAAGTGACAGCCCTGGTAGGCAGCCACTGCTTGTGGTAATGCGGATGGGTCTGCCAGACCTGCACACAGAGAGAAAGGGAGATGTAAGTCACAATGCACACCTTCCCTGACCTGTCTATGTGCTGCCGAGACCTGAGACTGTCACTGCTAGCAGACTGCTGACCAGAAAAATCCCACTTAGCAGAATGAACAGACTTTTCTCTGATCTCATTAGCTTATTCAAGACATAGTTACTGAATGGTTACTGTGTGGTGTCAAAAATTATTTCCTCACGGATAAAATTTCCATTCTATCTAGTAGGAAAAATAATACATAAGTAATACAAAATACATAAAAATAATATATAAGACCATGGAGATAGTCACAAGGATGGATACATTAAAAATAAAAGTTACACCCTAGCTGGTTTAGCTCAGTGAATAGAGAATCAACCCACAGACTGAAGGATCCGGGTTTGTTTCAGATCAAGGGCATATACCTCAGTTGCAGGCTCAATCCCCAGCTCTGGTTGGGGTGCGTGTTGGAGGCAACCAATCTAAGTGTCTCTCTCACATCAATGTTTCTGTCTCTTCCCCTCCCTTCAACTCTCTAAAAAAAAAAAGTCAATGGAAAAATATCCTTCCAGGATTAACAACAAAAAAAGTAAAATAAAACAAAACCTTTACTAACATCAAGGAAACATTTTTCTGATCTTTTCCTTTAAACAGTGCCCAGAATCTTCCGTTTCTATCTCAGAAGCAATCCAATAAAAACCTGAACACTTGCCGAAACCAGTTTGGCTCAGTGGATAGAGTGTCGGCTTACGGTCTGAAAGGTTCCAGGTTTGATTCCGGTCAAGGGCATGCACCTTAGTTGCGGGCACATCCCCAGTGGGGGGTGTACAGGAGGCAGCTGGTCGATGTTTCTCTCTCATCGATGTTTCTAACTATCTATTCTTCTCTCTTCCTCTCTGTAAAAAATCAGTAAAATATATTAAAAAACAAAAACAAAAAACTGAACACTTTCTGGAAAGCAAATTTAAAATATTTCTTAGATTTCAATACTCATGTAATGAAAATCACCACTGAAGAGGGAACAAAATGGTGACTTTAGGAAACAGACACTCAAAAGCTCAAATACATCAAGGAATAAACAGAGTTCATACTTCACTCTTTTCTTTTTATCTGTCCCACATGGTACAAACAGCAACCCACCCTGCCCTCATGGGCTCCAGGCTCTGGGCCCTCCTATCACACTCACCTATGTCTTCACTGGCAAACCTCACCAGCCTCCTTGCCACATACAGTGGATCCTCTCCTCCTTCAAGCATGCGTGCCAGCCAGTAGAGGGAGGCGCTAGGGTCTGAGCCCCGCATCGACTTATGAAGAGCAGAGATGCAGTTGTAGTGCTCTTCTCCTGGACACCACAGAAAGCACCTGCTCAGTTACTGGCAGAAAGAGGGATTCCTCAGGGTTCAGAGGAGGGTCCACCAAGCCCTTTATTGCTCTTACTGGATGACTTAGGAAAGCCTTAACTCCCACAGTGCCTCGGAAAGCTGAGGAGCATGTGTCATAGGCTGTTCCGCACTGCTCAGTGCGAGGGCACATGCCACTAATGTGGGAGCTGGAGCAGGCCTGTGCAGTAACCTGGCTAACCCAGCCCATCAGAGCAGGGGGCTGCGGACACCTGTGGTTGTTCACAATGAATGGGAGTCCACACTAAGTAAAGGCAGGGACATTCACTGTGAAAGGTGGTCCTCACAGACATTGGAGGATGTACCAGAGCCATGAAAGGGAAGAGGGCAATTGCGATGGTCTGGCTTCTTGTGTCCCACTGGCAACTGGAGGGGAATTGACCCTGGGCCTGGATGTAGCCCATAAAAAGAAGAGCCAACTGGCAAGAACAGCTGTTATAGACCATTTGCTCCTCAGTGTCATGTCCAGTTGCCTTTCTGATATCTGAAGCCTGTGGTCATTGAATCTGGTGTGGGACACATGTGCAAGTGGCAGGATCCCAGGGCTGACACAGGGACTAACAGCTCTCACCCTGAAAGCATGCAGCCCTTCTCCCTCACCACTTGGTCTTACCCATTTTTTTTTTTTTTTTAAACTAGGACAACAAGTCAGTCAATGTGCTTTAGAAAAACATATTTAAGAAGAGAAAATTATGACTAAACATTTAAACTACACACATTTCACTATTTTCTGACCTTCATCTCTTCCCTAAATTTGAGAAGAGGGCATGCTGCTCCTGAGAGAGAAGTGTTATTAGAAACAGTCCTTCCAGAGAAGTATCTGGTCTGTACTCCTCAAGCCAAGACCAACAAGATCATGACCTGCTGTATACAGCATCTGGGCCCAGGGAAGTCCGGGCCACGGACTCTGCTGATAAAGTGACAGCCTTCAGTTGAAGAGCACAGGACAATGAGAAAGATCTGTGAGGCCAAATGGAGGCTGAGGGGGGTGACCGAATCCCTCCTACTTTTCAGAGCACTGAGGCAGATCCATGTTTCAGCAGAGCTGCCAGACTTCTGTGGACAAACTGAGTTGTTGCCTGTTCCAGGGCTTCCTCAACTAGGTCACAGTGGCATGGAAACTGTCTGGAAAAGTGTCCTGGTGAAACCCACATGGTTCTGACCACCTTCTTCACAGTCCTGGACGCTGGCCCTGTGCTGAGCCCTTCTAGTGCTGAGCCTGGACACGGCAAGGGGCCAGACAGTGCATGACTCATGGACATGGAGAAGGCAGCAGCCACCTCTACTTCACTCCCTGTCAGATGTAAATAAGGAACCTCCTTGCCATGGGGGTTCTTCACTTTCTTATATTTTTACTGAGGGTCAGCAACAAAAGGCAAGATGGTTAAGACCTGGGCTCTGGAGCCAAGCTGCCTGAGTTTGAACACCAAATGTATTAGCTATGTAACTGGGCAAGTAATTGACCCTCTATAACCTCCTGGGGTTTCTCATCTGTAAAATGGGTATTATAAGTTGAGCTATCTACAGGGTTGTATTAAATAATGAATGCCTGGTATGGAGTAAGCACTATAGAAATATGTGTTAGATCATTATTCTATGCTAGCTTCATTTTTGCTTTTAGTGTGTATATATATATATATACACACACACACACACACACACACACAAAACACCATATTTTCCGGCGTATAAGACGACCCCCAAATTTTTACAGTTAAAACATAGGTTTAGGCCTATATTCGCTGTATAAGACTACCCCCCACTTCCGAGGCAACACCAGTTCTTTTTTAATAGACTGCCTCTCTGACTCTGGCCACTCCAAGCAGGCTTTTTATGCATGCAAATTATACATGTTTTGTACCCGAAGCTACACTGTGTTCTAGTAAAAAGCCTGCTAGGGCGGTGGTATAGTGCCATCCTAGATTTCCAAGTGAGGTGCTTTCTATCCATCCTCTTTTTTCTGTTCCCTCAGCTGAGACCTGAATTCAGACCATTGAAAAAGCCCGGTTGACTTTTTTTCATTTCAAAAGTCATCTTATACGCCAGAAAATACGGTGTATATATACTGCTTTATAAGTTAAAATTTCATATTACTTATGCAGAACTCTGACTTAATGCATGGCAGAGAATGTGTTCTCACTTGGAAATTTCTTCATTCTGATGCAAAATTATCTGAGCTAGTTATTGGGTCCAACAATAATAGAAGACAGTAAAAGAAATAATTAGGATCTTGGGGGTAAGAGTCTTTGTTTCACCCAAGTTACAAAAGACCCCAAAGTATAAGCTAGAAGACTTCCAGGGCAGTGCTTCAAACACCTTACCGATAGGGCAGCCTGATGCTCTAGGATCTGAATTGTGTAAGTCTCTGAATACACTTTGGAGCAGACAGACTATACACAGTGATTTCACATGAGGCAGGTTGGGATATAAGACTTGTGGACTGTGTGGGTTCTCAAGACGGGGCTCCAGTGGCTTCCATGGCTCCAGCTCTTCCTAGGTCAGCAAAGAGCTATAGAGAAGGTGATCCCCAAGGAGCAGGACCTGAGGACTGGACATGTCTGGATTCCATGAGTAGGAATGTGTGAATGTGCATGAGTGTGAGCAGCATGAGTGACCTGCTCCAGCAGAGATTGGTGACTGTGGGGAGGGGCTGACATGGAGGCAGCACCGCCAGTGGGGAAGTCACAGTCCTCCTAACCAGTCAGACCTGGAACTGAGGATGAATTTAAACAGTTGTTTTGTGAGTTCAGGCAAGTTTTGCCATCTGTAAAATGAGGATAGTATTAAGATCTCCTAAAGTTATTTTAAGAATTAAAACAAAGACAATGTATATAAAATACTGAGATTCAATATTAGATAATGTTATGTTAAATGGTAGCTTTCTGTTATTTTGGTAATGGACTGATAAAATATGAAAGAACAGTTCTAGTTGGTCTAATCAAAATGAAGTCGCTTTTATGACACCTCCAAGTAGAGAAAAAGACCACTGTTGCTGGGACTCCCAAGAAACAATGGAGAGTCCAGAATGTGGGACTATTTTTACCTCTTACAATTTTTAATTTTGTTCACATCTCCAATGTGAAATTCTACATCCAGAATGATTTACTTTTCAGATTTTCCAAGCATTCATGACATTCAAGGCCTTTGGAGACCTTCGGGACATGAGGGAATACCTGGTGAGAGGCACATTCACATCAGAAAGTAAAGAGGACTGTTTTTAAGGGCCTCTGATGTATCCTGCCTGCTTGTCAGCCACCCTATCCCCATTTCACCCCATTGTCCCCACTAGCTGAGGAGCTTCAGTCACTTCCCCAAGGTCACAGGTTGCTCACCAGGAGGCAGTGCCTAGAACCAAAGTCCTTTTTAAACTCCCCACCCTTCTCTAACAAATAAGAAGTCCTCTCCAACATCAAAAGGCATTTGGAAATACTACTAAAGATATGGTGCAGCCTCCATGATCTCTGGAATGTTCAATCATCAGCTCCCTTTCCAGCAGAGCTTTCCAAGGTGTGGAAATTCTATTCCTGCTACTGGAATATCCAGAATCACACAGATACTCAAGCCTGAAACATCCAGGCTAATCTACAGTGTGCTATCTTCCTCACCCACATCTTCTATAAAAAGATACAAATGTGCTGTGCTTATGATATTTAATATTGCCAACTCAAGGATTTAATAAGAGCTGGTATCAGAATTGATATCTGTAAATGTGGTTCTACAAAAACAGGTAACTGTACAAAGTAAAATTAAATTTTTCAAAAAGCTATTTCAAAATCAAAGCATCAAGATCCAAATAAAAATTAATGTTTAGTTCAAACATTAGAAATTAAAGAATTTTAATTCTCATTAAATAAAGTAAGTCATTTATTTCAAGAGTCCTGCTGTTATTTAATGCCATTATAAATTATCTCACGAATTACTGTTAATTGAATGTATGGGTTTTAAAAATGTTTGTCTTCTAAAAGGTGCCATCAGCGAACAATGGAAAAATAACTATAAGTTTGAAGCCTGCAATTTCAAACCCCAAAAGCCCTCTCACTTTCATCAGGACAGCTTCTGCTCTGCAACTCTCTTGAGAATGCTCAGGAAGCTGCATCTTTGAAATCAGACTCTGAGTGTGAGGTTTAGTTCTATGACCAACTTGGAGATCCTACTGAGAAACACATTCATGCTTTGGACTCAGATGAAGGTCAGAGGCCAGGAAGTGAGGGTGTGTGCACACAACTTATTTCATTCAAGTTTCATCTTTTCCACACTTCAGAGTTATTTACCTGCTCGGTCATATAAAATGTGAGACTTCTGGAGGCCCTCCTTCACATCATTCTCTGTGATCAGAACTCTACTGGGAGAACAGGCTTGCCCACTCTTCTTACAAAGCATCTTCTTGGAGCTTAACCTGGCCAGCACCGCCAGCTGCAGTCCATTCAGTCCAGTTCGGGCATCCCCATCACTGAGATAAGCCAGAGTGTCCACCGCTTTATCCTCTATGAATACGGAGGGCCTGCAATACAACCAGTGTTAGTTTTGGTCACACTGATATGACACAGCTTTAGCATTTCCTAGCAAACTCTTAGCAAGGTCACTAAAAACTATCTTATGTTCAAGATTCCTGCTCTATTTTGAACTTACATTGTTAACATGGTTAAATACTGTTGAGACTGAAAACTGACCTGACTTTGAGTCATGAAGGTAAGTCACTGGATAAGTACATACACAAAAGCATGTATAAAGACATAGAAGTTTTAGAAAGTTACCGTGGACATGTGGTCTCCATGGTTCTATCCTACAGAATAGCGAAAAATATAATACAAAAACACTAGTGCCTCATTATGATGTACAGAAAACATGCCGCACACGTAGGCCACATCCTGATAACATGGGTATGCTCAGATCACTCCCCACACAGGGGAGAGGTGGCAACACATCAGAAAGCTAGTTTTGAAAGGCTTCTCATCACAGCTTAATTCTCTCATTTCACAAAAAACAAACCAGGTATCCAGTTATGCTGGGCAGAGCAGCACCTTGGAAGCAGGTCTCTGGGATTCTGGCCTGGGGTGCACATCCAGGTGGGTATTAATCGCCTTAAGTGTGTATAGTAGTAGAGATCACAAAAGATTCTGCCAGGCCCTGACTGGTTTGGCTCAGTGGATAGAGCGTCGGCCTTCGGACTGAAAGGTCCCAGGTTTAATTCCAGTCAAGGGTCTGTACCTTGGTTTCGGGCACATTCCCAGTTGGGCGGTGTGTGTGTGTGTGTGTGTGTGTGTGTGTGTGTGTGTGTGTGTGTGCGCCTGCCTGCAGGAGGCAGCTGATCAATGTTTCTCTCTCATTGATGTTTCTAAAATAGATATTCAATATCTGCACAATAATGAATAGACTAATTTGCCCACAATTTCAGTGAAACATTTATTTCCTTTTAAATTATAATATAGAAAGTATAACTCCCCCCCTCAATATATTATCTCTTCCACCTAGAAATAACAATAGTTACTATGGCCTTTGTTGAATTTCATTTTTGATCCATCCACCCCTTCAACCATAAACCTTACATCTAATTTAAAATAAAATTGGGATCATACTACCCTGTTTCCCTGAAAATAAGACAGTGTCTTATATTAATTTTTGCTCCCAAAGATGCGCTAGATCTTATTTTCAGGGGGTGTCTTATTTTTCCATGCGCTATGTCTTATTTTCGGGGAAACACGGTATGTATAGTTTGTATCCTTAACAATTAAATACATTTTTGAAAAACAATGTACTCAGAACTCTAAATATTACTTATTTATAAAATGTACACTATATTAAACTAGAGGCCTGATGCATGAAGACTTCTGCAAAAATGTGCCTTCCTTCCTCTGGTTGCCAGCACCGCCTTTATTCCAGCTGGAGCCGCCTTTTTGCTCCTGCCTGCAGCTGCCTTTCCGCTTTACCACATTGCCCAGAGGCTTTGAGTGGCAGGGGCAGTGCATAATGCCTATGTTCCGCCCCACCCAGGCCACTCAGTGCCTGTGTATGCAAATTAACCCACCATCTTTGTTGGGTTAATTTGCATACTCACTGCTGATTGGCTGGTGGGCATTGCGAAGGTATGGTTAATTTGCACTTACTCTTTTATTAGTGTAGACCAGAGGCCCAGTGTATGAAATTTGTGCACAGGCAGGGGGGAGAGGTGTCCCTTAGCCCAGCCTGCACCCTCTCCAATCTAGGACATCCCTCTCACAATCCAGGACTGCTGGCTCTCAACCACTCACCTGCCTGCCTGCCTGATTGCCCTTAACCACTTCTGCCTGCCAGTCTAATCACCTCCTAACCACTTCTCTGCCAGCCTGATTACCCCCAACTCCCCTCCCCTGCTGGCTCCATCACCCCTAACTTCCCTTCCTGGCTAGCCTGGTCACCCCCAACTGCCCTCCCCTGCTGGCCTGGTCACCCCTACCTTCTCTCCCTTGCCAGTTTGGTCGCCTCTAAGTGCCTTCCCTGCCAGCCTGATTGCTCCAACTGCTTGCCTGCTTGCCCCTAACTACTTCTGCCTGCCAGTCTGATCAACCTCTAACCACCCCCCTGCCAGCCTGATCAATGTTTAACTGCCCTCCATTGCAGAACTGGTTCCCCCCAAATGCCCTCCCCTGCAGGCCTGGTTGCCTCCAACTGCCCTCCTTTGCTGGCCTGGTCCCTCCCAACTGCCCTCCCCTACCAGCCATCTTGTGTTGCAGTGATGGTCAATTTGCATATTACTCCCGGTGCATGAATTTGTGCACAAGTGGGGTCTGGCCCACCCACCCCAATTGGGGCAGATGGGACCGAAGGCTGAGGAGTGGGGGGGGGCAATCAGGGGCAGGGCCACTGAGGGGAGGGGCTGCTGGCAGTTGGCTGGCCAGCCCTGACCCCTGGTCAAATTTCCAGTTGAATGGTTGAGGACAATTTGCATATTAGCCTTTTATTATATAGGATTTTTAAAATAGGGGTAAAAGTCACTTATTGCTTATTACCTTAACATTAGTATTTTGGTAGAAATCTTTCTATGAATTTGTCCTTTGTATAGAGACAAGAATGCTCGGGGGACAGAGTAAAAGTGTGGGGCCTTTAATACTCTAGTGTCTACTATTCTGCCCAATTTCCATGGAATCCCCATATTTTAGAATCAATTTCCATTTTAGAATCCCCATATAGAATCAGTAAGCAGGCCCTTTTACTTATGAGAGAAGACAACTCATAGACTGTTTCATAGATTTATAGATAGCACACAGTGAATAAGCCTTTGAGAATGGGCATGTATTGTATGTGGCTGGAAAATAGGATCCTTCCTTCAATTTTTAAACTCTTAACCAAAGTCCAAGTTATTCCATCATTATCTTTGTGAATCATGGAGAATGAGAGTACTGCCACAATAAAGCCAGAGCTGAGTGCTTCCACCTAAGCTCTCACTCCATTCTTCCTCCCTCCAATATGAACCACACTCCAAATTTTGCCCAACATTCAAAATGAGTTAGTTTAAAAACAACACACCACACAAATGAATCTTTCAGTTCTGGTCAAATAATAAAAGCGATTACTGATGGCTCTCACAATGGTCAAATAAATCCCCAAGTGAAAATGTGCTACTAAGAACACTGTATAGGATGTTCAAAGGGTTCTACCTACCACTCAGTGTTTCCTGAGACCTAGTTCATACTAGCTGGGTTCTGAAAACACCTTGAGATTTTAGGAGAGGGAGCAGATGAGATGACCTGGGCCAAAAAGGATCAAATAAGGGATATTTGTATTTATATTTGCAAAACTTCTCAGCAAACAGTAATTACTGCACAAAATATCTTGAAAGAGTGTTCCTATTCCAGAGAATGTAACATGATTTTCAAATTTAAGCATAAATTTATAAAATGTTTTCCATTTGGAATGAACTTTTCAAAGTTACCATAGGATTAAATGGGGCACAATTTACTTTGGGCTAGAGTGCCTGCAATCCCATCGCAAAATACAATATAAAGAAAGAAACAAGATAGTAAATTATAGTTATAATGTGATTAAAAAACAAACAAACCTCACCAAATCCTCAACTGTTCCACAATAAGAAAAAAATAAATGCTTTGGAAAAGATCATATTTCTAGTTAATAAGACCTAGAAATAAAGATAGACTACTTTCTCTAACTGAAGTGAAGTGCTTTGGACTTAGCAGGAATATGGGAAGCATGCTGAACATGCTATAAAGACAGCTCTTTCGTTTCTTTTTTTCTTTCAAGGGTGTGAATCTTTCTGCCCATTGTTTTTCTGGTGAATAACATGGGATCTGAAGGCTTCTATTGAGATGGCTGGATATTTAAGTTGAAGGAGTGAGATTCTAAAAATGTATCTGTTGTTTCATGGCAAAACAAAAGACTCAGTTAAACTCTCCCTAAATTACAAAACAATATTCTGTGAATCTCTTTCACTAAAGAAAACATTCCATGGGTGGGGTAACAACTGCTATGCAGTGGTCCTCTACCAGGAACGTGCATCAGATTACAGAGAACTTTCCCAAGTACAGCCCGTGTATCTTACCCCACATGTACTGATGCTGAAATTTCCAGGGACAGACCCTGAACACATCTTGTCAAGATGCACCCCTGGTCATTATGATGTGTAGATCTGGTTAAGAGGCACTCTTGCTAAATTACAGCTGGAAATCTTGCAGTCTCTACTACTTTACAAATTAATACAGTGTTGTCCTTACACAAAGAAACAGAAAAAGAATATTAATACTAACTAGCAGCAGTTTTAACTTACATTAAATAGTAAGTAACCCTTTTAACTTTATACCTAGACCCCTTTTAACATCTGAGATAGTTTAGTAGTTAAACATGACTTCAAAAACTGGTTCTATTCTCTTCAAGCTGGATGACAAATGACAAATGTCTTCATAAAAAAACAGTAAAAGGAAGTATAATGGTACACAGAGAAGGCCATGTGAAGATGGAGGAAAAGATTGGAGCAATCCTGCCACAAACCCAGGAATGCCACAAATCACCAGAATTTCAAAGGAAGGACTCTCTCCTAGAGTTTCTGAAGGAAATGTGAACTTGCCAACAGCCTGATTTCAGATTTCAAGCCTCCCTAACCGTGAGAGAAGAAATTCAATTCTTTTAATGCAGAGTTTGTGATAATTTGGCACAGCAACCACAGGAAGAGAATACAAGGTCCCCGAGATCTCTTTCTATTGTAGTTGCCAGAGTTTTTATGTCATCATTTAATAATGTATATTAATGTAACATTTTTCTTTATATCAAAACATTTTTAAGAAAAATTATTAAAATCCACAACTCCTTCGGACTTCTATGCTTGTGTTGCTCTACTGTTCTTTCTATTCAATGTTAGAAAAGATTATTTTTAAAGGGCAGGTAGAATAGTTCAAACTTTTATTAAAAGCAAAAAGAACCAAAAACAATCTCACAGCCACCTTATTTTGGGCCACCTCATTTGGGATCTCCTCTCAAAATGATCAGAGAAAAGCCCCCATCTCAAAGTCAAGCCAGCACACCTTCCCTTCATGACAGAAGCCACTTCACCTCTTTCAACCAACTCTTGGAACTGTGCCTAGTTAGACAGTAATACGGCAATTAGACTTCCATATCACTCTCTTCATGCCCACAAATTTATGGGCTATTATCTGGCCTACAAACTTCTGTTTCTTTATGGATGTTTTTGAATATGCACATATCCTATGACCTGGAATTTACAATCCTTCAAAACAGCAAGTAACACGAGTTTACCTTTTCATTTTCAACAGTGCAAGCTCATCAGACAATAGACCATGGATTTTTTTCTTGGCCTCCAAACTAAACTCAAAGCACAGATAACATGCTTTACTGTACCAAATGACAAAAATGTTGAGAGAGCAAATACATGAAAACTGATAAACCAAAGGCACTATGGAATAGATAATTCAACATAAACTACCACTTACCTCCATCACTCTCTTCACAACCAAAACACAACTGAGTATACATAGAGTACTATTTTGCAGATGTCACACTAAAGCTGAAGGGTGAGAGGAAGTGATATGCTATTTTTTGGCCGCTCTTCTTTCCTGTTGTCTGGAGTGCAAATATAATAGCTAGATTTCCAGTAACCAGTAAGTTACCTTGGGGCTTGAGGTAGAAGCCCTGTGCTCAAATGGTAGAGCAGAAAGATAAGCCCATGTCCCTAAAAATACTGTGAAAGATAACTGGCTAGAAGCTGCACTTTTTATACCTTCATACTAAATATAGGCGGGAAACAGAAAAAAAGAACACTTTCATCTCATGCTGAGAATTGATATTATATAGGTATATACTGCATAAGAATTCACAATTCCTCAAGTAAAATCAAGAATGGGCCTGGCCAGCGTGGCTCAGTGTTTGAGTGTTGACCTATGAAGGAGGAGGTCATGGTTCAATTCCCAGTCAGGGCACAAGCCGGGTGGTGGGCTTGATCCCCAGTGGGGTAAGTGCAGGAGGCAGCCAATCAGGATTCTCATCATTGATGTTTCTATCTCTCTCTCTCTCTCCCTTCCTTTCTGAAATCAATCTACACTAATAAAAGAGTAAGATGCAAATTGTCCATACTGCGACGCCCACCAGCCAATCAGGAGTATGCAAACTAACCCAACAAAGCTGGTGAGTTAATTTGCATATGTAGGTGCTGACCGGCCAGGGCAGGGCGGGACACAGGAGTTCCTCACCACTCCAGCTGCTCCTGGCCTCTGGGCAGTGTGGGAAGGCGGAAAGGCAACTCTGGCAGGAGTGAAGGCAGTGCTGGCAGCTAGGGTAAGAAAGGCCCTTTCTTGCACGAATCTTTGTGCATCGGGCCTCTAGTCTATATACATAAAAGCCTAAGGAACTGGCCAATTAGTCAGTAGCTATGACATGCACTGACCACCGTGGAGATGCTCAATCAGGAACTGCTGAGCTGCCGTGACTTGAACCAAAGAAGAGGGAGCCTGATTCTAAGGGGCGTCACCCAAGAATCTCCCTCTCACAATCCAGGACCCCTTGGGGGATGTTGGAGAGCCGGTTTCCACAGGCCAAGCCGAGGGACCCCACCAGTGCACAAATCCGTGCAAAGGGCCTCTAGTAAAAATTTATTTTTAAATAAGGATGGTGTAAGAATCAGCTTGATTACTTTCCAGATTTGATTACCTGCTCACCTCCTCTCATACACAACCTTAAATAGTCTGGGATTTCTCTGAAAATGTTGTAGATGTTATCTAGAACACCAAAAATAAGAATACAAATGTACTCTCATAGCTTTCCAGAAATAAAGTAATTATTTAGGGTCAAAAGTCTTTTCTTCCTACTTGATTTTAGTGTAACCAAATCTAACTTATGTCTACAGTACTGCATATATAATGTCAGTTAGCAGGGATTTGAAAGTAAAATTTTACCTAAAACTGAAAGAGAACACAATCCACTATTAATGATCCATGGCAACTGGGGTGGCCAGGTACTTCTGTTAGGAACTCACTAGTAATGGAATAATTCTTCCTATGGCCTATGACATCTCCCAACTTAACTTGTCAGAATTTCTAACAAGCAGACCAATAAGTTAAGCTCAATAATCTTTAATTTCATTTTGCTTGCTGCTAGTTTGCTTGGACAGTAGTATTAAAGGGTTCTTGATACTTGGGCAATTATCCCTTATGCTGGATTACACAAAAAGCAACAACAAAAAAAACCCCATTAAACTATTTCTCTATGTCAAAAGGTATGATTTATTTATTCATTCAAAAACCATTTATTAAACATACTAGGCACCTGTTGCAGGAATATTCCTGTAAGACTTCTGGTGGGCTTCCCTCATGCCTCACCCATCCTGCCCGCCCCACCGTGCCTGTGGCCACCTCCGCCACTGTCTCAGTGGCTGCATGTGCTGCCACCCCCGCTGTGTGCCTTGCCCCACATGCCGGACCCATTGTGCCCACTGCCCGCTGCCGCTGCATACCTTGCTCGGCCCAGTGCTTTCCCTCCAGCATCTGCAGCCATCTTGCTTTCCACTTTCCCTCCCTCTTCCTTCTATGCTATCTTCAGTTTTCACTCCTCCCTCCCTCCACATGTGCAAATTAACTGCCATCTTTCTTTGGTTAATTTGCATACTCACTCTGATAGGCTGGTGGGCGTGGTTGGTGGGTGTGGTCTGGGTAGCAGAGTGATGGTTAATTTGCATATCACTCTATTATTAGGTTAGATATTACATGCTGTGCTGGGGATAATGAACAAGAAGAAAAAGTTCCTGTCTTCCTAGCCTTCTCAGGAAAGTAAAGGATATAAGAAAGTAAACAGAAGAATGAAAAGAAGTCATAATTAGGACCAATTCTAAATGAGTGGTAACAGAGTAGTAAATGATCTACTGGAGAGAGAAGGTGTTTTCCAACTGGAAGCAACTTTAACAGACTAAGATTCACTGGCTTGCCCAGCTGGTGTGACTTGGTAGTGGTAAACTGACCTATGAACCGGGAGGTCATGGTTTGTTTCCCAGGCAGGACACATGCCCAGGCTGCAGGGCTTGATCCCTAGGAGGAGTTGTGCAAGAGGCAGCCGATCATGATTCTCTTTCATTACTGATGTTTCTCTCTCCCTCTCCCTTCCTCTCTAAAATCAATAAAAAAAATATATTTTTTTAAGAAAAGGATCACCAGCTCACTTTTGTATACAGTTCTTAGTTTCACTTGCTCCTCTCAGATTTTAGTGTGCATGCAAGTGACGTGGGAATCCTGTTAAAAAGCAGAAATCCTTTTTAAGATGAGCTCCATGGCTTTTCTGTCCTCATTAAATATTGGCATGGTAGTGACTGGGAGTGGGAAAAACAAGTGCCCAGCATACAAAGGGCTCCTAAGTCTGCGTACACCTGACTGATATCAGCAATTCTATATATCTTCTTAGTCACAATTCTGATGGCTATCCCATCACAACTATACTCTAAAACAGGGGTCCTCAAACTTTTTAAAGTGGGGGCCAGATCACGGTCCCTCAGAAAGCTGGAGGGCCGGACTATATGAACTACTAATTCCTACTGTAACACCTCGGCTGCGCTCACTGCCCAAAAAACCTGGCGGGCCAGATCAGACTCCTCTGCGGGCCACATGTGGCCCGCGGGCCGTAGTTTGAAGACCCCTGCTCTAAAATTATGTCATTTTGTTCCAATTGGGGGTCCCTGGTCACATTTTATGTCTTTCATGAGATATAGCATAATTCCTCTTATATCTGAGATAGGAGCAAATGGGAGAGATCAGACATATAGGGAGAGACTGTTGAAACCTAAACCCTGAGCCTATGTCATGTACTTAATCCTCACAGAAGAGTGGCTCCAGAACTTGGCCCCAGGGCAGGCATCAGCAGCTGTGGGGTCCCCAGCATGAAGAGGCAGGCATTAGCCTCTCATCACACCAGATTAAGCTCCACTGCAATATTTCAACTGACACATGAATCAGGGACATCTGAAGAATACAGTCTAAAATTAAGAAATGAAAATCTGTAACTGAAGTAATCTAATTGATTATCCATGATATAGGACCTGTGAATTAAGAACCTCACGAAGCACTCATATACAACTATAGATTACCGAGAGGAAAGGAATAACCTCTAATGTGTCTTTTCAGTTAAAATCACTTTACTTCCATGAAATTGAGTCTGACTTTAAGAGAATGCAAAAATCATTCTAAAATGATTTAAGTGATTTTATGGTACCATTTACATTATTTTTTACTTAATATTTTTAAAAGAAGTAAACTGCAAGAAAAAAATGGAATCTGATTATAAATCTCTAAAGAATTATAAATTAAATCTATTCCATAAAAGAAAATAATAAGGCTTCCCATAGTTTTCCAAGACTTAAAAGAAGTGTGCTAAGTAAAGAACCAAATCTCTAACCACAAAAGCAAACACCCCAAAACTAAAATAATGGACAAAGCAATGTTAAAGCCAGAAGAATTATAGATACAGCCATTATAAACTACAAAACATCTAAAAAGGAAGAAAATATTTGCAGAGATATACTTGCACTCCCTTCTCCCTATATTCATCATTTGATCAACATTTCTTCTGTCCCCACTCTCTCCTTACTGCTGTCCAGCCCTTTCTGAACCCCTGCCAGGGGATTCTCTGGGAGGTGTGTTACTCCAGGATACGGCAGTCAACTTACTCAGAACTGCTGTTGCTGCTGTGGCTCAGAGGATCTGTGGGACGGCTGGAATCCAGGACGTGGATGCCCAGTGAGTTGATTGCTCGCATTAAAATAGTTACCATTGCCTCTACTGGAAGCTTCTCAAGAACAATAACCCTACAGCGACTCAGAAGAGCAGCATTGACTTGGAAAGAAGGGTTTTCCGTGGTCGCCCCAATTAGAGTGATTGTCCCACATTCCACGTGAGGAAGGAACGTATCCTAATCATGGGAGGAAAGCAGAAGACATTGATTCCAATCAGCGACAACCTGCGGAGTCCTATGTAAGTTGGCCAACTATTTCTTCCTTTTCCTAATTTTGATTTCAGAAATAGGAGCTTTATAGTCATTGAATATTGAATATGGATGCAATAGCAAAAGAACACAACTAATGCTTTTTTAAGCCTAAAACACATCTTCTGGAATGCCAATGCCCAAGTTCAGTCTCTTGCTGATAGAATTAACAGCTCAAAGTAGATTTCTACTCTAGTTTCAATATAAATGATTTATTTACTTAGAAAAGTATCTTCTATCCCAAGGCCAAACTGAAATAACTTAAATATAGCAGCTATGAAATTACAGAAGTCTAAGAGAACACAAAAACAGTATTTCCAAATCTTCTTCCACTGCAAGTACTCAAGACATATTGTTATTCTTCCTAATAAACTTAGTAAATATACATATTTTATATATTAGTGAATATGTAACCACCAGATGCTGCTAATGAGAAATGCTAAGTCAATGATCCAATATAAAATCTGTAGTGCTAACATCCAGTTATAACTCTAAGGGTCTAATTAGTGATAGAGTCAAATCAGGTAAAAAAGTTTAGCTAAAGAGATGGATTGGCAACCCGTGCTTCTTTGTAGACAATAATAACAACAGTTGCTAACATCTGTACAGTGCTTAATGTTTTCAAAGTGATCTCACATACTTTACATTCTATTTAATGTTTACAATGACCAAAGAAAAGTTAATATACCTGCTGAGATTTATTGAACCGATGAATCTCATCGATAAAAAGTATGGTTTTCCTTTTGAAAAAGCTCTTTTCATTTTGAGCTTGTTTTATGACATCTCGTACATCATTTGTCTTGGCATTTGTTGCAGATAATGTCACAAATCTTATGCTATGTTTCTTGCTGTTGTTGGCTATGATGTGAGCCAACGTGGTCTAGAAAAGATGACACACACAGTTTGAAAAGCTGATCAGACACAGAGAAAAAAACACCCATGGGTACAAGCACAATCAACATAAGCATATACCAAGCAACTTGACCTCTGAAAAATGCTTAGCAGCATAGACACAATCTGAAATTCCATAGCATATTATCAGAAATTTAAAAAGTCATGAATCAAACAGGAAAGTAGCTAAACCTTAGGCTAATCCTGATTTTTTCTCTTTTGAACCTACCCCCATTTGATTTCTTTTTTTTGTGGGGAGGCGGGGGAGTGTAAGATCTTTGGAATCCTAGTAAAAAGAACAGCTGTTTTGATTTAGTAGAGCCTGGGTGACAGCTGTGATCTCTTCCAGCCAAGAAAACATTACTGCTGAAGGACTAGGTGTGTGACTCAAGTGTAGGGACCACAGACTCCATAAATTCCACACTTGGAACCTTTTACAGCTTAGGAGAGAGAAGTTAGCTTTTCATTGAGAGACGAATGACAACTAGCTAGCATTTAATATGACTGCATAATACTTCTGAATGTCTACATTGGAAGGAGGTGAAACAGCACTCCGAGTATGTCAGTACTTCCCAGAAAACAATGAAGATCCAAGGAAAATACTGCTTAGTGCCAGGCACTTAACGGTGCTCTACAAATCTGCATATGCTAATTAACATTATTGTTAGCAATATAGTAATATGGATGGGAATAAAGCAAGAGAGAAGATTGTTTAACCTGAGAGTCAAATTTGTCCCTAAATGGAAAGGTGGCATTTTAATTTCTAAGTATAGCACCAATAGACACGAGGCTGCTTCTTCAGCAAATTCCTGCCTATTGGCTCCCAAGCCACTATGTTGAGGATTATAGCCTGCTACATCTTTTGTCCAGCATCTTCTGAGTTCATCCTACTCATCATCTCCCTAGGGACTTTTCTTGTCATATGAGACCATCAACAGCTTATCAGCCATTCTCATGATGTTAAGACTCATGGACAATTAATAAAACTACTACTGCTCAATTCCCTAAATGGAATAACAACTAAATACACTCAATGGTAATACATTATTTGGGTTACATCTAATTTATACCTGGCCAAAGGGAAAGTATGACTGCAAACAAGGCAACAAAAGAAACATGCATTTCAGGAACTGGGGTAAAGGGAGATGCAATTAAGTTGTGGGAGATGAAGCTGGAAAGAAAAAGTGGAGAAAAATCATAAAAGTTCTGGTGTACTAAGGAGTCTGAACATGAAAGCTCTGCGCCCCTTTACTCTGAACCTAAATGTTGCCTTTCATTCACTGGTGCTCATTCCTCTCCCTTTTCCTATGGATTTTTTTTTTTTTTTAATCACATATTTAAACACCCCAGCCTACTCACCCCCCGTCCCCCAGTCTTAACACTCCACTATTTTTCAAGCACTCTTCCAATGACATGTTTTCTAGACATCAATATCTTAACTGTCCTCCTTTGGACTTGTGGTAATTGCTAACAAGGTATATAGAACTGGACACCAAAATACAGCACAGTTTTGTTTTTTTTTCTCTCTAAATACATGGCATTATGAAGGCAGTTATAGAAATTCTAGATGAAAATGACTTGCACAGGGCAAAGTGTCCGTACTAGTTTTGTTAAATAGTTTCAAAGATAAATACAAATCAGTCTGAGAAAATAAATTAACAGCTAGATGGAAGAGAAAGAAGGAAGCACAGTAGAAATTAAAATTTTTAAACACTGATGCCATATACCTACAAATGTAACATACAAATGATCCTCTGCAATTTGAAGCATGCTGTTTCCTTAAGAATTTGGTCATTAATGTGGTGTTGGAACACAAAAGTAGATTAAATCTAACTGTCCATATATTCTTGTAAATTTATGAATTCACCCAATTCTCATTTTGAAAACGACAGAACATGTGTCTTAGGAATCTGGGTGGGTGTGCCTTTTCCACATCCATCACAACACCTGCGGGGCAGGCACCGCCCGGGCTGAGGCTACCAGACGCCCTGCGCTCTTAGGCCTCGGTGTCCAGAGCCGGGCGGTTCTTCGGGGCTCTCAGGCCGGCAGATCCATGCCCGTCGCGGAGATCCAGGCTCGAAGCCTTTCCGGCCAGGCAGCACTCACCTTACCGCAGCCCGGGGGCCCCCACAGGATGAGCGAGGGGATTTCATTCGTCTCCAAGAGGGACCTGAGCAGGGTCTCCTGCCCCACAGCTCTGCTCTGCCCGATGTAGTCCTGCAGCGTGTCGGGGCGCATCTTGTCGGCCAGCGGCTTGCCCTCCAGCATCTGCCGGATCTCCTCGGCCGCCAGCGCCCGGGAGTGCGCGCGGACCGCGCCGCTGGCCCCGAAGGCGGCGGCGGCGGCGGCTTCCCAGTGGCCCGGGTCGTCCTCGCCTTCGGCGTCCGCATCACCATCACCCACCGCTTCTTCCTCCTCCGGCGCCTCCGCCTCGTCCCAGCTCCGCGGAGACGCGCTGCCCGCCACGGCGGCCGCGGCGGCCGGCCTCTTCCCAGAGCCCTTCCTCGCCGGGCTGCTGGAGCGGGCCACCGGGAAGTCGGGGATGAGGCGGGCGCCGCTGGGCGTGGGCGGCGCGTCGTAGCTCTCCCGGCTCTCGGTCTCGCCGCCGTCGTCGCCCTCCTCGCCCTCGCCCTCGCTGCTCTCGGCCGCCGTCGGGGTGGCCGGCTGCTTCAGCGCCGAGCTCTCGGAGAGCCGCCGCCTCTTGGTGCGGGGAGGCGAGAGCCCCTTGGGCCGCTCCCCGGGCCCGGGCGGCCCGGCCGCAGGCTCCGCGTGCCCCGCGGGGTTGAGCAGCAGACAGCGGTCCAGGTGTGAGTTGATGTGCGCGGCGGGCATCATTTGCTGGCACACGGGGCACTGCACCTGGTGCAGCTGCGACAGGAAAGGGTCGTCTTCCGGCCCGCTCACCTCCATGGCGGCTGCTGTCCTCGCTGGCGCGCTCGCAGCGCCCCTACGCACGCCCAGGGCTCGCGATGCCCGCCCCTAGGCCCCACACCGCGCGACCCAAGCTCCGGGAGGCGGCAGGGAGCGAGTGGGCCGGGGGAGGGCGCCGCTCATGCTTCGAGCCCGAAGTTGCTCGGGGCGGCCCGCCCTCAGCCGGCCTCCGGCGGCGTGTCGCGCTACGCCTCGCGGAGAGTATTCCGCGCCGTTTTTCCGGCGCTGCCAGCGGGATATGTGTCCCGTTGCTTGTCGGGAATTGTAGTCTGCGCACCCTCTCTGGCCGGCCTGCGAGCCTCCTGAGGTCAACGAGGCCAGCGGACTGCGCGGGCGCACGAGCGCGTGGTGGACAAATGGGCACCTGAGGCCCATGATACCTGAGCGGTGTCCCTTGAAATGCCCTTAGGTCGCGCCCTGGAAAGCGGTTTTCTACACCCGGAGCTGAACTGATGTGTGGGGTGGGCGGAGGGATGAGAAGAGCCCAGAGCTTGTAATTAAAGGGAAAGGGGTTCCCTTTTCTCCACATCCTCGCCAACACTTGTCATTTGTTGATGGTAGCCATTCTGACAGGTGTGAGATAGTACCTCACTTTCGTTTTGCAGGAAGGTAAATATATAAGGAAACTAAGGAAAGATACAGGCTAGTTTGTTATGTAGATTCCTCTGGGTTAAAAGGATTTGGAGTTTTTTCTGGCCTTTCTGGTAGAGAGGGGAGTGGGAGTGGGCACCTTTACAGTGTATGTCCTGCTTTTAAGTAAATTGGGAGAGAGTAGAGAACTGTATCTGCGGCTTCTCAACTGCCTTCAATTCACAATAACCCTTATACTAAAGTGGCATTTTGGTGTGGCCTATTCCACTGTCCTTTACGTTCTAAGGCTGCTCTCAGATTGTGAAAGAAAGTATTACTAAATATGGAAATGTAATATACATTATTTTAAACATTAATAGAAATATATTGACATTTGGTCATCATGAACATAAGCAAATACGTTAAAGTGATGACAATAACTGAGACAATTGTGAAATTTGTTGAATGTCTTGTCTCGTAATAAATAAAAAGCTTACATTTTTTTCTTTAGAAATGATACATGCTTATGGAAAATCTACTCAGAGACCATCATTGTTAATATTTTAGCACCCTATTTCAGTCTTTTTAAATGCATTTCAATATAATACTGTGTACTTACATATATAAATATGATTCTATGTTTTTATTGTTACCTAATATGTATTTTCAATAATATACATACTACTAGTGCCCCAGTGCATGGATTCGTGCACATTGAAAGGAAATTGGGAGCCAGCATCCGCGTGTTGGGGGAGTTTCCACACTCCCTGAGCTGCTGAGAGGTTGTGTGGGAGTCTGTCCTCCTCTCTGCAGTTTCCTGAAAAAATATTTCCAAATGTCCCTTCTGGACCAGGGTTGCACCTTGCCACCTGGGAGGTCCCCAGTGAACACCTTGGGCCGGGCTGAATGCTTTCCGCTGCTTGCTCAGAGTCAGGTAAGAGATGCTCAGAAGTGAACAATACAAAGTTGGGGATCTTGGAGTGAGGGGGTGCTCTCTCTCCCAGGCCAGGCCCTTCAGATCCCTCTCTCTGATTTTTACACTAATTTTTAGACGCCACCTTGTGGCCATTTTTAAATTGCTGCCTCCCTCTGTAGTGCTGGGGCAATCTGTAAGGGATGAGATTTTATCTGTATGCTCAAAGCAGAGTTCCAGGAGCCTGGCAGTATTATCAGGCTCATCCTGGTTACTCTGAGTGTCCGCGCTTCATCTGTTCCCCAGTGATTGTACCTGTAGGCTTGCCTCTCAGCAAGTTCTGGCTGAGCAGTGGGCATCCCTGGGCGGGGTACCAGCACCGCGAGAGTGAGGGGGGCAGGAGGGGCAGGGGGCGAGGTATCCATCCACACCACAGGAGCTGTAGACCTGCCCGCCCACAGGAGTCACTGGGGATCTGTGGGGAACGTGGGAGCCCAGATGCAGGCCAGGCGGGGGAAGGGTGCAATGGACTCCATTGCGGACACTCGTGCGAGATCCGCTCATTAGATTGGGCTTTTCTCACTTTTTCCAGGACTCTCTTTGGAGCGGAGGTGGGGACTAGTCCGGCTTGGAAGTGGCACCTGAGGGTGGTAGGAAGTAAGGAGGGAGAGGTGGATCGCGGTTCCTGGTATAAGGCTCATTCTTAATATTTCAGTTTCACATCCGAAGGAACATGGCAACAGCTAAAGGGTAGGAAATGGCCCTGGTGCCTGAGGGGGAATTCCAGGGGGCCAGTGTCATTATCAAGGTCATCCCAGTCTTGTGCAAATGTTTCATGCTGCATTTGTTCGCAGTAGATTTTACCAGTAGAGTATAGGGGGATGATTTTTCCATGCAACTCCCAGCCCAAGTGTGGGGATGCCTGAATCAAGCAGGTCAGGCCAGCACCTACCAGTGCCCTTCCACCCACCGGAGCTGGCCAACACTCTGCAGAGGTCCAGGAGCGGGTATCTGGTGCCAGGTCGCGGACCTTTCCGGGAGATGGGGCCGGGTGGTAGTCTACCTGCAGACTCGCGTGGGTGTTGATCATTGGGCTGGACTTCACCAGCATTTGCTCTTGAGATGGGGGCCGGTCCAAGCAGTATGTTTGTGAAGCACTTCTGTGGGTTTTTCCCGAGCCTGCATCCGGAGACCCAGAGGGTAATAGATAAGGGGTGCAGTGCAGCCACAGGGTCTGAAGGGAGAGTTCTAGGGGCGGGGAAGGCCGCTCTGTGGTTATTCGGGCTACACCCCCACCACCCAGGCATTGGGACTGCAGTCTGTTTGCTGGAGATTGTGCCTGCCACAGGCAGGAGAGGCTCCAGCACCCTGCTTTTGACTGAGTGGCTCTCCTACTGTGGGAGCAAACTGACCACCAGGGGGCAACTCCTGCATTGAGCGTCTACCTACTGGTGTCTGCTCAACCAGTCTTTCTGGTGTTATGCTGGCTATGTACACGAAATTCATGCACATTAAAAGGGAATTAATTAGAAGAAAATATTTTAATATTGCTATTTGACCTTTCTCTATAATAGAAGTGTCTGAGATGAAAGAAAATTAGTAAAATGTATATGAAAGTCTTCCTCCTGTCAGAGTCTGGGGTGCACCATGGGAACCAGAGTCAAGTCCCCACCCCCACATGTGCGCCTCAAAATCATGTGAGACCCAGACCCAGCCGACCCTACACTCATTGGGCTAGATCCAGACCTGGCTGGCCCCACCCCCATCAAGCACTGCCTAGTGGGGGGCATGGCCTCAGGTCACTTGGCCTGGTGCCCGGGAGGGGGGCACGGCCTGAGGTACCCTATCAAGCCCTGCAGGGCGGGGGGCACAACCTAAGGTTCCTCAGCCTGGCGCTGGGGGAGGGGGTGTTGCCTGAGGTCCCCTGCCAAGCCCCACCAGGTGGGGAGTACAGCCTCAGGTCCCCTGCCCTGGCCCAGTGCCATGCAGCCTCAGGTCCCTGCTGATTGCTCGTTAAGGCTGGTTACAGGAACTGGGCTTCTGCTGTGGCCACAACCATCTTGTAATACGGGATCCCCTCCTCTGCTGTGGGCCCAGCTACCTTAATATGGTGTGATAGTGAATTTGCATATTCCTTCTTTATTAGAGAGGATGAGATCAAAATGGCACTAGGCTTGGACTTAAAGAATCTGGGTTTGAGTTGGCTACAAAGAGACCTTGGGCAAAACTCTTAACTCTTTAGGCTCAATTTTCAAATCTAAAAAAGGAAATTAAATGACCTTATAAATGCAAATGCTTTGGTATAGTGCCCTTGATTATCATTTTATTTGCGAGTCCTAGATCATTTTGCCTATAGTTCAAAGTTCTCTCCACTAGACGGTGATGGTAGAAAAAAAAAAAATCATATCAGCCTATCTAACCAAATTTAAGCTCCTTTTCAAATGAGCAAATACAAATAAACTTAAAATCCATTATAAGGTTACAGGAAATTAGGTCAATGTAAAGCAGTAAAACCTGCTTAAATTTTCTCCTTTAAGACCTCACTGCTTAATTGTTTTCAGCTGACCTTGGCAGTTTGTTTTGGGTGGTGTAACCATCTTCTCTGTTATCCTTCCCTAGACTCAGAATAGGGATGATGTATTCAGTGGGAGTCTCAATAAGCCCTTTATTCAGTGGCTACAATAAAAGTCTCAGTCTGACTTCAGTGCTTATGTGCAGATATGTGGCAGTTAGATAGACATGAGTTGAGCTGAGCAAGGACCATCAGCCAGGTACAGAAAATCACCAGGGTAGAAAGTCCCAGGTACATAGTAATGGGCAAAACTGGGCTGGGACCTTGCTCCCAAGGTGACATTTCCTACCCTAGCCCCTAATCTTTCATATCACTGGCCCTGCAGTTCAGACCCTCCCCGGATCTTTCCTCCCCTGGTATGCTGCTAGTCCTGGGGGTTGGAACCCCTTAGATGGGAAAGAACAAGGGGGCCAGATAATTAAGTCCTTAAGCATTAAGCCCCCAGGACAATGCCCCACTTCCCCAGGCACGATTTCCTTACCTTTTACATGCACCTAGGCCTCAGTTGTTTCAGCTCCAGGCCCAGAAAAGCAACAAAACCAGACAAGTGAAGGCATGGCTACCTCAGGACCAGCTGCAATGCCTAATGAGCCCCCTGATGCTGACTAATCAACAGAGATCCTGACCCTGAAAGAAAGCTGATGGATATTCTATTGGGATCCTCCCCTGAGATCTATAAATAAATACCCTCAAGAGGAAGGACCCTGTGTAGCGCTCACTATGGAACACACCCACAATTTTCCCCAGGCATGTTTTCCTTGCCTTTCTTTCTCCTAACTCCAAGGGCCCTCTCTTGCCTTGTAACTTGTTTCCTGAGCCTACGGTATTTCTTCTAAGGCTTATTTCTTCTACCTCTGTGACATTAAAAATAAACTTTTTCTAGTTTGAGTTTTGGCTCTGAATTCATTCTTAGAACTCAAGTACCCAGGTTGTTGAACCAAGGTCTGTCTACCTCCACTAGTAACACATGGTGCCAACGGGTATATAATTTCTTCTGGGATTATCAAACTTCCAGGCATCATCTTGTACCCTAATATTCATACCCAAGGTATGTTGGAATATATTAGAAAATTTGAGTCCAGTTAGTCCCACCATAATGCACATCCCTGACATGTTTAGTCACCATTGTAAAAGTTAGCCTTATGATCATCTGTTCTTCCTGCTTTGTGATTTCTCTCTCCTAACCCAACCTCCTGCTTCTTTCTCTTCCTGACTTCCCCCTGTGTCCTTTGGAATCTGTGGCACATTATTCTAGTAAACTGTATACATTTCCTTGTTATTCTAATAAGACCTCTTAATTGTTCTAATTTCTTACTGATTTTATTGATTTTATTGGTTTAAAAGAAATGCATTGATTTTTATTAATCTACACTAATAAAAGAGAAGCATGCAAATTGATCATCCCTCTGCTAGGCCCATCAGCCAATCAGGAGTGAGTATGCAAAATAACACAACAAAGATGGCAGCGGCCATGGAGCTTGAGCGAGCAGGATGCTTGGGTTGCTCCTGGCGATGGAGGAAGCCAAGCTTCCCACCCACCCTGGCTGCTGCTGAAGGAGGGGCTGGGAGCCTGGGTCACCAGGGGACATGGCCAACCTGCAAACAGCCATCAGCCCCTCAACCAGTCTGGCGAGGCACCCCAGCTGTAACCCCCACACTAAAGGAGGTGTGGCCAGCTTGAAACAGCCCTCAGCTCCTCACCCAGGCTGGCCATACCCCCCCAATGGGGACCCTCAACTCATGGGGGTGTGGCCATCCTGAAAACCACCATAGGCCACCCCACACCCCAAGGGAACCCCCACCCTCATTTGGGACACCCTTCAGGGCAAACCAGCAAGCCCCCACCCATGCACCAGGCCTCTATACTAATAAAAGGGTAATATGCTAATTAGACTGGGAGATCTTCCGGATGTTCTTCCGGTAAAAGCCATGGTGGTGGGGCCGAGGTAGAGGCAATTAGAGGCCAAGAGGGAAAGGCAGTTGTGGGTGATCAGGCTGTTGGGGGGGGGGGGGCCGTTGGGGGTTATCAGGCTTGTGGTGGGGGGCAGTTGGGGGTGAGCAGGCCATCAGTGGGGGTGATATGGGTGTGATCAAGACAGCAGAAGGGGCAGTTTGGACTGAGCAGGCCAGCTAGGGGGTAGTTGGGGGAAAGCAGGCCAGTGGGGAGGGATGGTGGGGGCAAGCAGGCCAGCAGGGGGGGAGGGCAGTTGGGAGCGAGCAATCTGGCAGGAGGGGCAGTTGGGGGTGATTAGCCTGGCGGGAAGGCATTTGATGGTGAGCAGGCTGGTGGTGGTGGTGGGGGCAATTGGGGGTAAGCAGGCTGGCAGGCAGAGTGATTAGGGGCAATCAGGCAGGCAGGCAGGTGAGTGATTAGCAGCCAGCAGTCTCGGATTGCATGAGAGATGTCCAGCTACAGATTTAGGCCCAATCCCTGTACACTGGCAGTAGACACCCTTTGAGGGGTCCCATATTGGAGAGGGTGCAGGCTGAGCTGAGGGACACCTCCCCGCCTCGTGCACAAATCTTATGCATCGGGCCACTAGTTTTTTTAATATTTCACCTTTTTGGGAACACTTTTAATAGTTTTAGGTGATTTTCAATTGATACCTGTTGTATAAAAAGAACTTTTCTCTGGTTCTTGACACAGAGTTAAGAACCCTTGGAATTTTCTGAGTAATAGAAGAGTCTTTGTTATGCCAATGAGGTTACTCCTCGTTAGTCCCTGGATAGCTTCAGAATGGGGGCTGATCACCAGAAAGAACAACCACATAATTAGAGGGTTGGAATATCAGGCCAACCATCTCTGGGGAGTGAAAAAGAGGGTTGAAGTTTGAGTTCCATTACATATCCAGTAATTTAACCAATCTGCCTACTTAGTGAAACCCCAATAAAAACACTAAGCTCAGTGAAGCTTCTTGGTTGGTGAACACATGTGTGAAGGGAGAGTGATTAGCTTTGTCTTCAGGGCAGAGGGCTTGGCAGCTCTGTGTCTGGGACCCTCCCAGATGTTATGTGCATCTATTATTTAAAAACTAAAAAATAATGTGCTTTCAGTGATTTCTGTGATTAATTCCAGTGAATTATCAAACTTTAGGAGATTGCAGGAACCCCCAAATTTGTAGGCAGTTGATCAGGAATGCAGCTGGTCTCTAAGACTTGTGGCTGGTGTCTGATGTGAGGGTAGTCTTATGAGGGACTTTGCCCTCAATCTGTGAAGTATGACACTAACTTCAGTTAGTTAATGTCAGAAATGAATTAAGTTGCAGGCCACTCACTTGGTGTCAGAACACTTTTGTCTTTTCCTCTTAATTCCTTTATTATTTTTGCCAGAGCTGACCAGCAGTCCCTGAACAACAGATGAACAAATTACTCCGACACAGTTTCACTATGGGGGAGAGGACAGGCAGCCTCAACTGCCTGCCTCATTGGGCTTTTATTGGGATTTTTTAACTTTAAATACATAAGTGTTTACATTGTCCTCTAGGCAAGGGCATCCAAGAATTAAGCATTAGGATACCAGTAAACACCAGGGATCTGCATGTGCACAGATTTGTTGGGAAAGGTCAAGGGATAATTAGGGGCACTGCCTTCGACACTCCCCTAAGTCAGAATTCTGATAGACAGGTTGGCGGCCTTCCACACACTCCCATTTTCTCAGAATGTCCACCTTAGAACTTTCCAATCAAGTCCCGTGTGCTCCCAACATCTTCCCCTTTTTTGTTTTGCTGAATGTAGAAGACAGAGGAGGTGAACTTTCTGCTTTGGAATGTCGGGGTCTGCAAAGCACATATTCTGTTCCAGTTCTGATTTTATAGACCATAAGAAAAACAAAAAGAGCAATGGTTACTTATCTGGAATGCGTGGAATGCTAGTATGCTCAAATGATTGGTCAGCCTCTGCCATCAGCTTCATCATCATTCCCCAGGTTATTTCGGGGGTCATCTGGGTCCAGGGAAGGTGCAATGTTCTGTGCTACAGAATCCCCAGGCTCAGATTCTTCATTTCTGGAAGAGGGTTGGTCCCATGCCATGATAGGGTTCAATCTGGTGATCTGGAACCCATAATGGCCCTGTAGGGGTAGAAACACATACATACCTCTCCCTCATGTTAATAACTCATTGGGTCCCATCCAGTTATTAATTAGTGTCCTCAAAACTTGTGGTTTCTGAGGTGGGGTTATTGAGGTAAATAACTGTTCTACAGATGATTAAAAATGACCATTCAGATTTTTAAAATTAAGGATAAAGTGTGCTTTAGATAGTATTATAGAAGAATCCTTGAGTCCCACATTCCACACCCCCTCCCCCCTTTTTTGCTTTACTAGCATACCCTTCAGGGTAGCAGTGTTGTATGATGGCCTGCCTTTGTGGATTGTAAGGGATCCCCATGGAATGATAGATGGACCAAGTTCTGCAAAATGTGGTAAAGCCATGTCTGCTATAAGCAGGCATATTATCAGTTTATCTTGGTTAATATATCTATAATTGGCAATAGATCTTACTGAATTCATGAAAAAAAGTATTGCCACTTATTGAGAATTGCCAAATACTGGAGGGACAGGTGGGGAGAATATATATGATTTACCAAATTTGCATTAAAAATGCTTCCTGAAAATTTAAAAATCAGCAATACTTGCAAATGACATGGAATCTTGTCTTTTTTTGCAAAACACAACTTTCCAGAATAACAATTAGAGCTATAAATAAAAGCATAATATGGTTATTATAATTTGACAATGTTTCCCATGTACCTTAAGCAGAAAATTTTCCTTCATGAAAGAGAAAACAAATACTTGAGGCATTCCATCTAGAGTAGAATGATCTAAAGTCAATTTTAGATGAAGAAAAAGTTTCTTAAGATTCAAACTCTGGAAGGATTGTCAAACTTATTTTGCCAAAAGATGATATATCAAAGAGTATTAGACACAAACATGAGCTAGTAAACTTCAATTCCATGATTAGAAGATTTTTTTTGGTAAAACATACCTGATTAATATGAAACATAAACATTTTAATAATTTATAGAACTTTTGCTTCCTGGGTAGAAAAACAGGAAAGATCTTTTCCCTTTTAATAGACTAGAAAAGGACTAATAAAAATGAGGTTTATTCTCTAACTGACTTTGTCCTTGGATGTGGTCAGTAAATGACACTAATTGGATTTTTGCTATCAGTCTCCCTGATTACATTGATGTAAGCTATTTATCATCTAGTTATACCCTCTGATTAGGGAGGCAAAATACAAATCATTTACTCATAAGTGTCCTTGGTTTAGGGAAGATAGGATTTACTAGATGCCTCCAAATTGCTGTTTACTAAGTAGAGACATGTATTTTTATTTTATATAGAATACATTATTCATATGAATTAAAGATAAGAATTTTGTTTTTCTTTTTTGAAAAGCAAGAGAGCACCAGGGGTTGGTGTTAAAGTGGGGAGTGGAGGAATCAGCAAAGGCTCCAAAAAAAAAGAGCTGAAAATCACCAGGACCTTGAGAAAATATAGGATTATCTGTATTTCTAGTTGTATTTTCTAAGCAATCCAGGTTTTAAATAAAGCTAGGAATTCACTACTGTTAAAATCAGACTGGCAGGTTTATTTGGCTGGATTTTCTTTTCTTGGCCTTTGATGGAAAACTTGGGGGAAATGCATGGTATTGCCTGTTGCTGTTTTTTGTAACTCCCTGGATGCCTGCACTTTCAACCTTTCCCTAGAGTTGCAAACATTTGGAGACATTGCAAATAAGTTTAAGGATTAAAAAATTAAAACTGGCTAAGTGCTTTCCGAAGATCTCTCCTATTCTAGTTGGACATGTTCACAGGATAAGATGGGTAAACAAAGGTGTCTGTGGGATTCTCCTGGCTGAGAATGAGCAGTTATATAATCATGAGTTTAAAAGAGGCAGAATATCTGGACGTATGATCATCAAAGACAAATGCAGTTTTATAATTCTGAGCATGTTGCCACACTGATGACAGGGAAAGGTGAAGGTGATATTTTATCCACTGCTCCCAGTCCTTTCCTTACCTGAACTCTGAAATAGAGCCATTGGCCTTAAAAAGCCTGGTGACTAAAATTAATATACTTCCCCATCTGACTAAGAAGGCAACAGCTGAGTAACATGAGATCAACAGGGGCTCAAAGTGGCATTTGAGAGAGAGGATACTTATTTTCATGGTGGAGGCTGTCTTTTTGGAAGGTTTATGCTGACTGACAGTAAAGGCTTATACCAGAAAACCATGTAGTCATTTTGAACTCGGCAAAACTTCCCTTTACCTGCCGGAACTCAGACTCTGCACTTGGAGTGCTCAAAACCCTAGATATATTCCTATAAATGGTAATTACTCTTTTAAAAAAATTATTACAGAAGGTACTTCAAAATTTTCTCTGTCATTTTCCCAAAAGTCAAATAAGTGAATAAGTGAGGAGAACTCTGTTTCCTTTCTTTGCAGTCAGGAGGAAGGTGCAATCAAAAGTCACAACTGCATCTTGATTTACAAATCAGGGACAGAGGGAGATGAGCACAACACTCCAGACAGTCACTTCATCGGACTCACCACCAAGATGTTAAAAGTGAAGAGGCTGGAGGAAATCACCACTTGTTACAACAGCAACAGCCTGGAGAAAGCGACCTTTTTTCAGTGCATGGAAAAGGTTGAGAAGATGAAGTATTTTCTAGAAGAAAGTTGTAATGAACAGAATTCAAGATCTGGAAATAATGAGGTAATTGTGTGCTAATTTAGTCTCCTGAAAAGTCTTAGTACTACCTTATCTTTTCTTACATATATCAATAAAGATAGCCATTCATCAGACCTCTTTCAAATTCTATTTTGTCATTTGTGTGTAGAATTAGAGAACATTTATAAGTAGGAAAGCTTTAATTTTGTTTTACTGAGGGCTATGCATTTGTAAATTAAACAACTGAGTTTGGGCAGTACTTGGGAGGCCCTTGATTATGCATCTCTACCCCCAGGCTACATTATAGTTAATGGCTTTGAAGTTACAAATAAGAATTTATGGAAACACACATTTCTTAGTATGAAAACACACATTTCTTAAGAAGGATCATTTAAAAGCACGAAGTTGGACATGAAATTTTGAGAAGCTCTGCAAAGGGTACAATTGCTGTGCAGAAGTTGCCAATTTCCTCAAGACATTAATCTCCCAAGATAGGTGGTAAAGCTGCTGACACTGGTGGTCAGCGGCAGGGATAAGCAGGCCTTGCCCAATGGCACACTGTGTCCTCATCTGTGCAGTACATGGGCCCTGGGCCCATTGTGGCTGCTTGATCTTCCGCAAGTTACTAAACTCTACCTGGGTAATGGGATAATAGTGGTTGTGGAAATTAAGTGTGATAATGGGTAAAAGCACTTAGCATATTATCTGCCACCATGCTAAGCATTTACTACATGGTAGCTAGCAACAATCCCATCACCTAGCTTAGCTCAGTTAGTTCCCAGTCATCCATCCATAGACAGGCAGTTCCTGTGCTGCCTGTGCCTTTATTCCAGCACAAACAATTGTTCTGAATGTGTTTGTCATCTTTCTCTAGTGTCACTCCTCAAGGTAGGGAACTCATATCACTTTGCTTCTCAAGTGCTTTCCCAGTAACTGGCAGATAATAGGCACCAAAAATGTTCGTGGGAGGAACAGCTCTATTTAAGTGCAATCCGCTTTTTGGCTGAGGCTAGAAGTTATTGTTCTTAAAAATCAGAGCAACTGACTCTTATTAAGCAGCTACTTTCTGCAAAACACTCTTCAGACAGGAAGGGCATTTTTAATGAGCAACAGAATGAAATAGATCTGTTAGGTGTAAAGGGCAGAGGAGTCTTAACTGTAAGTGAATACAGAATGGTAAAATGTACTGAAGAGAAGTGAATGAAGTCAAAACTTAGGTTTTCTGAGATCTCTACTTGACCTATGAGCTCATGTCTTGTTCAGTATACACCAAGAAAAAATTTCCACAGGTGAAATTTCAGTCAAATGTGAAGGACTTCCTCGTGAGGGCTGTTTATAGCCAAACAAACAGAAGGATTTCTTTCTCTGTTCATTCATTTCTGTAGACAGAGAAGACAAAATATTCTTCTCAGATAACTTTGAAATTACCAACTGTCTTAGTAATTTATATGAATTTAATTACTTTTACAGTACTTTTTTCCCCCCACATTCTGATAAAATTTCTATGAGTAGGCAATGTCTTCAGAGGGAGATGGTGCTAAGTTAAAACATGGACATTTTAAGGAAGAATTGTTTTATGATGAAATTCTTCATAATATTAGAAATCAAATGATTTGGTAGTCAAATACTTCAAATATACATATTTACTCCTCACTCAAGGGCATAATTTTATTGACTTGAGAGAGAGGAAGGGAGAGAGAGAAAACATTGATATGATAGAGAAACATTGATTGGTTGCCTCCCGAATGCTCCCTAACTGGGAATCAAACCTGCAATCTAGGTATGTGTCCTGAGTGGACACCTGCCACCTTTTGGTGCATAGGACAATGCTCCAACCAACTAAGCCACCTGGCTAGGGCTATGATATTTTTGAGGGAAAGACTGAGAATGTCATTCCTCAGAAACCCTAAGAGAACATCCTTCACAATTAATCTGATGTCCTTTGTGTAACCTGGGCCTCCTGGCTGGGTCCTGCAGTCAGTGCTATGCAGAAGGTGTGGAGGAATGGCGAATAGCTCCATATGTCCCATTCAGCTTCTTTGTAAATGGCAAGGGGCCCAGAAATGTCAGCAGGAAATTTCCCTGTCTCTCTTGCCTGATGGAGAACAGAAGGGCACACGAATGTGAGGCTCAGAGCTTTTCTTTCTGTGGCTGCCAAGGCCCCTGTACTGGAGGCTCCTGCCTCCTGAGCCAGTGGGTGCCAGGGTAGCCAGGGGCCTTGGCTGTGGGTGGATGGAGAAGGGCATTCCAGCAGCTCAGATGTCTTTGGGTATGCAGGCAGAGCTAGATTGACATGTTTTCTGCTGGGGTCACAGTAAAGAACACTCTTTTCTCTCCAGGGATTATGTTTTTTTAAGCCATAATTTTCTCCACTTATTCTCCTTTCTCTTTTATCCCTTCTCTCTTTGAGAAGATTAGCACTGCTAATCATAGTAAAAATCTTCACCGTGGTGCACTGGAAAGAATGTACTCTGGCTTTCAGACACTGTGATGTGGAAGCTGTGCTTTGGAAAGTTTGGAGTACAATTCTTTCTAGAAAAGACTTTACTCTCCAGTCTCAATAGAGCAAATTATCAGTAAATTTAACAACATATATTTGTTAACATGGTTTGGTAAAGTTCAGATTATTTTTCTTTCCCTGATCTTAAACAGTTTTTTTCTATTCCATTTATATTTCCTCCACTGGGTTTATTTTAAACTATTTTCTTTCAAGTTCTCTATGTTTTGTTGAATTTATTAAATACTACATATTCAACTTTATAGCATGTTTTGTTCATTTTATTTTTCTATGTTCCTTTTTATCCTGTTTTCTAATGACTTTTCTCATTCTATGATATTTAAAAGATGTTCAAAAATCACCTAAATAGTGTAGAATTTTAAAAGCTTTTAACAGATATGCCATAATAAATTAGATCTAAATGTACTATCAAGTAAAACCTAAAGGAAATTAATCTGCCACATATGAGTGATGAGTTTCATAGCTGTGTGTATATATACCATGAATTCATAAATGATAAATGACTCATAATGCTAATTAGTATTACTTTTGTACAATCAAACCCAGGGTTTCTCCTTCTCTTACTTCTCTATTTCTTGTATAAATAGCCCCATTCTGCATTTTCCTCAGATTTAATTTACTGTTTAATACAAATACAGGCACATACTATTCTATTAGGTCTAGTAATAATTAATGCCGTTTTCTAATACCTTTTTTAAATCGAATTTATTTAAACAATACAACAAAATTTAATCAACAATATAGTTGCCGTTGTTTTCTACTACTTGTGCCCAACGCTCAGGAAGCATTTTAATCCCTCTGTTGTAAAATTCTTGTGATTTTGATGCAAAAAATTCGGTCAATGCATTTTTGAGGCATTCTTCATTATTAAATTTTTTTCCAAGAAGAAAGTTTTGCAAAGAACGAAACAAATGGTAATCGGAAGGGGCAATATCAGGAGAATATGCAGGTTGAGGGAGAACTTCCCATTCCAACTGGCGCAGTTTTTCAGCAGTGATTCTTGCAGTATGCGGTCGTGCGTTATCGTGGTGAAGAATTACGCCCTTCCGATTAATCAGCGCGGGTTCTTTTTCTCTTAAAGCTTGGGCTAACCTTTCCAATTGGGCACTATACACTGCACTTGTAATGGTTTGGGTAGATGGTAAAAGTTCATAATGAAGAATTCCTTTAAAATTCCACCAAACACACAACATCACTTTTTTTCGCATGCAAGTCAGGTTTTGGCGTGGGCTGCGGAGCCTCATTTTTGTCCAACCATTGAGGCCGCCTTTTCAAATTAACATACAGCACCCATTCTTCATCTCCGGTAACAATTTGCTCTAAAAACGGCAAACGGTTTTGACGAGAGAGGAGCGAACTGCAAATTGTGACTCTTTGATTACGGTTGTTGTCGGTCAACCCATGAGGAACCCATTTTCCAAACTTTTGGACTTTGCCAAGTGCACGCAATTGATTGGAAATTGTTTTTTGTGAACAATTTAAAGTTGTCGCAAGCTCTTGTTGGGTAATTTGAGGATTTTGCACCAAAAGAGCTTGAAGAGCTTCTTGATCAAAATTGGACACACGGCCTCGACCACTCTTGTCATCTAACGAAAAATTTCCCTCGCGAAATTTCTCAAACCAACGCTGGCATTTTCTGGCGCTAACTGCATCTTGACCAAGAGCACTACAGATGTTTTTTGCAGCCTCACTTGCTTTTCTTCCTAATTGGAACTCGTAAAGCATGTAGTGCCGAATATGCTCTTCATCCGCCATCTTCTTAGCCCTAGTTCTGCAACAAAAACCAAACCAAACACAAACTTTTTCAAGCAAAACTTGTTAATTGCACTTCACACGTTCTGTAGATACCAATACAAGTCAACGCCAAGCAAGATTTTAAACGAATGTTGAAAAACGACATTAATTATTAGTGTCTGGTTGTCTGGTCATCCATTCAACCAATCAAAGCATAATCCTATATAATAAATCCTATATAATATAATAAGAAGCCAGTATACAAATTGCCCAAACAGTGGAATGACTGGTTGCTATGATGTGCACTGACCATCAGGGGCAGACTCTCAATGCAGGAGCTTCCCTCTGGTGGTCAGTGTGCTCCAGCAGAGGGAGCACTGCTCAGCCAGAAGCCAGGTTCACAGCTGGTGGGCGCAGCGGTTGCCCCTACCACGAGAATATCCAGCAGTCAGACATCCCCCAAGGGCTCCCGAACCACATGTGAGAGGGTGCAGGCTGGTCTGAGGGGACGCTCCTCCCCCTCCCCAAAGCCTGCAAGCACAGGAATTTTATGCACTGGACCTCTAGTATGCTAATATTATGCTAAGGCTGCTCAACCGCTCGCTATAACATCTACTGACCACTAGGGAGCAGTTGACCAGTTGCTATCATGTGCACTGACCACCAGGGGGCAGACATTCCGACTTGTAGGTTAGCTCTTGCTGCTGGGGTCTGGCCAATCGGGACTGAGCAAGACAGGCCGGACACTCCCTGGATCCCTCTGGGTCCCTCTCCAGCTAGCCAACTTCCTGCATCCCTCCCTGGCCCCATTCATGCACCTGTAGGGTCCCTTGGCCTGGCCTGCACCCTCTCAAATTTGGGACCCCTTGGGGGATGGTGGAGGGCTCCAAAAACTGTGAGAGGGCAGAAGCCAGGCTGAGGGACCCCCTCCCTCACCCCCAAGTGCACAAATTTCATGCACTGGGCCTCTAGTTTGCTTAATAAAAGACAAAAGAGCCAAATTATTTTTTTAGGCAACCAGAGTTCCATTTTCCCATTGAGTTCTGTCTGCTTCCCCTGTTTGCTATACATACCCCTACATTTTATGCCCAAGGCTATCCACACTCACCTCCTCGTTCTTTGATTTCTCCCACCTTCCTGTACACCCCTAGTTACTTATCCTCCACCTAAATGGCATGGTCCTGATCAGGAAAGTAAGGTATTGGGGGGTGGGGGGTGGTGGCGGTGGGAGCATGAAATAAGGATGACCCTAACAGAGGTAGGCTGTCACAGCCTTGGGAATATTTAAATGCCTGGTACAAATGCTCCAAAGATCAAACAGAAAAAAACATTTATTAACAGAATGTGAATAGGATAGAGTGGGTTGGAGCAAAACCTGGATCTGCCTATTTGGGTTGCAGTTGGTGCTTTTAATAGTAGGTGGCATTTCCTGACTAACTGCTATGAAAATGTACCATCAGTGGCATTCATAAAGATTAAAACTTAGATCTCAAGTAATGTCAATGAGGGTGGAAGTTTTATAATTTTTCAAAGTTACATTTCTCCACCCCACTTCTTTACTTCTCACCTACGGGGCAGGAGGAAGCTGCATGGGGGTGGCCGAGACATCCAGGCGAATTCCAGTTTCTGCCTTGCTAATCTCTTTGAACTGGGCACAAGCTCCTTCTCCTTGGTATCAGTTGCCACTACAGGTCTCTCTCTGACCCTGCACCTGTTTCAGATCTGTTACACAGACCATCATATTTTTCCTTTTAAAGAGGCGATTATCTGTGGATTGTGTAACTGGAACATCTATTGCAGGGCCCTGCAAGCACTCTCTGTGATCTCACACTGACTGCCTACTCCTCAGAACAGAGCGCTAACAAACCAGTGCTGGGACATGTGCTGGTGTTAGAGTGGGAAAGGGAAGAAACATATAAGCCAAGTGACTTCTTTATAGCCACTCCCAGAGAATGGACCTACCACTTAGAAGGAAAGACGTCTGGATTGTAGGTAGTGTGTGCCTCATCTCATCTCCCTTACTCTGGCGTGTGCTGCGGTCCGGGATGACACAGGGAGGTCACAGACAGGCTCCTGCTCCTGAGGACACACAGGTAGTATTGCCACTTTCAACTAAGACAGATCCGTTTTTCTCTTGTCTAAATGTTTTCAATCAGGGAGCGGTGCTTGCCAGAGGGGAAGGAGTGCATGCCCCAGACTGCCCTCTTAGTGATACCGTAATAGAGGCAGGTGCTACATTTCAAAGTTTCCAACACTTGCACCGCCTTTTGGGAACCTCAAAGCAGCTATTCCTGGGGCATGTTAAAGTTGGCGACCTGTTTTTGCCTGTGGGAGCTAAAAATTAAGACAGCATTTCTTCATTCTCCTACTTATATGGCAATTAGAAAATAAAATGACACAAAAGCAAAACTCCCTTTCCCTTGTTAAGAAGTCTCTGGCAAAAGCAGTCTCTAAAGAGTGACCGCTGTGCTGAGGACGCTCTTCAGCACTGCCTTCTGTGCTATTCCCTTGAACCTTGGCCCCATGATGCCTTTCATTTGATACCATAGCAATTCCAGGAATGGAATCCAGCCAGGAAAAGAGTAGGACTTGGAAAAAAGAAAAATAACTCAGATTCTAAGGATATTAGCACTTTCCAAGAGATGGTATTGCATCTGGAAAAGCAGCCCTTTCCACATATTTAATTCATTTTAATCAGTTAACACAGAATAAGTTATTTTTAGAACAATGTAAGAGTTTAGAAGATGCTACAGAAGACAGTCGGAATCACTGTTCCTACATGAAGTGAATTTATAGTGGTGGTCCTGAGCTTTTCCCATTGTCATATACCTCACATCCAGAGAGTTTTGGCTTTTTCCCCTAATCAAACGCTTTCTATGAAATCTTAATACCATAGATAGACTGTATATCTGTTAGGTTTTAAAGATATATCTGTGTTTTATATATAAAAAGAATACATTTTTTTTTTTTTTACCTCTTGGGGGGTGATGTTACCCCCACTGAGAATGCATGATTTAATTAAAAAATTTTCCCTCCCCCAAGCAGTTGAGTAATATTTTCCTATGACTATATAGGGGGGCAAAAGTAGATTTACAGTTATGAGTATGGGAAACACAGAGTTTATTCTTGTAATTTTACTTACTAATTATTGTATTTTTTCTATGTAAACTTTTTGCTCCTTCTTGTATATAAATGCTTTACTTACATCTTATTTAACAAGAAACTACTAACTCAGCATCTTGGTGGTGTTTAGAGGACTGAGGGCCCTGGATTCAGGCTTTCCGGATGCCTCAGATTTGCAGGGGACCCTGACACAGTAAGCATTTCTGGGATCCTATGTACACTTTCAGGAGAAATGCCAAACCTTGGGATGGTTTGTCAACTGGTCTGTTGTCCTTGGGGACAAAGTAAGAGAGATGGGAAAATAATGGATAGACATGAATGGATTTCTTTTATTTAAATAAGACATCATAAAACATTGTAAATCTCTTTAGATCTGACCTAACATCATGATTAGGATTGTGTTTTCAGACTTGGTCACTGGTGTCCAAGCAGTCATAATTTTTGGCTGTTTAACATATCTCCTGTGGGAAATGCTAGAATGTTATTCACCTAAGCTATGAGAATGTAGCCCTCAAACTATTTTCCAGTGAAAAGGTTGGCAAGATATATGGCCTAGTTAGGAGTGTTGTTGGTGTGGATTTTTAAAAGTTTTGGAAAATTTTAACTGTAAAAAAATGTCTTTGTAATCAGATTCTACAACATATCCTTGCACTTTTCCCCTTTGCTAACAATTATTCAGAAATGCGGACTTAGAAATTTCTATAAGCATAGCAGTTTTAAAAAGTTGTTTATAGGGCCATCAGAGAATCCTCTTTGTAATATTAATGTGCTCTGTATCCGTTTAGAACACGAAACAGCTGAAAGGTTTATTCAATATACTGGGTAAGATCCCTGCCCGTGTCATCTGGGTGTGCTGTCCCAAACACGGCAATAAGTCATATTTATATTTGTGTCAATTCAGGTTCTCAGAATAATTAAAATTCTTGCTAGTTCTGTTATTTGGGGGTAATATAAGAAAACATATCTTATTTACTCTTTCTACAAGTTAAAGCGTTATAATACAAAATATAAAATATTGCAAATCAAGTCTATGTTTCTAAATAGGAAAATGTATAATATACGTGAGAACAAAGTTCCCGAATGTCCCTATTGGCTTACCTAAACACGATGGCTGTAAAGAGCACATTCATCTCTAAGTGTTTCCCAGACTTTCATTTTTCACATACCACCTCCATGACTTTTGCTAATCTGCGTACCCATTTTACTGCTATTGATTATTTTCATATACCAAGTCATTAAAAAATGAGCAGAATCAATAACAGAGTGAAGCCATGGTTTTGATATGCTTATTCTAAATGTTCAAATATGCAATAACACGTGAATTTTAAAAATGGTGTGTGAGTTAACCCTGGATCCCTAGCAATGAGGTTTTCCCAAGTTAGCTTGTGGAAGCAGTTTCCAGGTCTCTGCCCTGTGTGTGCCATTTGGCACTTCCAGCTTCGTTTCTCATTTTCTGCCTGCCCTGTAGCGACAATAACAAAGACCAGAGAAATTGAGAAGCAGTCAGCAGCGGAGAGAAGAGAGAACTGAAGTCTTGCTTCTAAATAGCAGACATTTAGAAAATCAAGAGCAGGTAAAGTTTGTTTAGTGCTTTTTATGTGCTTGGACCAGAGTTCTCCATGTGGTCTTGAGATCCCATCAGAAAGCAGAGCTGAGACAAGAGCATGTATTGTCGATGTATCATTTTGGGAATTGACTTTAGGGCATAGAGTGGGGGCCTGAGGAGTGTGAAGTAGGGAAGGAGAGAAGTTCCAGTGAGGTCACATTGCCAAGCTGACCACTGCTGGCTGGTGACCTCAGAGCTGTTCACCCATTGGGGTTCTGATCCAGCTGGCACCATCCCCACTGGTTGAGGGCTGTCCCTGGGAATTTTCAGTGGTTTATGGGTAAGTGCTGGCTCCCATTGGGGTCCCAGTAGTACTTACACCTCATTTACGACTTTTAATTAGGGAAGAATATTTGATTTGCCATCCACTGATTGTGTAAAAATGACAGGTGCTCATTTGGATACTAGCACAAACTAGCTTATAATCCATGGCTCGTGGCTTCATGCAGCCAGAGATTCTCATGGGCACGGCTGTTGTGGTATTTCCATAATGAGTGGACACCACCAGCCTGTGCTCTGCATGTAGGCTGTGACTCAAAGGTCAGGTACGTTAAGAGCACAGCCTTGAGAGACTGTAGAGGTCAATTTAGCCAAATTCTTTTCTGTAGGGGGGACTTAAAGGCCAAGAGAGATCAAAGGGACTTGCTCACTATTTGTGTCATCAAGGGACTATCCTAAAATGAGAATTGTCTTCCAACCATATTTTCTGATGCTCTTTCCATGTTTTCTTTGGTTAGAGCCAGGCTCCTTCACAAAGGGGTTGGCAGTACTTGGCCTGGTCACTGCCAAGGTTCCCCACTGGCCTTTCCCATGGGGGCCCAGCACAGATCAGGCAGACTCCAGACCAGCCAGCCCACCTTGCAGGGTGGCTGACCACCAGCCAGGCCTGTTGACCTCCTGCATTGGCACCACCTCTTTCTAGGTATGAACATCCTATTTCTTCACTGGACCCAGGCTCCTCTTCTAAGAATAATTTCCCCAAGGCTTCATTCTGGGAGCTGGCAAGGCTCATGTTTAATGCTCTTGTCAGTGACCAGGTGTCAGGAAACCTAAAAAAAGGCAGTGAGCAGGCTAGAAATGAGAGGTGTGAGAGCCAAGCCTCTGGCTTATCTAGTTGACCTGTAGCCTCTAGTTTTTGCATTCCAAATGTGAGCAGTGAACAAGGATGTAAAGTTCTGTTCTTACACTTTTTATACAATTCAATGCTTATCTGAGCTAACTTAGGATAAAGGGTAACTATAAGAATTAGTTATAAATATAAGATTTTAATTCATAATGCATTTGTGTGTGTGTGTCTGTGTGTGTTCTTGGGAAAGAACTTTACCTTCTGTATAATATAAATGTTGGATAATAGCACTCTCTTGCCTGGCCAGCATGGTTCAGTGGTTGACCTGAACCAGGTGACCTATGAATCAGGTGGTCATGGGTTCAATTCCCCATCGGGGCACATGCTTGGGTTTCATGGGTTTTGGGCTTAATCTCCAGTAGGGGGAAGTGCAGGAGGCAGCTACTCAATGGTTCTCTCATGTCATTATTGTTTCTCTCTCTCTTAATTTCCTTTCCTTTCTGAAATCAATAAAAAGATCTATAAAAATTAGCATCCTCTCACTGCCAGCCATATAATATATGTGGAACTTTTGCTCCATTGTTTTTTGGTATGCCAGGGTCCATACCCTTGGTACTTTCCTTTTTTTTTTTTTTTCATTCTCCCTTGAGGATATATTTATTGATTTTGTATGTGCCCTGACCGGGAATGGAACCCAAAATCTTTGAGTGCACTGGACAACACTCAACCAGCTGAGCCACCCAGCCAGGGCTACCCCTAGAACTTTGACTGCCCTGTGCCGATAGCTAGTGTTCCATCACAGGGCCCTGTTCCAGAGCACCAGTCAGTTCTAGCTTGGATAACTTTGAGTCTGGAGTATCTTTAGTCTTCCGGATGCTCCCAGAACACATAGGGGGTGAAGGAAGAAGAAACAGCAGAGGTGAAGATTTGGTTTGGAGCTTCTAAATCTCACAGAATCTGCCAAAGACCTTAGCACTGCTCTGAATCACTCCAACTCCTTCAGTTCTCTGGAGAGAGCTTCAGAGTTTCACAAGTATGGCCTCAGAAAGTGTCGTCACCCACTCTAGCCTGAACCCAAGGAACTCCAGCTCTTAGTGTTTTCCCAAATTGCCCAAGGGAGTAGAAGCTGGAACAGGCAGGTGCAACACTTGGTGAATCTACATTGGCCAGGGGTGTCTTTACTGAGACATCATCCACTAGACCAGCAGTTCTCAAAGTGAGGTCCCTGGATCCCCGGGGGAGTAAGATGTAAGGCTCTTTCAAATGTCTGCAAGATTAAAACTATTTTAAAATAATTCTAAAATTTTGGCCTTTTTTTCCTGCCTTAACATTTGTACTAATGAAGAATAGGCAGTAGTAGGTAAAACTGCTAGCACCTCAGCACAAAGTATAGCAACAGCACCAAAGTGCAGTTATCTTAGCAATTTTTCACCAGTAGACACTCAAAGTATTTGTTTTTAAAAAGCCAGACTTGCTTAAGAATGTCTTTGATGAAGCAGGAACAAAAATGTACTTAATTAGACTATATCAGTATAAATATTCATTTTGATCTTTGTGCCTAGATTCTGGGTTAATTTACTCAATAAAGAATTGCTGAGCCCCCTGCTGCACAAAGCACAGCATTGGCCCTGCTGGGGTTCTCCCATAATTACTGCGAAATATAACACAGGTTTGCAGGGCAGATGCTTGGAACTCAAAGATGCAAAGCATTTCATTTACAAAGGTCACTGACAGTCTCAAAAAGAGGTAGAATCTGATAAAACGTGATCATTTGCTTAAAGGATAAGCATAGAAGATACATTTGGATTGCAAAAGGCTCTTTCAGTCTGAAGCTCAATGTATTTATAGAGGTGTTTTATGTTAAGGTCTTTCTTTAAACTCCTTGGAAGATTCTTGTTGCTTAACAATTTAAAAATGGATAATTACAAGTGTTAGGTCTCACTTCTTCCCAACCTTCTAGAATGAGCATGTTGAATTGATATTATGATATGAGTAAGTTTCTACATTCTTAAGGCTGTTTTTGCATTTTACCTATTTATGATTTAAACAGAGATCTATTTACTTATTTAGCAAACACGTAAATGGTTTTTGCTGTGTGCCAGATCCTGTACTAAGCATTTTACAAATGTGAACTCGTCTAAACCTTGCAGGCACTACCCTGCTGGGCTCTGTAGATAATACAAACAATTTCTGACATTTATGTTGTGTTGCTTGTGTTCCAGGCACTGTGACAAGCACTTTGCACACAGCAAGCACTTCAGTTAATCCTCATAATGGCCCCATTAATTCGGTATAATCATCACCTCTTTTTTTTTTTATAGATAAGTAAACTGAGGCTTAGTGATGTCAGGAACTTGCCCAAAGTTATGCAATTATATACTGTTATTTCTTTTGAATGGATTAGTTTGCCCAACACTATTTTGAATTATGATACAGATAATTCAGCTTCTCTATAGAAGATTTAACTAGAATGTATTTTTTAAAACAAGATGTTTTAAATTCAAATTTGATGACAAATTATCTCTGATGAATTTTCTAAGGACAGTTTGTATTATCTTCACGTGATCTGAAACATAGTTCACATTTGATGATTGTTTTGGCTTTTTGTTTCAATTCTTTATCGGGTAATTTAATAGATACTACAGGCACAAAGATGTAAATACAGGCAGACCAATGGGTAACAGGAGCTAGTTCATTTTTCAAGGCAAACGGACAAACCGGAGCTTGGCTCTGGGACCACGAGGTAACAGTGACCTCTAGTGGGCAAAAGTTACAAAAGTTTCTGCAGCCCCATGGAGAAATCGAAGCACTTCAGAGAACCTAATTGTTGGAATCAGTGTCATGGATCTGCAGTCAGCACCCTCTTTCAGCTGTTGGTTCATGAACACAGGAAGAATACACTGGGACTGATGATTATTTAAAACATATAATACATTTGGGAGATTATAAACTAAATTCTGTTTGTCAGCATGCTCAAAAAAACTTACTTTTTTTTTGTTATACAGCTTTTATATTTCCCATACTTTATTAACCATAATTATGTCTTGATTATTAAATGGAATTGCCTTTTCACTAAAGTTAGATCATATGTTTGGGTGGTTTGCATAATAATTAGAAGTTACAACATGAGACATTGTTTACTTTCTGGTATGTTCAGTGTGAGACTACAAATTGAATTTCATTTCTGCCTCCTGCTATCTTTAGGACACTGAGCACAGTATCGAGCCTCTCTCAACCCTTTCCCTCATCTGGGTTTAATGATACCGACGCCATAGGATTGTTGGATAATCCAGTTAACATCGTGCTTGGCATGGAGAAAGTGCTCCGTAAACCAAATAGGAAGCTTTCTTGACACTGGGCATCTTTTGGTGCCCTGCTGTGTGTCCCACAGGTCTAGTTTCCTGAAGGACTCTTCTCCTTTAACATCTTTCCACCCTGAATTTCCTCCCCTATTTTACAGCGACTAGACTGGAAACTTCTGTGATCTTGGCACTTGGCCATCCTGCAATATTGACCCTTTGTGTTCCCTGTCACATCCTATTGGACATCAGACAGAAATTCTGTATGTGGCACCTTGAAAGTTTTCTCAGGTGTCTCCTTTTCATTCCCACTGGGATGATGGCAAAATGGGTTTGTTTCTCCCACTGGCACTTAAGGATGTGTACAGATAAGATGAGTTATCTTCTCTTCAGAGGGAGAAAGGCACTGCATCCAGTTCAGCACCAATGCTCATTCAAGATGTACAACTACATACAAGATAATGGGAACATAACTTTAAAAATAAAAAGGTTGAAATGCTTAATGGTGGGATCATCTTATTTAACATACAGAGGATTTGGCCACATGATCTTAGTAGAACACGAGAGAAGGCAGAGACTATTATTTTATTGAACACATTACCCAACATGCCATGGGAATTGGACAATGAGTGGTTTGTTCAAGCGTGGTGCAGCTTACAAAGATTTATAAACTCACAAATTGCAACAATTGCTATCACTGTCATGACAAAGCGGGTGGGAGAAATTCCACTGGTGTTCTTCCCAGATACTTTGTCTCAGTACTTCAAGTGGTGGACAATCAGAACTGACTTTCCCAGCTGTTGGATACCACAGGAGAAGCTACATTCCCACCTCCAACTTCCTGTCCTCATTCCCTGAGAATCATTCCTAGATCTGAGCTCAAATGGCCACACACAATTTATTACAGAATTGTATATTCGAATAAAATTAACTGGGGATAAAGGAAAGAATGGGAAGTTACCAGGCATAATGTCTAACACTTAAGCTTGCCCACCAGAAGATAATGACTTATAGTTGAAACTTATTGATCCATTTCTAATTATTCTACTTTAATATCATGTGCTTGCATGATCAGCAACATCTTATATGGGATTATTAATATTATTGTTCAACACATAATATTGGAAATTCTCAATGCATGTTAAAATATTAAAAGCTATGCCCTGTCGTGTGTGGCTCAGTTGGTTGGAACATTGTCCTGCACACTGAAAGGCTGTGGGTTTGATTCCTGGTCAGGGCACATACCTAGGTTTCAGGTTTGATCCTTGGTCAGGGGAATATATGGGAAGCAACCAATCAATGTTTCTCTCACATCAGAGTCTCTCTCTCTCTCTCTCTCTCTCTCTCTCTCTCTCTCTCTCTCTCTCTCAAAAGTCAATAAAAATATTTTAAAAAATTAAAGGCTCTGAGAGGTCCCCCTGTTCAAGTGACAAAAGCAAAACCATTTTAAACCACACACATGAGAAACATTTAATAAATGTTAACTTATTACATTTACTTGAAAAATTGTTATCATTGGTATTTATCATAAGAACTTTCAAAATTTATTTGACCACTGAACTCTTCTGTTTCCTGATTTATATTCACATCTTAGGGTGCCTACGATATGCCCTGGGGAATGCTGGTTTGTTGATAGATGACCAGTTATTGACTTTGGTATCAAACAGACCCAGATTCAAGTCTCTGTAGGAGCCATTACCAGCTGTGTGGCCTTCATCATTTAACCTGAGCCTCAGTATTGTGTTCACAAAAATGGTGTAAAAGTGCAACCTTTCAGGATAATTGGGAAGATTGAATTAGTTGACCTATCTGTTAGAAAATAGTTGTGACCCCAAATTTAATTTCTGTTCCCCCCTTTTACTTTTCACCACCCTTGTCCTCACTCTTGCTCCAGTTCTATGCCTTTAGAAATCCTTTCTATTCTTCAAGGTCAATTTCAAATCCCTCCACAGTTGATCCTAATCTGACATCTGAGTTTGAATTGACTACTCAGTGTTTCCCAACCTTCTCTCATGATGAGAATCACCTGGTGGAGTTGTTAAAACAAAGATTCCTGAATCCCAACTAAGAAGTGCTAAACTAGAATTTTTGAGAACATATAGGTAAAATTGCATACCTAACTTAGTGCTCTGTATATAAAATCTGTCTTAGAGCACTAGAGTGCTCTGTATATAAAATCTGTCTTAGAGCACTAGTTAAGTATACAATTTTACCTATATGTTCTCAAAAATTCTAGTTTAGCACTTCTTAGTTGGGATTCAGGAATCTGTGTTTTAACAACTCCACCAGGTGATTCTCATCATGAGAGAAGGTTGGGAAACACTGGACTACATCATCCTTTAAGTACCCTGTTTAAATACCATGTACCATTTGTAGGGATGGATTTGGTGTTCTTATTTCATGGTTGGGCCTCCCCCTAAAAAGCTGAGGATCATTGCCTGTGTCCTTTGTATCCTTGTAACAACTGTGCTATGAAAGTAAATTTTCATGTGTGTTCTAGTTATTACTAACATATCTCATATTTTAGTCTTAGAAGTGAACATAATTATTAACATACTTGTTTCAAATATTTAAACAAAGTAATGAGTAGGGCCAATCTCCAAATAAGTTATTTGGAGTAATATTAGTGTTGAACATTTTCCCCCAGAGTTCCAGGAGGCTGACTTGAATGAAATCGTAATCATTTCTAGACTGGCAGAATCAATTTAAAGAGGTTGATGTGATCTGGTGTTCAGCATCTTTCTCAATTTACCCACAGATTAAATTGTTCTCAATAAGAGATACCTGCATGTAGTTCTGGGTGCTTTCTGCTCCCTTCTGAAGAACAAGGCGAGCTGCTACCTCTTTCTTTCAAGTCAAAATTTGCCTATCAACTTGCACTCTGAAATGGCTCTAATAAAATTGAATGAATAGCCAAGGGGCATTCATAGATTCTGAAGTCCCTTTTTGAAATGAGTTATCCAAGAAAGAATGAGATAATTTTAACACAGTTTTTATATGTCTGCTTGCTTTTTTTATGTTCTAATCTTTTACAGTTGCTATTTTATGTGTGATGATGGTGGTCATTCACTAACAATAAGAATCTCTTACACTGAGAGTGGTCAATGACTCATCAGCACCACCTGGTCTCACTGAGATCTACAGAATAGGAACCTGCATTTTCATAATATTCCTGGATAGTTAATGAGCACATTAAGGTTTGAGAAACACTAGAATATTCGTTATCTTCTGCAATTGAAAGATGAAGGTCAATTAAAGCTTGCTATAAAAAAATTGCTGAAAGAGAACTAGACATTTACTACTACAATTGTGAATGTTTACCTAAGTATGTGTGTGTGTGTGTGTATAGCCATATCCAGTATATATATATATATATATATATATATATATATATATATATATATGTGTGTGTGTGTGTGTGTGTGTGTGTGTGTGTGTGTATTCTCCCATGGGTCTCTCAGGCTGATCCTTGGGAACCAGACAATATCCCAAATCCTTTCTTGAACATTTTCAGAGCATATTTTCCTTGATAAAATAAATATGTCTAATAATAGTTCTTTCCATTAGATTTCCCAGGCAGACAAAATGCAGAACTTGCATTGTGGCCAGTGAGATAAGAAGGGTGAGAGAACACGTGAAAAGCCGGACATGACCTGCCTTCCTTGTGAGGGCCACATTGATTCTCAGAGATATGTTGGCCATGCAGATTCTCACCCATCTGAAGGTGGTGGCCCTGTGTTGAGATGCTATGTCATAGAAATTCCTTGGTCTGCTCTTGTTGACAAGGCAGAAGGCAGTTCATATGAAAACCACATATGTACTGAGTAAAGGAATATAGTATGTAAGAATCTAACTTGCAACTCAGTTACTTCTTCAGGTGCTTTCTAGTATGTAAAAATGAGAACATACCTTGCAGAGTGACTGAATCCTTTGCATTCTACTCTTGCTAGTTTTAGGATTACTTTAAATTCAGAAGGTCCCAGGGTCAAGTGGGAAGATCACTGGTACCTGTGAGTTTGCCACTCACATTGGTTAAATGACCTTGACTTTGTATGTGACTCTGATCTTTGTTTATCTGGGATGGGAACTACTGTGCTAAGGCGGTGTTTCTCAAACTCTCCTGAAGTTGAGAATCATGAAGGGAGGCCCAGTAGACCCAATAAACTATGAAAGCAGAATCTCCATGAATGGAGCCCAGGAATCTGTTTTTAATAACCTCCAGGGGATTCACTAAAAAAATTTTCTTTTATTTTTCAATTACAGTTGACATACAATATTATATTAGTTTCAGAAATACAACATAGTCATTAAATATTAATAATGTCATTAGATATTAATATAGTCATTAGATATTAATAATCATTACATAAGTCTAATAACCATCCAAAATCATATGCAGTACAATATAGGGTGGGGCAAAAGTAGGTTTTTAGTTATTTGTATGGAAAATAATACAAAAATTAATAACTATCAACATAAGAATAAACTGTTTCATATACTCACAACTGTAAACCTACTTTTGCCTTACCATGTATTATTGACTAAATTTCCTATGTTGTACTTTGCATCTCTGTAACTGTTTTTATAATTGGAAATTTGTATATCTTAATCCTTTCCTCTTTTCATTCATCCCCCCAAGTCTCCTCTTACCTGGCAACCACCAAAATGTTCTCTGTATCTAAGAGTTTATTTCTTTTTTGTTTGTTTCACTTATTTCCTTTATTTTTTTGGGGAGGATTAATGATAGCTTTTATTTTATTGTTCTTTTTAATTTTATTTTTCATGTTTCAATTAAAGTTGACATTCAATATTATATTAGTTCAGGTGCATAGCATAGTGGTTAGACATTTTATAACTTATGAAGTAATCCTCCAATAAGTTTTACACCTTCCTGACATCACACATAGTTATTACAACGTTATTGACTACTAGAGGCCTGATACACAAATTCTTGCACCAGTGGGGGTCCCTCAAGCCTGGACTGCAGGATTGGGCCCACACCGACTCTCCAACATCCCCTGAGGAGTCCCAGATTGCAAGAGGGTGCAGGCCAGGTCAGGGGACTCATTGGTCTACAATCTGGACTGGAGAGGGACACGGGAGGTTGGCCAGCTGGGGAGGGACTGTGGGAGGGCTCCAGTGCAAGTCTGGCCTGTCTTGCTCAGTCTCAATCAGCTGGACCCCAGCAGCAAGCTAACCTGCTGGTTGGAGTGTCTGCCCCTGGTGGTTAGTGCATCTCATAGCTAGTGGCTGAGTGGCCTTAGCATACCCTTAGCATATTAAGCTTTGATTAGTTGAATGGATGATCAGACACTTAGCATATTAGGCTTTTATTATATAAGATTTGTCCTAAGATTTGTACTTTACATCCCCATGACTATTTTGTAATTAACAATTAGTACTTATTAACGCCTTCATCTTTTTCACCCAGCTCTCTACTTACCTCCCATCTGGTAACCATCAGTTTGTTCTCTATATCTATGAGTCTGTTTCTGTTTCATTTATTTGTTTATTCCGTATTTTTAGATTCCACATATAAGTGAAATTATATGGCATTTGTCTTTCTCTGTGTGACTTATTTCACTTAGCTCAATACCTTTTGTGTTCACCCATGCTGTTGCAAATGGTAAGATTTCATTCTTTTTTAGGAGCAAGTAGTATTCCATTGTATGTATGTACCACTTCTTTACCCATTTGTCTTTTGATTGGAATATTTAACCCATTTACATTTAAAGTAATCATTGGTAGATAGATAGATCTTGCCATTTTATTAATTGCTTTCTGGTTGTTTTTGAGGTTGTTTCTTATTCATTATACTCTTGCTCTCTTCTCTTGTATGTTGATGACTTTCTGTAATGTTGAGTTTGAATTCCTTTCTCTTTATTTCTTGTAGATTTTTTGTTTATGGTTGCCATGTGCTTTATATTTACCAAGCTATGGTTTTGCAGTCTTTTAAAGCAGATGGTCTCTTAGATTGAACACATTCTAGAATCATTACCATTTTACCACTCCCTCCACATTTATGTTTTTGTTGTTATTTTTTATTTCTTTTTGTCTGTGTGTATCCCTTAATTTACTGTTGCAATTACACATGATCTTCATATTTTTGCCTTTTAACCTTTGACTAGTTACAGTGTTAGTGTATCCACTGCTTCTATTCTGTGTCGGCCTTTTGTCAGTGAGAATTTTTTTTTGCAATATTTTCTTATTCATATTTTTGAACATTTTTTAAAAAGTCCTTTTGACATTTCTTATAATAGCGGTTTGGTGGTGATGAACTCCTTTAGCTTTTTCTTGTCTGGGAAGGCTTTAATCTCTCCTTTGATTCTAAATGCTTGTCTTTCTGGGTATAGTAATCTTAATGGTAAGTCCTTACTTACCATCAGTCAATCCCTTCTGGCCTGCAAAGTTTCTGCTAAGAAATTATCAGACAGTCTTCTGGGAGCTCCCTTATAGGTAAGAAACTGCTTTTCTCTTATTGCTTTTAAGATTTTATCTTTGTCTTTAATCTTTGGCATTTTAATTATTATGTGTCTTGCTGTGGGCTTTTTGGGTTCATCTCGTTTGGGACTCTCTGTGCTTCCTGGGACTTCTATCATATGTGTATGTCCTTGGCCAGGTTAGGGAAATTTTCTGTATTTTTTCAAATAGGTTTTCAATCCTTCGTTCTCTTTCTTTTCCTTCTGACACCCCTATGATATGAGTGTTGTTATGCTTGATGCTATCCCAGAGGTCCTTTAAACTATCCTAATTTTTAAAATTAGTTTTTCTTTTTGCTGTTCAAAATGAGTGTTTTATGCTACCTTGTATTTCAAACCACTGATTAGATCCTCTGTTTGTTATGCTTAAACTTTCCTATCTGTTTGTTGAAGTTCTCATAAAGATCATCTACTCTTCCTCTAAATTTATTGAGCATCCTTTTAAGCAGTGTTTTGAACTCTGCATTTAAGTACTTGTTTGTCTCAGTTATGTTTAGTTCTTTTTCTTTAGCTTTGTCCTAGTCTTTTATTTGGGATATGTGTCTTTGTCTCTTCATTTTGGTTGTGTATGTTTCTATATATTATGTAAATCTGTATGTCTCCCCATCTTGGCAGCATAGTTATCCAGTGGGTCCCAGTGGTACAGTCTCCCTGGTCACCTAAACTGAGTCCTCTCTTGTGTTTCTTGTGTGGGTTGTATGTGCCTTCTGGTTGTAGTTGAGCCTTGATTCCTATTGTAATGTCATGTGAGAGATTGACTCTCAGTCTGACTGGTTATGAGAAGTAGCCTTGACTACAGAGAACGAGCTGTTGTGCAGAGGTTGGTCTTGCTCAGCAGGATTTATTTTAGTGCTGCTCTGGTGCTTGCTGACTCTATCCTTTGGGTATATTGTTTGTAGTGTTGGTTGGGTGGTGCTCTAGTTTAGTCTGAAGCTAGCCACTAGATATGTTGGTTCTGGGGCTTCTTGGGTGGTATTCTGGTACTGATCAAATTAGGTTGCTGCCTTTGCCTGGCCTGGAGCCACCTGGTAGGAGCTACAGAATGATCTGCAGATAGAAGTCACCTGTGCTAGGCGTGGGGGCATCAGGTAGAGGCCAGACTGGGAACCGAGGCTGGCTGTCACTAGTGCCTGGGTTGGGGCCACTTAGGAAGAGCTATGGGGCTGCTTATTTGGGGTTTGTGAACCTTTGAGGAAAATTAGCAGCATGAGTCCAGGCAGGTCATAGTAGGAGGTGAGCACAGTGTTTACCTACTCTGCCATCTTGACTGCCAGTCCCAGGGGATTCTCATCAGAAGTGTGGTTAGCACTGTTCTAATAAAGCCATTTGATTACTATCCAGCTCATTTTCCTTCTTCTGTCCTTAAATATGCTCATATAAGGAGATGAAAATTGGCAACTAAGAATGTGATGTTAATAACAGTGCTGGGGGTTGGTTAGAGTAGACTATTAAAAAAATACACGAAAATTTGAAATATTTGCTTTCTTTAGAGGATGAATATCAGTATCCCTGATAGTTAAGTTAGTAAGTTTGTCTTGTGGCCACTTGGGGTTTCTTGTCTATACAATAAAGCTGATAATAACACACACATATTAGCTGATATAATAACACACACATATTGTTTTGTGTCACTGCTACATGAATCAACTGATATTATTGAGTTTATTTTCTCTTCTGTTGCTTGTTTTGTCATTGATGTTTCTTTGATCTTTAGAGATTGGGGGAGCCTAATTAGGGGGAACTTACTCACTCCTCAAGTAAGTCATGTAAAATGGTGGTAACTATAGTTTTTATGTGTATACTTCATTTTCTGCCATAACTCTTTTATTTTTGCATCAGTTGCATCAAGATTAAAATAAAAAAATTCTTTGTGGAATTTAATATTTGTTCTCTCATACTTGGTAGAGTCAAAAAACTTTCCCAAAGAGAAGGCTGACTTCTTTCACACTTTGGTAGAAGAGATGTGATATGTTAGTTGAAGTAGCCAAAGAGGATTTATGCAGAATAAAATAAGTAGCTTTAAATACTTTTAAAAGAAGTAGGACAGAGTACAGAGATTCAAAGAAGAATTGAGCTGAGCATCGTTTTGCAAGCCCAAAGTAGAAGGATCTGCCTCTGTCTGAACAATTATAGTAAAGTAAACCTTCCTTGAATCTACTTGTGAAATTGATTGAAATCCAACCCCAGTGTTCTTAGCTCTAAATATTTCCACAAATAGTTGGGGACAGAAGGTCAAGGAAGGTTGGACGTGAAAGAATGTTTTGGAGGAACAGCCAAGAGTAGGTGGAGTGGAGCCCAAAATTCTCTGCAATGTGAGTTGCTCTCAGCATAGATGAGGCACCAGCATGGTCCCTTTGGCCATTCTTGCAAAATCTTGTAGAGTTTCAGTTTTACTGTATTCGCAAGAGACTCAGCTAACCTCCCAGAATGCTGATCTCATACTCTCCCTAGTCTGCAGTGGCTTCAGGGTTTACTCAGCAAGGCCTGGCACAGCACAGCATTCCTGGGATCACTCTGGCGAGATCAGGGTCCGGGTCAGAGACTTGGGCTGTCCATGTGGGCCAAGGTGAGAACTGTGGTGACTAGAAATACAAGGACTTGCATCATTCTGCTCAGGCCAAATGGAAAGGATTTATTAGGTTCTTTCTGAATGCCCAGGTATCTGATAGGATATATAGATGTGGCCAAAGAAATGGAATTTATAGTGCCTGTCATGATTAGCTGTAGGACCTACATCAATTCCTGTGGCTTGCTAAAAAGGTATTTGAAAGATGGGATGCATAATATCACTGACATGTGGGCTGCAGTACAGAATCCATAGAGACTATATATCAAATGCTTAGCACTACTCTTAGTACAAAGTAAGGACTCAATAAACAGGAGCTACCATTAGCAGTAAATGATTGCTACTGTTTCTCTAGAGCAGTGGTTCTCAACCTTTCTAATGCCATGACCCTTTAATACAGTTCCTCATGTTGTGGTGACCCCCCCAACCATAAAATTATTTTCGTTGCTACTTTATAACTGTAATTTTGCTACTGTTATTAATCATAATGTCTGTTATGAATTGTAATGTAAATATCTGTGTTTTCTGATGATCTTAGGCTATCCTACTAAGGTTGAGAACTGCTAGCAGTGTTGCCTAAGACCATCAGAAAACACAGATATTTACATTATGATTCCTTGAGCACCCAATGGGTGTGTAGGAGAGGTTGGATATAGTGATGAATAAAAGAAACAGCAACCCCCCCCCCACCCCGCCCCATCTTACAGAGAAGCCAGGCAATGCAAAAGAGTGCCGAAGGTTAAGAGAAGAACAGATGCAGGGGTGCACCTAATGTGTAGGGATTAAGAAGGGCCTCTTTGAACCAGTGATGTTTCTGTTTGCACCTGAAGGATGAGCAGGAATAGAGTCAGAGCAGCAGAGGGGGCACATGCTCAATGAGGTTTCATCACCAGGGCAGTGAAGGAGGGGCAAGGCAGAGAGAGAGGGCCAGAGCAGCCAGGGGCCATGGCTTAGAGATTGCGTGCCCTTTCAGACTTGTCTGGCTACAAATGAAGAGAGTGGCACCTCATAGCTGCCCCTGAGTGGAGATATGGAAGGGCAGCCTGCTTCCATCGCTTTGACAGGTCTGATTTCTTGCTAATATTCCTACCTTTATTTTGTCACCCCTAAAAGTTGATTCTGGTAGTTCCAGAATCAGTGCCATTTCTAAGACGTCCCAGGAATAAGTTCCTGGGACGTCTTAGAAATGGCACTGTTTCCTTTCCTTCTGAAATTACTATTGCTATATTTTTAGTATGTTTTGGGAGAGCAAAAAGCATTACTTACCTCTAGTTTTCATATAACTAGTTTTCATATAACCACTTCTGATGACTACCCCTTTTAAATACTGGTGTGTGTGTGTGTGTGTGTGTGTGTGTGTGTGTGTGTGTGTTTCTTTTCCAAGCTATCCAGCCTGATTTAACTTTTCTGTAAGAAAAGGCCTTTCATGGGTTATAAATTTTAATGCAGGATGCTAACTGCCAAGGTATTTTTGGACTACGACCAGGACTTTAACCAGCCTCCTTTCACATATGAAGCGAGGCCAGCCGACCCCGCACCTGGACACAGAGGCCCTTTCATTGCTCACTTCCAAAGTCACGACACCTCCTGGTTTAACCTCAGGACGTCAAGAATTTTCTTTTAAAACCTGTTTCCTGGAAATAGGTCTTTGCTGTGCTAATGAATAATTTTTCACTTTATATTTTTTTAAGGTACATAAATTCTATTTTTTTTCTTCTTGCAAATAAAATAAAAAGCACCCTGGGTGCGGGGGTCATGGTAAGCATCTTTTCTGTACAAGAGGTACAGGACATCCCAGTCCCAGATTTCTAAATATTTAATTAGCAGCAAGGGGTTCTTACACTGCCCCCATTCATTCCCTCTCTCTCTTCAGACACTGGACTGATTATTTTGACTTAAAGTGCTGAGTAAGAGAATGTAGCCTGAAAATTAGTCTCCTAAGTGAACCCAGAGCCTTTACCCACACAGGGACCTGCTCTGGTGGCTATTTAGAGCTCTTTATTCAATGCTGCAGTTAAGGAAAACTGGGTTTTGAGACTTAACTCTTGGCTCTGTTTCCCCATCCTTTCTTCCCATGGACAATCCTCCTAGGATGAGAGGGTCTCTCTAAGCTGGCAAGGTAGCTTTGCGCACGGTTTACAAAGGCGTCCTCTCTAGGGCCGTGGGTTCGTGGGGACATCCTTCTGAATGCCCTTTGGGCTGACATCCTGACTGCTCCGAGGGGAAGAAAACAACATCCCTTCCTTGGGTTGGTCCAGGGAGCACAAGTGGCTTGCGGCCTATTTGCCCCTGGAAGAGCTTCTGCATTCAGTGTGTGGGCCATACCCCAAATGTGGGCGTCTTGTGGGAATGCAGACCCTTTTCCTTAGGGAGCTGCCATTTCTCCTTGTCAAACTGCTGACATCGGTTAAGAAGACTCCAGATAATGCATTTGTAGCAGAAGAGCAGTGGGTTTTTGAGTGAGGTGGTACTTTAGAGAGGAGAAAAGCTAGCATTTGCAGACTGCTAACTGTACATCCCTCTAGGTCTAGGCGGAGGTAAAAAGTGGTCTTGAGCCCAGTGTTTCTGCTGAGAGAAATTGCTCCATTGACCCTTTTGGGTTACATACATGAAAAATATCACAGAAACTGCTTCTAGGATCTAATTTTTAACATGATCCTGTATTTTGTTGAAAACTCCTTTCACAACAGTTTTGCTATGTAAATGTTGAAAAATGCCCTTGAGGAGGAGCCTTCTGGAAAGAAAAAAAATGAGGCCTTTACTTTCTCCCCAGTGAGGTTCAATGACATTAAATGAATCTATGAGCTGAAGTCTGGTCTGGAAATCACCGCCAGAGGCCCAAGGTGTCTGCCCTGGTTGCAGGGGGGCAGGCATGGGAAGAGCTGCCAAGTGAAATGTGAATTGCAGATAAACAATGGATCATTTTTAGTATAAATATGTTCATGTAATACTTGGGATATTACTCATTGCTTTTTTTAAAAAAATATATATTTTATTGATTTTTTACAGAGAGGAAGAGAGAGAGATAGAGAGTTAGAAAGATCGATGAGAGAGAGCCATCGATCAGCTGCCTCTTTCACACCCCCTACTGGGGATGTGCCCACAACCAATGTACATGCCCTTGACCGGAATCGAACCCGGAATCTTTCAGTCCGCAGACCGACGCTCTACCACTGAGCCAAACCGGCTTTGGTGTACTCATTGCTTTTTGATATTCAAATTTTACTGGGCAACCTGCGTTTTTGTTGTTGTTGTTTGTTTTATTTTTAATATATTTTTATTGATTTCAGAGAGGAAGAGAGGGAGAGAGATAGAAACATCAATGCTGAGAGAGAATCTTTGATTGGCTGTCTCCTGCACGCGCCACACTGGGAACTGAGAGCACAACCTAGGCATGTGCCCTTGACCCGAATCAAACCTGGGACCTTCACTCTTCAGGCAGATGCTCCATCCACTAAACCAAACAGGCTAAGGCTGTCCTGCATTTTTATTTGTGCAGAAACAGTAAGTGGCCTGTGAGTTACTGCCCAGAAGGTGTTTTGTGGCTGGGGTTATGAGCTAGAAAGTGGGGAGGCAGGTGTGAGTGCAGTCGGGCTATTCCACAGAAGGGAGTGGGAGCACAAGTGACCCATTGCTTGAGCACACCAGTAAAGTCCTGCAAAGATGTCCTTGTAGTGCCAGGCACTGTAGGGGCCCACTGGGGAGGAAGCAGCAGAGGGCAGAGCAGCAGAAACCTGAGACCACAGATAGTGGGCACTGTCCAGCTTCCTCTTCTCGGTGGAGGAAGTGGGATCTGATTGGGAGGTGAGGGTGTGAGGAGTTAATTTGAAAACCAGGTGAAAGCAGACATGAATTGACCGTATTTCTGCATTGGCAAAGAGAAACTTGCCAGGTACAGAGGACTTTTGGCCATGGTGATAACCACAACAGAAGAGAAATGCATTCTGTGGACCCTGAGTTGGTTCCCAGCCTGAGCCTCAGCTGGAGTCTTAGTAGAACCAGGCCTGAGTCTCAGTAGAACCAGACAGTGAGGAAGCCAATGGCGTGGGGGCAGTGAGGAAAATCACAACTAGAAGAGAGTGCACTGGTGAGCAGAGCCCAGCAGGCAGAAGTAAAAGGGAAGTGGCAGAAGGATGGAGCAGCCGGGACCGGTTTAGCTCAATGGATAGAGCGTCGGCTTGGGGATTGAAGGGACCCGGGTTCGATTCCGGTCAAGGGCATGTACCTTGGTTGTGGGCATATCCCCAGTAGGGGGTGTGCAAGAGGCAACTGATCGATGACTCTCTCTCATCGATGTTTCTAGCTCTCTATCTCTCTCCCTTCCTCTCTGTACAAAATCAATAAAATATATTTAAAAAAAAAAAAAAAAAGAAGGATGGAGCAGTAGTTAGGCTCAAGGCCACCACAAGGCCAATAGAAGAGGTGGAATCTCCTGAAGGTGGGGCAGTATCAAACAAAACAACAACAACAAAAACTATTTCTTCAAGGAATACATAATAGTTAGACCACAGAAGTGGTCCCTCCAGAGGGTGAGGTGCCAACGTCTTGCTCTGCAGAAACAGTAAGTTTTCACTACCCCAACTGTTTTGCTACCCAGTGTCTGACTTTTTGGGATTTTGTTTTGCAAACTGTGGAAACATGGGTCACCTTTACAAATTGAGATATCTGCTCTGTCACTTACTATTCAAGTGACCTTGGACTTATAATTCTTTTTTTCCCCCAATATATTTTATTGATTTTTTTTTTTTTTTTTTTTTTACAGAGAGGAAGGGAGAGGGATAGAGAGCTAGAAACATTGATGAGGGAGAACCATTAATCAGCTGCCTCCTGCACACACCTACTGGGGATATGCCCACAACCAAGGTACATGCCCTTGACCGGAATCAAACCTAGGACCCTTTAGTCCACAGGCCGACGCTGTATCCACTGAGCCAAACCGGTTAGGGTTGGACTCATTTCTTAACCTTTCAACGCCTTGATTTACTTGTGTGTAGAATGAAGGGAAAATGAACCTTTCTAAGGTGGAGGATTAAATAAGGGTAGTGCCAGGCCATTCTAAGTCCTCAGAAAGTGCTAGATGATAATAATAATAATAATAATAATAATAATAATAATAGTAACAATAATAATAATAGTAATAATAATAAATAACAACAACAACAACAATGACAACAACAGATATGAACCAACCATGCTACTATTTATTTGACTTCTGAGCTACCTCCAGACCCATTAGATCAAATTTATGATCCTCAGGTTTAAATACAACCTCCAGTGATTCTTAGGCTTTCTGAAATTTTGGAAGCACGGACTTTAGCTTTCCTAGAACGACCATTCTTGGGGGACTTCCTGCCCACTTATGAGGAGAGGTTGTACCGCTGAGACCCCGGGAGGTTCCTTTTCTCCCTCTGCCTGACCTGCCTCCACCCTTCTAAAAATCCTCTTTTACCCTGAAATTCCAGTGTCTCTCTTCTTCCTTGCGGATGGAATCTTAGAGTAGAAGCAGCCAAAGTTTTGTGTTTGAGGAAGGGAGGAGTTCTATTCTGTTTTAAAGGGTAGCTGCTTTTGACTTTGATTTAGTTCATGGAGCCAGTTCTTTAAGATTCGTGAAGACAATGAGATCAGAAAAAAAGCAAATTTCCCATGCCTGCATCATTTCTGCTCAACTACCTGCATCTGTATTCTCTGACACCCCATGGTTAACTTTCCTATGACCACCTTTTAAATAATAACAGAATCTGACATACCACAAAGCCAGTCTTTTCCTGCTGTAAGGTAATCACCCAGAAATTTGTTTGAGCCTGAGTATCACATGGTTAATTGTACAGTAACTCAGCCAGGGAATTGGAGGCTGTTTGGTCTGGGCCTTCTCTGAACTACTCCTACTCTTCCCTGTGCATTCTCCTTTCTTGTGATGGTTTTGATGATTCTCTCTCATCATTGATGTTTCTATCTCTCCCTCCCTCTTCTTTCCTTTTTCTGCAATCAATAGAAACCTATGAAAAATACTAGTATAAATGAATTGTGATGGCCTAGCAACTCGGAACATGGCTTTTCGGCTTCCGTCTCCTCTGACTTTAGGAGAGTAATGGCTAAGAGAAGAGTGCATCAAGGATAGGATTTACTTAAGCAGATACCTCACACTGAGATCTGGTTTCATGCAAACCACTCACCTACATTCTCAAAACATAAAACCTTTCTAAGGTGGAGGATTAAATAAGGGTAGTGCCCATTTCCTGGCAAATGGGTAGGCTTTGTGTGCCCAGAATTCCTTCCTTTCTCTCACCTACTACATCTTCTCTGCTCTTTATTACAAGAGTGAGTCTGTAACTTGACACAGTTTACTTTTTTTTTTAATTCTGCAGACAGAGTTGTAGCACAATTTTTTGACTTGCAAACAGTATTCATTCCATAAATTCATTGATGATGCTGATTATTTCCTAGCATTTTTAGAAATGGTTTAGAAATGGCTTCTTAATAGCATGAGACATTTGGTAATGTGCGCAACTGAAAATGAGAGAAGACTGCCAAGGGAAGAGACAGCTCAGTGCTAGTGGCCACCCCTTGCTCCTTGGTAAACTCCTCAAAGTCAGCATCTTAAAGATAAGGGACCAGGAGCACTAACATTGGTAAATAAGAACAGACCTTCCTAATACTTGCAGTCATCAGCTTGAAGCTGGGTGACCACTTGTCAGGATATCATACATGGGTTTGAAGGAGATGAACTCCTGGGACTCTACAAACTTGATTTTTTAAATGCTTGAGTCCTGGTGTATGCTGAATTCTGAGGCACATTCCCCCAGTATCTTTGAGGTTATTTTTAACAATGCTCTGCATATCAAGATTTAATTTTAAAGGTGTTAAGTCCAACTTCCCACTTAGCTACACAACATATTCTTGATTATGTATTGTTTTAGTGAGCTTGAGTTGTTTGCTTTAGGAGCTTTCATGGAGAAATTTTTTTCTTGAGTTAATAGAACATGAGGATCTCCTTAAGGTTCCCCCAGTCAGATGTTCTTTATCATCATAAAGGCATTTTCAGCTTTTCATCTGTGTGGTGCTGTGCTGCCCACAGTGCCAGACCCACCAGGCTGTGCTCTCCATGTTCACCATCACAATGGAACAGACTCCCCCAGATACCCAGGAAACAATGAGCTGTAGGTTCAAATGTTTTGGACTATTTAGCAACTGACTATAAAGTTCTAAAAGGTGAATTTTCATAGTGTTGTTTTCACTTGGCAAAAAGAAAAAAAAAAAAGGCTGTATTCTTTTCTTTCCTTCTCTATTTCCCCCACAGCTCTCACTGACCCTCCACACTTTCATTCCCTTAGACAGGGGGACAAGGAGTCTCTACATGCCTGTCTTTCTGCTTGAATTAAGGCATGGCTTCTCAGCTTGACCAAAGTTGGGGCACCCCTTTCATAGCTCCTATGGATCTGAACCCTCCAGGATTCCTGTTGTTTTTTCCCTAATATTCCCCCACTGAGAACACATCCCTGAGTGACCCTCAGAAGCAGGAACAGCAGGGTCCAGGGTCTTGGTGATGATGACTAAGCAGCCACTGGAATGTCCTTTATGCGTCTAGCTCATGCAAATAGGTTCTGGGCATTCTTGGCTACAGGGAGACTGAAGAAGGACAAGGGCATCTGCAAAATGATTAGTCATAGAGCCAGTATGAAGGGTATCAGAAACCAACAAAATAACTCTGTGTAGGGGACAACCAAGTTGTCTCAGAGCCTGGAAATGATAAGGCTGCTGTAAGTGCTAACATGTCTAGCCAGGAATGCCTGGAGCCCGAGCAACCCACAGCCCAACCACTTCCATCTGAGCTTTTACTGAGGATGCAAAAGCCAAAACCATAACTTTATGAGGAGCTCAATTTTTAGCATTTTTCATGCTAAAAATTGGGGCAGTCAATTAACTGATAATTAAATCATTTTATATATAAAACTAGTGGCCTGGTGCACAAAATTCATGCACAGGGCAGAGGGATCTCTCAGCCCAGCCTGTACCCCCTCCAATCTGGGACCCCAGGGGAGGACAGTTGGGACCCCCAAATTGGAGAGGGCAAAAGTGAAGAGGAAAAACATGGAAAATGGATTCGAAATGAAAGGGCAAATGCAGACCATGAGGTGCCAGTGAGCTCTAGAGAGTTTCAGAGAGGCCAGTATGAGGGCAGTTGGTTGTTTTTTGATAGACCTTTGCATCTTGTGTACTTCCAAATACTTGAGTGATGAACTGCTTGAGCATATTTGTTTCAACTTTAAGCTTTTAAAATCAGCTTTCTGATATTCCATTGGGGTGGGAAAGGTTACATTTAAAACTTCATCTTAATCATTATCAGAGCTCCACCTAACTTTCAATTAAAACAGTGAAAATATGAGAGAGTGTATCACTGACAATGTGATTTTTTAAATGTAAAGTGAATCATTTATTTATTTATTTATTTATTTATTTATTTATTTTTTTCTAATCATAAGAGTAAATTTATTACTGATTTTCTCCCTATTGTTTCTTTCTTGGCTTAGCCAAATCCTCAGATTTCTGATTCTCAGTAAAAAAAAAGTCATTGACATTCAAGGTCACTAAATTTTGTCTAGGTAAGGAAAACCATAAAATTAAACTTAAGTGTTATACCCTAGGACCGTGGTCGGTAAACCGCAGCTTGAGAGCCACATGCGGCTCTTTGGCTCCTTGAGTGTGATTTTTTTTTTTTAAATAAGTTTTTATTGTTCATATTATTACAAATGTTCCCCCCCCCCGCCCCACCATTGCTCTCCTCCACCAGGTTCCCACCCCACCCTCTGCCCTTTCCCCACTCCCCATTGTCCTCATCCATAGGTGCACAGTTTATGTTCAGTCTCTTCCCACATCCCCCTCTCCCCTTTTCCCCAAGAATTGTCAGTTCACTCCCCTTTCATACCTCTGATTCTATTATATTCAACAGTTAATATTGTTCATCAGATTTTTTTTTAATTTCCTTGCTTTTTAGATTCACTTGTTGATAGTTACGTATTTGTTGTTCATAATTTTTATCTTTATTTACTTTCTCTTCCAAAAGAACCCCCTTCAGCAATTCATATAATTCTGGTTTGGTGTTGATGAACTCCTTTAGCTTTTTTTTATTAGTGAAGCTCTTTATCTGACCTTCGATTCTGAGTGATAGCTTTGCTGGATAGATTATCGTTGGCTGTAGGTTCTTACTATTCATCACCTTGAATATTTCTTGCCATTCCCTTCTGGCCTGCATGGTTTCTGTTGAGAAGTCAGCTGACAACCGTATAGGTGCTCCTTTATAGGTAACTACCTTCTTTGCTCTTGCTGCTTTTAATATTTTCTCTTTGTCTTTTGCTCTTGGAATTTTACTTATGATTTGTCTTGGTGTGATCCTCTTTGGATTCCTTTTGTTTGGAGTTCTGTGCGCTTCCTGGACTTGTAAGTCTAATTCTTTCACCAGGTGGGGGAAGTTTTCTGTCACTATTTCTTTCAGTATGTTTTCGATATCTTGCTCTCTCTCATCTTCTGGGACCCCCCTAATTCTGATGTTGGTTCGCTTGAAGTTGTCCCAGAGGTTTCTTACATTATCTTCAATTTTCTGGATTCTCTTGTCTTCTAGCTTTTGAAGAGGAGTGTCTTCTGGCTCTTTATGTCCCAAATCTTTGACTTGATTCTTGCGATCTTCCATTCTGTTTTTAGGACTCTGTTTAATAGTTTTTATTTCAGAGAATGTATTCTTTATTATTGTAGATCCCTTATCATTTCTTGTTGATCCCTTATAATTTATTGTTGATTCCTTATTAATTCTAGTTGATCTCTTTTCATATCCTCATAGGTCTTATCGATCTTTTCTAGGAAATTCTTGAAAAACCTTATAAGCGTAGATTTGAACTCTATATCCAGTCGCTTTTTGTCCTCCATTTCTTTCGTTTGTGATCTATTTCGTTGTCGCATTTTGCAGCTACAGATGGGGCGGGGTTTCAGGATGGAGCCTACAGCCTTGGCTTCCGTCAGCCCCACCCTATGCGGGTCCTTCAGTACTCGCTGCCAGCACCTCTGAGAGAAAGGTGCCCTCGATTTTTGCCTGCTACCAAACAGTCTATGCTCTCCCCCAATGAGCCCGGTATTGGGGTTTAGTTCAGTTGGAAGTGGAGTTGGAGGTGGTGTTCAGAGCAGTCTGGAGCCCCTGTCTCCTTCCCTCCAGGGCAATTCCTTGGCACAGCCGACCACAATGTGCACACTGCTGGGACCTCCTTTTGCCGCTCCCCCGGGGTTCCGCCTTACAGCCCAGCTCCTGCTGTGTGAGCTTGGGTCCCCGGGGTCTGGCCTAGAACTGGGGTTCAGAGCAGTCAGAACTGGGGCCCAATACAGTCGGAGCGTTTATCTCCTTCCCCCTAGGGAATGCCAGCCAGGCACTCAGCCGCCCTCCTCTCCGGCTCCGTCCTCTCTGTGCGTGCCGCGTGTCTCCGTACCTTAGTCTTTTCCAGCTCCTCCTCGTTTCCTTCTGGTTTTCTCCTTGCTTCTCGTTGTAGAATTTCCAGTCAGTCAACTTTCCTGTAGTTCTGGGTAATCTCCATTTTATATTTTAGTTGTATTTTATTGAAATTGTTGTGTGCGCTGCGGCTAGGTGTTTACCTGGGTGCAGCCATCTTGGATCCTTTAAAGTGAATCATTAAGGAGATATAAAAAGGTCTCAAATTGTCATGCTAAAAATTGGGGCAGTCAATTAACTGATAATTAAACCATTATATATATAAAACTAATGGCCTGGTGCACAAAATTCATGCATGGGGTGGTGGGGGTGGTGGTCCCTCAGCCTGGCCTGTACCCTCTCCAATCTGGGACATCCCTCTCACAATCTGGGACCACTGGCTCCTAACTACTCACCTGCCTGCTTGCCTGATTGCCCCTAACCACTTCTGCCTGCCAGTCTGATCATCCCCAACTGCCCTCCCCTGCTGCGACTCATCTCCTTCGCTGGGACTTTCTCCTTTTTTTGACCCTGCATGTGCGTGCTTGTGTGTTTGTGTGTACCTGGCCATTTCATAAGTCTCTCTATAGTTATTTTTAATGGGCTTTACAGAAAGAGCAGAGTGGAGAGTGGAGAGTGCAAATAGGTAAGAAAGGATACTTTGAGGAGGTGAGTTTTGAACTTAAAGGGTCCTATTGACCTACAAACAAATATCAGCAATAATTTTGACTTTATTCAAAAAGAACAATTTAAATTTTCTTTAAATATGAAAACACTAGCATCCTGGTTATTTAAAAAGTAAAACCTCATGTAGTCAAGCTTCCCTAATTTATAATTATTTTACTAAATAATAATTATCAATAATAGTATTTTTTTTTAAAGATAACTATTTATTTATTTATTTATTTATTTATTTTTTATTGCTTTTTCACAGAGAGTCAGAAACATCAATGAGAGAGAAACATTGATCAGCTGCCTCCTGCATACCCCCTATTGGGGATGTGTCCACAACCAAGGTACATGCCCTTGACCGGAATCAAACCCAGGACCCTTCAGCCTGCAGGCCGATGCTATATCCATTGAGCCAAACCGGTTTCGGCAGCAATAATAGTATTTTTAAAGGTTTATCGTTGTTCTATTTGGCAGGGAGAGGATTCAATTAAAAATACTAGTGTAGCTCAGTTGGTGTGGCTCAGTGGTTGAAGGTCAACTCATGAGCCAGGAGGTCACAGTTTGATTCTCTATCCAGGCACATGCCTGGGTTGTGGGCTCTCTCCCTAGTAGGGGTCCTGCAGGAGGCAGCTGATTGATGATTCTCTCTCATCATTGATGTTTCTATCTCTCCCTCCCTCTTCTTTCCTTTTTCTGAAATTAATAGAAACCTATGAAAAATACTAGTATAAACGAAATTTTAGATTGGTAACCTGAATAAAAAAAGAAAATATTCAAGGATATTATAGAGCTTATATGTAGTAGAACAAACTAGTCCTTCAGATTACAAATGCTGCTTCTTTAAATGAATTTGATATAACACACACTTGAACCTCACTTTATTAGCTATTAATTTGTATTTCTGAATTAACAAAACTGGAATAAAAGTTGTGCTTTTTTTTTTTTTTTTTTTTTTTTTTAGCAAATTCCATATATATATTTTACAGACTTGCCATCTATCTGAACTTGAAATTGTTGAGGGCTTACCCTAATGAAAATAACAGAAAGACAAACTGTGAAATATAACATGTCATTTATAATTAATAAATCATTAAACACAAGCAAAAAATTCAAGGCCTATAAAATGCCATGTATTTTCACAGTCAATTAATACTAAATTATTTGAACATTCAATTCTGTGGCTAGGTGAGAAATTACTATATTTAATTGCTTTCAAATTTACAATTTTACCTGTGAAATGGACGGTCCTTTCCAGTCTCAGGGAAAATTATAAAACATGAGGGAAATTTTGCCTCAGACTTCTAGTTTATAGACGTGTTGTTGGTTTGTCTCTTTTGATTACACCCATTACTCTTCCCTCCCTCCCTCCCTTCCTCCCTCCCTTCCTTCCCTCCTTTCCTCCCTTCGCCCCTCCCTCCCTCCCTCCCTCTTTCCTTCCTTCCTTCCTTCTTTCCTTCCTTCCTTCCTTCCTTCCTTCCTTCCTTCCTTCCTTCCTTCCTTCCTTCCTTCCTTCTTTTTCTCCCTCTATTCCCTCCTTCCCTCATCTCCCCCCCCCCCACCCCTGCTTTCCTTCTCCCATCATAGATAAACATTCAATATGCTGGTCTTTATGCATGAAGTTGACTGAAGTGTTTTCTCCAATGTGTGACTGTGACTGGATATAACTCAAGGATGTACCCCAAGCTTTAGCCGCTCAGTCTGCACTTTGAAGCATTTGGTTTTTGGGAAGAATGCTGACTTTCATTAAGAAAAGCCCCCCAGTTTTGATCAGTCCTTGCTAGAGGGTCTGTCTGCAACAGCAGTCCAACAAAATGTCAGCTGGATGCTAGCAAGAGAACTACATCACGAGACCAGAGAACTCACCTGAAGAAGTCACTTTAAGGATTAAATTAGACTAGTGACTTCCAGCCTTATTAAGTACCCGCCCGCCCCCCCAAGAAGCAAAAACAAACATCCACACTCCTTTATATTAGCAGCTACACTGCTGTCACTTCCTGTTGAGAAAATATATAACTAAAAGTTATCATTTTTTTAAAATCCTCACCCAAGGATATTTTCCAATTGATTTTTAGAGAGAGTGGAAGAGTGAGGGAAAATCGGAGAGAAATATCTTTGTGAGAGAAATAAATAAATTTGTTCCATCCTACATGTGCTCCAATCAGGGCCTGGGCTAGGGATGAACCTGCAACCCAAGGTATGTGTCTTTGACCAGAACTGAATCTGGGACCCTTAGGTCCACAGGCCAATTCTCTAACCACTGAGCAAAACAGCTAGGACTAAAAGCTATTTTTATTCAACAACTTTTTCAAGTAAGTTTTTTTTTTTTCCTTTTTGTTAAAACATTGTTTAATGACAGGGAAAACATGTTCCAAGATCAGAGAAGCAAGTTGGATACTGATTACATATATACTTCAGTGCCAATCAGTTGGCGTTTTTCAAATAAGTTTTTGAAAAATATATTTTAATTGATTTCAGAGAGGAAGGGAGAGGGAGAGAGATAGAAACATCAATGATGAGAATCACTGATCAGCTGCCTCCTGCATGACCCCTTCTCCCCCCATCCCTGGGGATTGAGCCCGTAACCTGGGCATGCATCCTGACCAAGAGTCAAACCATGACTTCCTGGTTCATAGGTCAATGCTCAACCACTGAGCAACACTGGCTGGGCTCTTTCAAATAAGTATGAAGTTGACTAACTACACCAGGATAAATAATAATTTGAACAGCACATGCTAATGTCCAGCAAGTGCATCACTCAGAGTTGTCTAGAAACAGAATTCCAGTTCTGGTGGTTTAAATGCATAAAGGTTTAAGAGAAAGAAATTCGAGGTGCTGGTGGATAGCCAAGATCTCTGAAACTGTTTCACCTTTTCCTCGTGGTCCCACAGTGGTTGCTGGAACTGCTCTTTCCTGGCAGCTTGAAGAGGGGAGGGCGATGGAAAGGCAAGGAGTTTTCCTTAAAGTTATATTCTTTTATTATTATGTCTCAGAGGCCACCTCATCTGTGAAGGAGGTGAAGAATATGATTTTCAGCAGAGCACATGATCCAGGTGTGTGTTAGAAGAGAAGGAGGGAGAAGGGCATTGGATAGCAGTCTCCAGCATGGGCCACCTGTAGATGATGCTGAGAGTGTATTTGGAATCACGGGCAATGAGTTTGTGGTTTGGAGACGGCAGGGCTAGACATTCAGGATTTCTTACATCTCTAACACGCTATTGTTTTATGACACTGACATCTTGGGTGCTGTAAGGCATTTCCCAGAGGAGTCAGCATGTAACAGTGAAAAAAGAGTATCACACGTGTAGTTAGAAGACATGATATAAATCCTGGACTATTGGTCAGGAACTTGGGAAAATTGCTTAACTTCTCAGAATCTAAATCTCCACCCCCCCCCCCCTCAAGGAGGAAGTAATGTCTACCCATAGGTTCCTGGTGAGAACTGGATGAGATGAGGTTCGCAAAAGCCTCTGAGTGCAGAGTCTCAAAACACATGATTGTTTCCTCAATGCGACTTTAAGTTGGGGAACCCAAGATCATGGTCAACCTTAAATGTGGGGACAGCCAAAGAACTGTGGGTGCTGATGGATCTGTCATAAAGTCATCTCTTGATGCCAAGCAGCATATTGTAAATAACTAAACTCCAGCATATTGTAAATAACTTAACACCAGAAGCAGGTGTAAATTGGATTGCAGGACCAGCTCCATGCTGCGTGTCTGTGCTCTGAAGGTCTGCATAGGTATCTGTTTTATATTTTAGGATTTAATTTTTTAATACTAGCTTATTTATAGATGTTTGATCAGGTGTGAACTTCTAACAAGAAGACTATAAAAAGCAATTTAACAAGTGAGTCTGAAATGCCATATGAAGGGTCAGACTTCATACAAATTATGTACTGGACTTTAAAAAATGTACAAAGTTGCCCTTTCTTTTTCACTTTCTTGACACACTCCTGGAAGGAAAGTTCAGGAGTTCACATTGCCTGTTTTGGGCTGCTGTCCAGAAAGTCCTATCTCCCTGCCTTTTCTTGTACGTTTCTGTTTCCCTAAATGCCCCTTTCCTCCTATTCATCTGGCAAAAACCTATTTATCTTGAAGGTCTGGCTTAAGGAACATCTCCACTTCAAAGCCTTGTTAACCCAGGACCCAGGCAGAAGAAATAAATCTCTCTTTTTTCTATGCTGTTATAATACCTTTCTTGTATCTTTACTGTAATAATATCACACACTTATTGAGAACTTACTATGTACCAGACACTGTTCTAAGTGCTTTACATCTGCTTATTCATCCTCATTTTACAGATGAAAATTGAGGCACAAAGAGGTTAAGCATTTTGCCCAAGATTACACAGCTAGAAAGTGGCCAAGTCAGTATTTGAACCCAAGTTCTTAAACAATTACAGAAAATATAAATTATTTTAATGATGTACTTATCAGTTTTCCTTACTAGATTGTGAGGACATTTCTGTCATCTGCTTTGTCTTATTTCTCTGAGTGTCCCCAGAATTTTATCTTGAATGAGTGGATGAATGAATGAATGTGTACATACATACTAGTGTGGGGTAGCAAATTTAAATTGTGCAGAAACTCTAAAAGGAGAGATTATTCAATGGTACTAATTCATGTTTCTTTCTTCACAGTAAGCAGTGTCAATCCTCTTGTGGTTTAACCTAGAAGTTTTTATGCACATACCAGCATATATGTACATGCTTTGCAGGATTTGTCCAAATAGGGTCTCACTTAAACACACTATGTCCCTTGCTAGTACATTGTTTTTCTGACCTTAAAAACTGTGCTCATTTAAAATCATATAGTTCCAGTTCTAAGTTTTAAAAGGTTCTAACAACATGGCAGTCACCTCAATCCGTTGGGAATGAGGGAAAGAAGAAAAGAGATAATTATTTATCTTATATTTATTTACTTTTTAGCCAAGGTGCTAGTCAGCATCGCTCGCTCAGAATCTTTTTGTTTTATACAGAAGTCCTCACTAATTTTTTAAAAAGGAGCTGGAGCAGAGGGCTCTGAGCAGAGCTAGAAGGCTCTAAAATCCACGCGCGACAGGCTTGGGCGCCTGCCTGCGCAGTAGGGGTGCATCACCGACCACGCCCCCAACCAGCACAGAAAGGCTCCAGGAGCCTTGGACTTTCCAAGGGACTTTAGTTTCACACATGTTCCGAGTTCTACTATCCATACACTTCATCTCCTTCTCCAGCAGGGAAAACACCTTTATTTTTTTTACATGAGACAAATATGTACTTCGCTCAGAGAGAGCAAGAATTTCTGCAAAGATGAGCACGAGAGGAACATATTATTTCATGGTTTTGATTGTCAGCCACAGACCAAACATTTAAGCATGACTAGCTTATTCGTGGAAGTCAGCAGAGAGCTCTGATTCAGGGGCTACCAGGGACACACGCCTTCCCCTTGGTAAGTGAAACTCCGGTGATGTAGCCAGGAACCTCAGCGCAGCATGCTCTCTGCCCACCATTGTCTGCGTCAGCACACTCTCTGCTCAGACACTTTACAAAAAACAAAACATATGAAACTAGCTTTTATTACTCCTTAAAAATTGTGGTAAAATGTACATAACATTTACCATCCTCACTATTTTTTCATGAGAAAATTTGAAAGCAACTGGTAGCTAACAATTTTTAGGTTATAGAACCATCTGGGGGTAAAGTTAAGGGGCTTCTAACACATCAAAAGCACTAACAAAACTGTGTAACTTGCATTCATCCAGAAAATGTCATGCTACAGTCATTGCTCCCCCTCTTCTCCTGGGTTACTAAACTAGTTGATGTGGGAATGCCATGATTTAGATTAATTACTGCACCTGATTTTCTTACCAGGTCTTGTGGGAAATTCAGAGGCATGTAAACTGGATAACAGATGAGCTTGGTGAAGTTATGGTTAATTAAAGAGCCATATTCAATATGTGGAATGGATGGATTAATATGAACCTAGACCTGTAGGCTTCAACACATTTTCTGTGTGGCTCCATTGGATGGTGAGTTTTAATCCTAGACTCGTGTCAATGGTTGTATGCAGAGTTATGCACAGTCTAGCAGACTGGCCAAGGTCCATTCTGTTTCTTTCACTCGAGAAAACACACCTGGACGTGAGTTAGTGCAAGAGACATCAGGAGAATAAACTTACCACTGTGATTTGGAAAATGAAAGGCTTGCAAATTTTGGTGCCTTGGACATTATTATTAACAAATATTTTGTGACACTATAAGATATAGCTGTGACTCAGCCCTTTGTCGCTCAGTCTCACCTGTTCAACATTTTAAAAACCAACTTTAAAGAGCACTGAAAACTGTGCTTCAAATCTCCTAAGAAACCTTGTGGCTTAAGAGCTTCTAACTCCGAAGCAGAAAGCAGCCTCAGAGCAAGGAAGGCACTTTCAGAACTGGAGGTGCATTTTAGTGCCAGAAAACCTCTAGACTAGGGAAGCCGTAACCAGTATTTAAAAGTTAATTTTCTAAGAATGTACTCTGGATATCTCCATTTAAAGAGGTTTTATTTCTCTAAGTCTTGTTCCAAATGACCATCTCTTATAAACAAAAATATCAACATGATCAATTACTGTTTAGGTAAATAGTTTAGTTAACTTATTTCTTATTTTAATAAAATATATGTTCAACTATGGAAGATATTATTATTATTATTTAAATCCTCACCCGAGGATGTTTTTTCCTTTGATTTCTAGAGAGAGTGGAAGGTAGGGAGGAAGGGAGAGAGAGAGAGATAAACATCAACATGAGAGAGTCACACCAATTGTCTGCCTCCTGCATGTGCCCCTACAAGGGCCCAGGAACCTGCAACTGAGGTACGTGCCCTTGACCAGGAATCAAGCCTACAGTCCTTGGGCCGACATTCTAACCACTCAGAAAAACTGGCCAAGGCAGGAAGATTTTATTTGATTTCATCTTTAGACTTAGTTTCTAGAGGACAGGAAAAATCTTGTTTATTTCTTTGTTGTCAAATCCTAATGTGTCTTCAGCACATACTATTAAATTTTGGTGAACTAAACCTTAGTAAACCAAATCTGAAAGAGGGGTCTTGACTGGGGCAATAGAATTCACTTTTCACTTAAGATAAATTGCAAATTAGAGGGATGGTACCTTAGCCAGCCAACCCTGGGGCACAGGCACCAGTTAAAATGAAATTTGAGATAAATAATGAATGGCCCATATATTGTATGGGTATGTTTATACTAAAAAAGTATTTGTTGCTTATCTAAAACTTAAACTTAGTTGGGCACTGTTGCTTGCTGTGGCTTCAGGTGAGTGAACCCCATTTGTAAATTATGCCCGATGGGAAGATAAGAACTCTAGTGAGAGGCCCAGACCTTCCTGTCTTGCTTTGGATGGGATCCTGTGCTCCATGGGAAGATCTACAAATAGACACAAGCATCATGGCTCCAGACAAAATCTGGAGCAACAGAAAGGCAAGCCAGTGGGGGTGTAAGATGTTGCGTTTTATTTTAGATGTGTTCAAAATTCTTATAGTATGACTGTATGTTAAGATCTAGTCATCATTGGAATTATGAAAATAAAGACAGAATTTTTAGTTCATTTGTACAGAGTTTAGTTGAAAGGGTTGCTAAGCTCTCTAAATGGAATAAATCTTGACTCAGTGTTCATAGATGTCAAATACATAGTAAATGAGGAAGCTGGTAGAATGTTATTATGGCCAAAGAGGAAGAAATGTCACACAGCTATCAGTTTCTGATTATGCATAAATAATGACTACCACTATTGGGATTAGGTCTAAGCTGAAGACATCAAAGGATCTTTTAAGAGAATGAGACCATCTGAAATCTGATAGGTACATGGATTATAAAGGGAGGTCAAACATTTTTGGTATTTCTAAAAGTGCCATATGAGAGTTGCTCATTTAGAAAGAAACCAGATAGTGTTTTTAAGGATATGACTTGTGTTGGAAAATATACTAAGGTATAGAAGCCAGAAGATGAACCCAGGCTTTCCTTTTGCACCGAGTGTAAGACTTTTGCACCGAGGAGCCATGTAGGCAGGAGACCAGAATTTAGTTATGAGTTGAAGTACAAAGTAATAAGCCAAAGGATTAAGTGGACTAGAACATATAGTCCTGGATATAAGCACAACAACAACTCTTATGAGAAGATGAGAGCTGACAGAATCTCTAGCGTATTAGTAATAGTCAATTTACTCCTGGGTTATCTAAGACTTATGAGATTAATGGCTTAAGTCAAAGCAAATACAGTTTTTGAGATTGAACAATTCCTTCTGTTTTGTTAGCAGAGAAAATAGAAAGGTAAGCCATAATTTTTCCCCCAAAGCCAAAATTCATGATAATGATGACATCATATGGCAAATTTGTGAAGTTAAACTTTGATAAATAAAGATCAGTTCTTTGGTATTTTCTACAAAAATAATTCACAAAACCATTGAAGGAGAATATGACATATAATGCTTAATGGCAATTTTTAAAAAATGGAGTTTCCATGAAAAGAATATAAGCACACATTTCTATTATTTCTACATACAGATATGTAAATAGGTTCACAGTCACTTTTCCAACTTTTATTTTGGAGCTGGTGGTCTGTTTTAAAAAAAATTAACTGTATTTTCCAATTACAGTGTACATACAACATTGTACAAGTTTCAGGTGTACAATCTAGTGATTAGACATTTATATGCCTTCTAAGTGATCACTCTGATAAGTCTAGTCTCCATCTGAAACCAATTATTGTATTTACAATATTATTGACTATATTTCTTATGCTGTACTTTATACCTCTGTGACTAATTTTTTAAATAATTAATTAATTCATTAATTAAATTTATTGGGGTAACATTGGTCAATAAACATATAGGTTTCAGGTGTGGCACTATGACTGCTTTTATAACCAGAAATTTGTATTTTTTTAATCCCTGAGCTGGTGTTTTTATTAGAACTTGAATTTTGTGAGGAAACTTATTATATTAAGTTAATTTTTAAAATAAAATTGTTTAGAGCAAGTATATTTAGATATAAGATTGTGATTAATTTTATAAAAATTCATATTTTTAAATTTATTAAAGCTATTAGATCACCAAGGTAAAAAATATACAGTCTGAAGACATGGATTTGGTTAAATTAGCAATGATGGGGCATTATTGAATAAAATATGGATGGTTATAAAATATGTCTGAATAGTTTGCCATGTCATTAAAAATATACACCTATGTTATATAATAAACTAGTCTCAGTTATTTAATTACTTGAAGAAAAATACAGAATTAAGGATTTTTAGGTGAGGAATTTTTGCAGCTGGAGTCTCATTTTATAGAATGTGACTTTTCATAGAAGTTGTAATCCTCATCTGGTTAATTTGCCTTAAAATTCAAAAGAAAAACTGCATGGGACTTTGATACTTAGTGTAACAACCTTTAGTAGAGAAAAATTTTAGGTGATTATAACTAAAGTAGAATTCATAATATGTACTTAACACTTTTTATAACATCTACCTGAAAACTGAACTATTTTTAAATAACACTAGTTCTCTATTAGATGGGAAAATTTTTGCAATATGCGTAATTTTGTGGGAATGAATAGAAAATGAGCAACAGCAAAGTACACGAAGAACTTTTCATGTTCAGATTTGACTGATGTTGCTATATAGTAAATTTTATATTTGTGTAAACGTACTCCACCAATAATGAGGTCAGTTTGAAAAATATATTGCTTATGACTGAATTAAATCAAAATGAAAAAATGTTATAGTGATTGTTAAGTGCCAAATTGAACTGATTTCATTAAATACAAAATTCAAGTATATTTAGCCTACTGCCTACATTTTAATACATGAAAATAATGAGATATGACCAGAATAATTGAAAAAGTTGCATCTGCATCTCTCTCTCTCTCTCTCTCTCTCTCTCTCTCTCTCTCTCTCTCTCTCGCAGTTTCTCAATTCATGGTTTAGATTTTTTTATTTTATTTTTTATTTTTTTGGAATCTAATGAAATAGCTTAGTACATGAATATGAGGTCTCAGTTAACAGAATAAAAGGAAACATATATCATCCTATGTTGCTTTACACAAGTATTTTGCTCAAAATATTTACTTAAGGGTGCTACCTTTGTGTGTAGGTCAGCATTCACAAAAAAGGGAAAGTTCATTAAGCACTCCGGGAGAGGCGCAGCTGCACGTGGTAAACACAGATGGAGCAGTTTTATAGGAGGCTCCTAACTGAAAACAGGCTTTAATACTGCTCTTGGAATACCCATATTGTAGACATTTCATTTATTGCTATTCTGGCTGTAGGCTAGCAAAGTTTCCAGAAAGGCAGAAGAGCAAGTCTGCACTATTTTTGCTTCCTATGGAAATGAACGCATGTCATGCATGGCATTGCTTCCTTTCTTCCCACAGGGAATTCCAAATGGAGCTCTCCACGAGCCAAGGAAAGCATGCCCACCCCTCCTAGTTCTCAGTGCCTTCCAGCCTAAGAGTACAGATTCATGTTCAATACTTACTGCAGGTGCTAATGGTTTACTTAATCCTGTCTATTATCTCTTATTTCAGAAGGATATTGTTTTTTCTTCAAATAAAAATAGTGACTTTAAAGTTTACTTGGCTTAACTATGTACTCTACACTATAGCAATCCAATGTTTATACCAATCCCTAATATAAATCAATCTATGGTTGTCTACTTTTTCTAAACATTGTAGAAAACTGAGGCATAATGAGAAATGGCATGCTGAAAACTATGTGTACATTTGAAAGCTGCATTGTGGTTGGTGGAGGTCTGATGAGAGAAAAGAAAGACTGAGACTGTCTGCCACAATGTATTACTACATTTTTAAAGATGAAGGTGTTTTGGGGAAAATTACCAGTGTTTTGAGTAACCATTCCTTTTAGTGAAACATTTTAAGAATTACTAAAATCTCCTATAATTAGGTAAAATTGGGTAGAATATCATTTGTTATCTCCAGCTGAGCTGACTAGGCTACATACTCTTTTTTTAAAAAAATATATATATTTTATTGATTTTGTACAGAGAGGAAGGGAGAGAGAGAGAGAGTTAGAAACATCGATGAGAGAGAGTCATCAATCAGCTGCCTCTTGCACACCCTCTACTGGGGATATGCCCGCAACCAAGGTACATGCCCTTGACCGGAATCAAACCCGGGACCCTTCAGTCCCCAAGCCTACGCTCTATCCATTGAGCCAAACCAGTCTTGGCAAGGCTACATACTCTTTAAGGTCTCTTCAATTCAAAATAGATTTTACGATTTAGAAAGGGTTTGATTTGAACCTTTAGAATATTGTGTTCTTTGGGGGTAAATTGTATAGTTGAGAATACAGAACACTTACATATATAACCCACTGGATTGTGAGGCAAACTTATACCATTGTTCATTTCTTTCTAAAATCCATTTGAAATCTGTGATGTTAATCTAAGCTGATATTTTAGATTTTTTTTTCTTATTCTGTCTTCAGCCAATCCTATCTAATAAAAGGGTACTATCCAAATTAACCATCACTCCATTACAAAGATGGCAGCACCTATAGCCACAAGATAGTGATGCCCAGTCCTCTCAGCCCTGCTGGAGTTCCCCAGTCTGAGGGGGAGGGCAGCTGCTAAAAGTGGACAGCGTGAGCCACTTGGCAGAATGCCTCTGGGCTGCGGAGAGCCTCTGGGCAGTGGGTGAAAAGTGGCCAGGTCCCCAGAGAGCTACCAGTGCACAGATTCTGCCGGGGTTCCTGTGGCCCCACAGGGGTCCTGGCATCTGTTTTGTGCAGTTTCTGCTGGGGCTTCCATGACCCTATTTGCCCAGAGGCAGGGCATTGGGGTGGCATTCCAGGACTCAGGGCTGTCCTGCACTACACAGGCCAAACGGGCCACATTGGGGTGGCATTCCAGAACTCAGACCCGAGTGGCAGAGCCTGGAACCATGGGAAGGAGCCCAGGTGCTGGCCCGGTGGGTGGGGCATAGCCTTGGCCTAGCCAGGAGATTGCCATAGGGGTAAACTCAGGCACAGGAATTACTAGAATTAAAAGCAGGAACATGGGCACAAGGGACAGAGGTGGAGTCAGCAGAACGAGGTGAACACCGATAGAGAGGAGGGACCACAGAATAGTGTACTCAAGGACATACCCTGAATGTGAGAGTGCACCCGCCCATAGGGAGTAGCTTTGCTGCCTTAGAGGCATCGCAGAGAAAGTCCTAAAAGGAGGTTTGAACCCAGGCAGAGGGCAGGGGTAGGGCCTAGTTATTGCACAGGCACTCCAGATTGTGGAAGAGGCTCTGAGCAAAGCTGAGGTGCCCTTAGGGAGTGTGGCCAGGGTGTGGTTTAAGGCGTTGTTGGGTAGACTGGAAGGAGGGGGGCGAGGGGAGGGAGATAATTCACCTTGTCTTGGAGAATAATCTTGGAGATTGTTATTTCTATTTGAATCAACAAATGAAGCTCCCTGTTTCAACAGGGAGGTAGGGTTCTTTGCCATGGCTGTCTGAAACCAGGGGTTGAGAAAGAAGCTGGAGGAACACACCTTGGAAGCCCATCCCCAGACCACTGGGAGCTGCCCCTGAGCAGTGTTTGAGAAGAAATATTAGAAGATCCCCAGGGCTACTCCCATCACACTCCCTTCTCTGCAGAAGGAGGCAAATGGGAAACTTTGTTGACAACGTCCCCCAGAGACCTCCTTCCTCTTTGACAGGGAAAAATGCAGTAGGGAGACCATAATGATTGTATTGAAGCAAAGTCCTTGCCTGCTGAGAAGTGGTAAATAAACAGCACGGAATGAAACAAACAAACACACCACTTCTTCCTAAGATCTGCCATAGAGATGTTTGTACTTAGGCATCTGGTTACTACTAAGTCATCACCACAATAGAAGATTGATTCCGGGGGAAGCTACTTGGAAAAGCACATGAGAGGTGGTTTCTTGCTGGCATACAAAGCCTCACAGCATGCTCTTTAATGGTGCCAAGCATTCTTCTGGATTCTGTGGCATCATAGAACTTAGAGCTGAAGGAAAATTAAGTAATGAATGTGATGTATGGTGAGACTGACTGCTTAATCACTGTTAGGAATACTGTAAAGGACGTTACCAGTTAAATGCAAAGACATTTATTTAGTACCTGTTTTAGGTGATGTACCAAATAAGTTTAATCAGACTTTTTAAGGAGATAGCTACTGCTTGTTCTTGCCTTTTGTCAAAATTAAGTTCCAGAATCATGATAAAGTAAAATGTGGTAGTGAGAAAACCTAACTCAACTTCTAATTTTTCATCATCAAAAGTATTCATTAAGTATCTCTCCATGCTAATATGTTAAAGCATGTTAAAGAAGGTATGATCAATGCAGATATATGAATGGAAGATCTTAAATATGTACATTAAGCAAATGAATGTTCCTAGTATATGTTCTGATTTTCACTAAGTGTAAGACATGTTGAGAAGGTGGTCAAGTGCTAAATTACTTCAGTAATTCATGCTGAATGTTACTGGGGACACAAACTTTTTAAAAAAATGTATCATCAATTTTTTACAGAGAGGAAGGGAGAGGGAGAGAATCAGAAACATTGATCAGCTGCCTCCTGCACACCCCTAACTGGGGATGTGCCCACAACCAAGGTACATGCCCTTGAACGGAATCGAACCTGTGTCCTTTCAGTCCACAGGCCGACACTCTATCCACTGAGCCAAACCAGTCAGGGCAACACAAACATTTGAATTATGAAAAGGTCTCAGAAGACAATGGGCTTTTTCCTAGGCCAGACCAACAAATTGCTGTTCATAACAATGAGGACTCTTAGGTGCCACAGAAGCCAGGAATCTAGCTATCAAGGCTGATATTGAAGAGGATATAGTAAAGGGCACACTATGACATCATTTAAGAAAATATTTTATACTAGAGGCCCTATGCATGAAATCCTCAGCCAAGCCTGCATCTTCTCCAATCCAAGACCCCTTGGCTGATGTCTGACTGCCGGACATCCCTCTCACAATCTGGGACTGCTGGGTCCTAACTGCTCACCTGCCTGCCTGCCTGATTGCCCCTAACTGTCCCACTCCCACTAGCCTTATCACCTCTAACTGCCCTGCCTGCTAGCCTGATTGCCCTTAACTCTCCCCCTTCTCCCTCCCCCGCGCGCCCCCCCCCGCTTCCCTGATTGCCCCCAATTGCCCCCCTTGCTGGCCTGGTCACCCCCACCTGCTCCCCTCTGCTGGTCTGGTTTCTCCCAACTGCCCCCCTCTGCTGGACTGGTCTCCCCTAACTGCCCTCCCCTGCCAGCCTGGTCAATTCCAACTATACATACCCCTTGCCAACCTTGTCACCCCCAACTGACCCCCTGCTGGCCTGGTCACTCACACAGCCTGCCATTCAATCATTTGGTCATCTGTCACTAACACCCCCTTCCAGCCTGGTTGCCCCATGCAGCCTGCTGTTCAGTTGTTTGGTTGTCCCTCACTAACCCCCTGCTGGCCTTTTCACCCCACGCAGCTTGCTGTTCAGTCATCCATCTGGTTGTTTTGGTTGTGATGGCCCTGGCTTTTTATATGTGAGGATCGATGGTTAAAATGCTCAGTAAATTCTGCCTGGCATCAGCTTCCTCGAATCCTCACTTACTCACTCACTCACTCAATCAATCAATCAATCAGTGTTTGTGTAGGAGGGTCAAACATGCAAACAAATGATTCCAACCCATTATGAAAACTACCTGGCAGATGAATGGTTAAGGAAGGTGGAGGAAAGATTGATTGCTCTTTTGGTATAAGAATGGGGGTGGTAGGGAGTGTTCCAAGGAAGAATTCATGTAGAAAAAATTCTTAAGTAGGTTCTTGTATAATGAGTAGGAATTCCATACATTTTGTCAATGTAAGATCCTAGGACTACCTACATCGTGACTACTTCCAGAACTTGTGAAAAAAGTTCTTGGGCTCAGACTAAGACCTACTGATTAAGTCTCTGAGGCAAGATAAACTTCAGGACCATTGTCCTAAGTCTAAGAAGGCGAAGGCTGGTAGTAACTCCCTGCCTCTTTTCCATTCATCAGCCATGGCTCTCTCTTTGACTGTGAAGATATATTTTCCAATTTCTTGCTCATAATTACATCATAAGGATAGTATAAGTAAAATAAAAGGATTTTAAGCAAATGTTAAAAACTACTCAGCCAGGAGCCTAACATTGTGGCCAGGAACATTCACGTTATATTAATGTTCCCTGGTACAGTACAGAATTCAATAGCTGGGTATCCACAGTCACTCACCTATCAGAATGGACTGAGTTGGAGCAGGGTCCTGGGGCCCCCACCAAGCTAGCCACTGGCCCTTTAGTTACTGAATCTAATGAAGGTCCTTAGGCTGGACAGGGTGGCTAGGTCAGGGGTTGGAAATGAGGCTCCTGGAAGTTTGAGGACACCTACTACTTACCAGCAGTATGAAGTACTTCTCTATTTTGATAATTGGTATAGGACCAGTGTACCAGCTGAATATTTTCCTGTATGTACACAATAAAATAGAAGACTATGAGACAGAAATACAAAGAGTTCAGTAGACGTTTATGTTCTCCATTAACTAAGGATTTAACAATATCTTAAGAAAAAAAGCACAGACAACTATAAGGTGTCCCAAAAATGTATACATACTTTTGTACAAATGTTTGTACTTTGGCATTAGAGGTTTACTTTAAAATTTTTGGTTCATAAGAACTGGACTAAATAAAAATACTTTTGTTCCCTTTAAAGTTGATAGTCACCTTTATAGCAACCATGTTATAGCACTTATATTAATAATATGAACTGTATTCTTTGATTTTGGCATTGATCAGAATTTATTTCTAATTCTCTAGAGCTTACTGTTGGCACAGTTTTGTTGTTGTTGTTTGATCCTCACCCAAGGATATTTTTCCACTGATTTTTAGGGATAGTGGAAGAGAGAGGGAAAGACAGAAACATGGACCCTCTACTTGGGCAAATGCCTCAACTGGATCAGGCTCGAAACCTGGGCATGTGCCTGACCAGAATGGAACCCGCGATCTTTTGGTGTAGGGGAGGATGCCCCACCAGCTGAGCGACCTGGCCAGGGCTCAATTCCTAGATTTGACCAGGAAGCAAAGCCAAGGAGTTAAGGCTGAGCCAAGCTGGCTCTTTGATTGGCTTACTCTCCCTGGATGCCCTTGAGATCCCTTAGAAGGGAGGCATGTGTTTTAGGGCAATATACCAGTGTATCCCAGATTCATTCCACATAGGTGTCCCTGTGTGATGGTGAGGAAGAGGCAGTGGTTAATCCATCTGGGAGAGGATTAAAGACCCTTGCTGGTTGGGGGGAGGGGAGCAGGGATTAAGAGAAACACGGAGTCTCTAATGTTAGCACTACCATTTAAAACTGTGGCCCACAGAGCAGCCTGGGTGGTAAGGACTCAAAAAAAAAGAAAAAGAAAAAAAAAAGAGTGATAGAAACTGTAGCTGACAGGGGCAGTGGCTCTCAAACCTTGCAGCACATTGGAGTCAGTAGGGTGTTTGTGCAGGGCTTTGGGGGGAGAGGGGGAGGGAGTAAAAATACCAGAGTCCAGCCCACCCTATCTTTAAGGGAAGGACTCAGGCATCACCAGTTCTCGGCTGCCTCCCAGGTGGCCAAGAACCCTGAATTGGAGCAAAGGAGAGTCTGAGGGAAGGTAGGTGCCTGGCGCACAAGCCTGCAGGCCAAGCAGTTACATTGGCAGCTTGAGTGGGAAAATGAAGGGTTACACAGCAGAGGGCTCAGAGTTGTTGGTTTTTTTTTTTTTTTTTTTTTTTTTTTTGAGGAAGATAGGAAAGGTGTTAGTGAGAAGGAAATTAAAAAAATATATATATATGAATCCATTAGTAGATGTCTGATGTAAGCTCATCCAATGAGCATAGGATGAGAAAAAAATAAGACCTGTATGATAAAAGGACCTAATGTGACTAAATATTTAGGTGAAGATTCTTAATTGGTTCCAAGTTATTTCTAACTTGTTATTTTAAAATCAACAAAGATAGGCTTGATAGAAGAATGGAGGAGAACATGTATTGTAAATATTTGTAGTTCTGCTCCACAGCCTGTCCCCTGATGGTGGCAGGCAGACATTAGGATCCTGTCACTCCCATAACTCTCAGCTCGCACACACCTCCTCAGAACAGAACCTGTAGCCTGAATGGTCTAGGTTATAACAGGAGGCTATCGGGACAAGAAAACCCAAACATGTATTTAAATGAAGAAACGTTTGTAGTCAGTTAGAAATAACCTGATAGAGTCCATTTGACCAGAACTGCTTTCCCAGTGTTTTTTGTTTGTTTGTTTGTTTGTCTGTTTGTTTTGGTTTTGCTAGGGGAGGCTTTGTTCATGGTACTGTTCAATACTTCTTATAATCAAATAAAAGTAAAATTATCCATGTGTCTGCACTTGGCAGATTGTCAAATTAGGCTCTTCTGAACCAATACCTTCAGTTTCAGGCCCTTCCTTGATGTGCTGTCTCCTTAAGGAATCCCATTTTCCTGGTACATGAATGAACTGTCTGGGTCAGTAATTGGCAAACTGTGGCTCTCAAGCCATATTCAAACTGTGGATCTTTGGCCCCTTGAGTGTGGCTCTTCCACAAAATACCACGGCCTGAACGAGTCTATTTTGAAGAAGTGGTGTTAGAAGAAGTTTAAGTTTAAAAAATTTGGCTCTCAAAAGAAATTTCAGGCCAATTGGCTTGGAGATCAACGCTTCCCAGTGATACCAACAACAAGCAAGGCTTAACAACAAGACTGCACACACAGCCCACAAAGGGCTACACCAAGACTGTCCACCTCAGGTAACTGGGAGGCTGAATCACTGAAACATATAGGACACCTTAGCACACAAAGCCACCCTACCAACTAAGGGAAGCTGTGAAAATGCCAAGACAAGGAAATAGAGCACAAACAAAAGAAATTGAGGAAAAGAAGAGACTGGATATAGAGTTCAAAACCACGCTTATAAGGTTTTTCAAGAATTTCCTAGAAAAGGTCGACAAGATCTATGAGGAGATGAAAAGGGATCAACAAGAACTAATAAGGGATCAACAAGAACTAATAAGGGATCAACAAGAAATAAAGAATATATTGTCTGAAGTAAAAAATATTATACAGAGTCCTAAAAACAGAATGGGAGATTGCAAGAATCAAGTCAAAGATTTGGAACATAAAGAGCCAGAAGACACTCCTCCGCAGAAGCAAGAAGGCAAGAGAATCCAGAAAGTGGAAGATAATGTAAGAAACCTCTGGGACAACTTCAAGCGAACCAACATCAGAATTAGGGGGGTCCCAGAAGATGAGAGAGAGCAAGATATCGAAAACATACTGAAAGAAATAGTGACAGAAAACTTCCCCCACCTGGTGAAGGAATTAGACTTACAAGTCCAGGAAGCATACAGAACTCCTAACAAAAGAAATCCAAAGAAGACCACACCAAGACACATCATAATTAAAATTCCAAGAGCAAAAGACTAAGAGAGAATATTAAAAGCAGCAAGAGCAAAGCAGGTAGTTACCTATAAAGGAGCACCCATACGATTGTCAGCTGATTTCTCAACAGAAACCATGCAGGCCAGACGGGAATGGCAAGAAATATTCAAGGTGATGAATAGCAAGAACCTACAGCCAAAACTAATCTACCCAGCAAAGCTATCACTCAGAATCGAAGGCCAGATAAAGAGCTTCACTAATAAAAAAAAGCTGAAGGAGTTCATCACCACCAAACCAGAATTATATGAATTGCTGAAGGGGGTTCTTTCGGAAGAGAAAGTAAATAAAGATAAAAACTATGAACAACAAATACGTAACTATCAACAAGTGAATCTAAAAACCAAGGGAATTAAAAAAAAAATCTGATGAACAATATTAACTGGTGAATATTATAGAATCAGAGAAAATATGTGATGAAGATTCAAATATGAAGGACAATATTCTAGAAATGCTCCAAACAGGTAAAATTTATTTCACAGACCCTGGGGATAAGAAACCTATTCAATATCCCCATGAAAATAAATTTTACATAATAATGTAAACAACTAATTAAATTGTATCTCTTAAGAAGCTATCTTTAAAAAAAAATTACCTAATGTGAATATTTCTTCAAATGGTAAGAATATTTCTGAATGACTTGATTCTTACATTTTAAGAGAACAATGATGAAAAAAAAGTAATAAAATGGAATGATCAAATTAAAAAAAAAAGAAAGAAAGAAAAAAGAAATTTCAATCGTTGTGCTGTTGATATTTGGTTCTGTTGACTAATGAGTTTGCCAACCACTGGTCTGGGTCATAGTGGGGGCATCCAAAGCTTTCATTTGCCTCCCAGGGTTATTTTCCTAAAATGGCTGTTTGATTATTCTCTGCTTTCAGCAGCTGGGGAGGGTCCACTTACTGAGGTCGGAGGTCAAGGTTAACCCTGTCCCTTTCTGGATTCAGCCAGGCGGTTCCTGTCCTGCCTCTTTCCAAGCCAGTCCCCACAGGCCAAAGCACAGCTTATGCTGCGTGAGAATTGCTTTCCTCAGAAAGGGACTGACACAGAATTGAGTGTGTCCTGAAGATTAAGAGACATAGGTTTTTATTTTATAAGTGAGCTCTAAAATTATCTTTCCTGCTCAGGCAAGGAAATGTAGTTTTAATATTTCTTATGAAAATTCCTCTTTGCATTGTTTTAGGCTCTATGCTTTCCTCTTCCCCATGAGAAGCCTAATCAAAGTTGAACAAACTCATTATAAAATGTTACAATTGTGTTCATACTTATAGACATTAGGCTGAAATAGCCAAGAGGTGATCATCTTGGCATCCTCATAAACAGTCACATGGAAAGACCTCTGCTCAGGGTAGGTAGTTACTTTAATCAAGTCCCATTCTGATGTCAAGAAAACATTTTCTGCAGCAACTAGAATCCCACAATGAAGAGATGTGGCTACAAAGAATGTGAGCGCTGGTGACGGTGACAGGGATGCATGTCTGATGGTGCCTGGGTAGCCCTGCTTTTCCAATGCAGCTTTTCTGTGATGCAGCTGCTGAAAGGTGCTCTCATAATGAGGGCACCACTTGGAAAGCACTTCTCCCCTTCTTGGGTTCAGCAAGCATTTCAGAACTCTGAGCCCCTGTGTGGAGCTGGTGGGGTAAAGGTGAAGAGAAGTTTTCAAACATTTCCTTCACACTCCCTAAAGCCGACCTGGAACACTCTGTCTACATATAGCCCACTGAGAATCCCAGTCTAAGGAACTGCATAGACTGCAAGGAGCAGAACTGTATTTCAAATACTTGGGCATTTGGGCCAAGTCACCTTTCCATGTCATTCTAAATTCACTGATTATTCAAATAGTAAGACATATGTAAGAGGAATGGGTCAATGGTTACAAAAGGAATCCATATGCAAATCTATTATATTTGTGATGACTGAGTGAATAATGAGTGAGTTTAGTGAACTGTGATCCTCCTGCTGGTCTGGGTTATCAGTGTGAACTTAACAGAGGAAACTGAGTCTGACGTGGTTTTTATCATTGAACAGAGGCTGGCAGAAACATCATGTTTAATGGCATCATCCTGTCCTCTGCAATCAGTAGAAAATAGGTTCAATTTTTGACAACTAACAAGATGGATCCACAGATGTGCTTCCTATTTTAGCGACTTCCACATCTAACTGGGAAACACAAAGTAAAAACTCTTCATATTGAAGTTGTTTTCCAGAGACAGAAAAGGAGAAATGCAGCCTGTTTTTGTGGATTCTTTTCAGTTGAAAGTTCCTCTAGATGTCAGTATTACATAGGGAAATGAAAGTATAATAGGCCGAGGCAATGGATAAAGACCTTACATTATTCAAATGGTAAAACACATGTGATATATAATTGGTGGAAAAACCAACCTCATTTGGAAGTTGGTTGCTTATATTCCTCAGGATTGAATGTCAGGTTCTCCTGTGACTCGAGTCAGGCTGCTGGACCCCAAGAATGCTAGCCCAGTTTGTGGACATTTGCCACGGACACAGTAGACAGCCTCAGAAGCGAACACTGATCTCTCATCACTCTGGTCTTACAAACAAATTCTAAATTTTACACATGAATGGATCAAAAGGAACTGAAACACAACGGTTGTCATTAGAGTCCACTTAGGCATTGGCCATCATGTGCCTGCCATCCAGAACAAACCCAGAAGCACAAGGCCTGTCCACCAGGAGTTTTCAATTTGAAAGAGAAGCATTTGAAGGCAAAGTTATAAAGTAGCTTAAGAGAAAATTTTTTTAAACTATCCATTTTTACTAATTTGGACATATTTTCAAAATTAGACTTAAATTCTCTCTCTCTTGCCTCTCTTCCATGTTAATTCTAATCATTTGACCAATTTTTCTTCACTCTACTAATTTGTTTTTATTTGTACCCTTCTCTCTTAATCTTCTTTTTTTTTTATCTCCAGTAGTGTTGGCTGTGTGGTGGATATTCAATAAATATTAACGGTATCTACCTTGACAATTTAGTAGTTGAGAACACAGATTGAGTAGATAACTGAGTTAGAACCCTGGTTATACCACTTCTGAACTATATGACCCTGGGGAATTACCTAACTTAATTATGCAATAGAGTTAATAGTATCTATCCCAAAGGTTTCTATGAGGACCAAGTAAATAATTTAATAAGTGTAAAAAAGCACATGTTATGCAGTCATTGCTTATATTAGTCACCACTAGCATCATTATTATCACTATGTTTCAATCTCTGGGGTAAACATCAGGAATTCAAAGATACACCAGTCTTTTTGCCCATTTGAGTCAAAAAGGAAAAAAAAAGTTTAATAAAATGCTGCAAGAGATACTAGACTTGGGGGCCTAGGGAGGGAGGGGGGTGCTGAGTGCTGTGCAAGCTGAAGGGCATTTTTTGTGCAAAGAAAGAAATATGCGTCTATCATCTCTACACTTTGACTTAAAAGAGAAACTTACAATTTAGGCTGAAATGTCTAATTTTGTTTTAGAATAGATTTACTAAGCACGTCTCTGTGTTTCAATGTCCCTGTCAGAAAGATGGAGGTGCTCGACCTATGGAGTTGCCCTTTGGGTTGTTTAAAAGCGCATTTGCAGTTTGTCTTGATGTCTGTGAACTGCACTTACATGGCGTTTCGTGCATTCAATTCACCCTGAGGCAAAGCTTGTTCTCTTCCCAAAGGAAAAAGACTGGTTCTTTGGATATCTGTACAACTTCATTAATTTATAATGTATAACTTTAGAATTTGGGATAATTTGGATGGATTGGTTTACCTTTTATGTGGTATTTAAAAAGGGTTTGCTAAGCTAATTCAGAGAAGCCAGGACTGTGAGAAGAATGTTTATCTGCTTAGGAAAAGGGCCATCTGTTCTAAGCAATGTAAAAGGTCCATTTATAAAAGCTTACTTTAGTCTTCTACTTTCTGGTTTACAAAACCAATCACATAGGACCTCTCATTTTTTATTTGATTGAAATATGAACCACATCAAGACAATATAAACAGAGGTCGAGGGTGACTTGAATATTATCAATATCCTTTAATCTGTTCACAAAAATTGGCCTTCTTCTATAAACAGTGCTAGAGTTTTACAGGATTTCTTTTAAAATAGGGAGTTCATTAGTCTTCTAACACTACAGTCTAGATAGAGTTTCATTAATTCAGACTGTTCTGCCCTCTAAATACTATTAATTTTTTTCCTGTGTTTTAATCACATAATATATGGTACTCAATCAGGTGATTTCACCCCCAGGTATATTTATCAATTTTTAAAGACATTTTGAATGTTGAAACTGGGAGGAAGGATACTATGAGCATGTGGTGTAGAAGCCAGAGATGCTGCTGAATGTCCTCCAATGCTCATGGCATTACCCACAATGAATTATTCAGCCCACATGTCAGTACTGCTGAGGCTGAGAAACCCTGATGTGATGTGTAATCTCAATTACTCAATTGTGTACCCACAGGCTAAGGAGAAGGTGTGGTCATATCCCAACCTGAAAGAAATGGCACCTGTCAAAGGCAAGAGGACATTGGTCCCCACAGGTAACAGCTTCAGAAGACCAGATATCTATGGATAAAGAAAGTTCTGTTATAAAAGTCAGGTTGCTGTTGTTCTTATTCAGAGGAAGTTACACATTCATAAAGCCACATGTAGGAGAAGTGCAATTGAATACCTTTATTTGATTGGCTTTGGGTACTAGCTACCAACTAGAAAATCTTGGGGAACCCAATGGTTACTCAGTTGGTCATGGTCACGTATACTTTTGCTTTTCAAAAACTCTTATCTGCTGATAAAGACAAAGCTGAATAGAGATGCCATTATAGGAAGACAAATTGATGCTGATCATACACATCCTCCATTAAAGTATTTGTGTCCTGTGGTGGCTTTTAGAAAGATCTTCTCAGAAGAGCCAGCCTTCCTCTGACAAAGAAAAGGTTAATAAACCCCACAAAGAAAATGCTGAGAAGTTTGTCCACATTTCATGCAAAAAGACCACAAGACAAGATAGAAGAGTTTGCTCTAAGCAAGTCCATAGAACCAAGAGAAAATACAGGTGGAAGAGACATTTTATACACAGAGAGATTGTGTCGACAAGCAAAGAACAGTGCTGGAGGTGATAAGCAAGCCCCTGTGAATAAAAGTGAATGTCTAGTGTTCAAAAGGGAGGAAAATGAAATTTATTATAAGAAAGAGACTAATGAAAGAGACCCTGAGAAAAAAAGGGGGATCATCTATTGCAAGTGAGACAGTGATGGACAAGTGTTCAAATAAAAAGCCAAGTGTTGACAAAACTAATAGTGATCAGTTCTGTGAAAGGTAGGGGTAAAAACATTATACATCTATTCTGATGTTCTTTGTAGATACATGTGCCATTGTAAATTATGGCCATAGCAAAAGGATAGCTGAAATAAGTTTAAAGCAATGGTTTAAAAACCAGTATTCACCTATGTAGATTTTTTTTTTTTTGCCACTTTTTTTGCCATTTATCTTTCTTCATGACTGTGATATGTTCATGCATTGTGTTATTTTCCAAGTCTCCTGCCAATGGAAAGACAAAATAATGATTAATAGCACTCACATCAATCAATATCTTTTAAAGTTCAAGTAAAATTTTCTTATTTTTAGCAATATAGAGCACATCCTTCCTAAGATTAAGAATTGAATAAAGATCAGATTTATTTGTAAGTTAAATCTAATTCTCAAAAAGTTTACCTAGTCATTTACATCTGAGAAGTTGCTATTTTCCTCCAAATATTATGAGGATTGAGTAATAAATAAGATTACTGAATCACTCTTCAACTGCAAAGTTTTGCAAATAAATGCAGGTCACTATGTAGCCAACTACAATTAATTATCCTATCCTATCTAACAAAAGATAATATACAAATTGACCATCACTCCAATACACAAGATGGTCGCCCCAGTGTGGTGAAAGATGGCTGCCCCCGTGTAGATACAAGATGGTCACCACAAGATGGCCTTCAGGGGAGGGCAGTTGTGGGCAATCAGGCCAGCAGGGGAGGGCAGTTAGGGGTGACCATGTCAGCAGAGGAGGGCAGTTGTGGGGGACCAAGCCTACAGGGGAGGGCAGTTAGGGGTAACCAGGCTGGCAGGGGAGGGCAGTTTAGGGGCAATGGGGCCAGCAAGGGAGCAGTTAGATGTTGATCGGGCTGGCAGGGAGTGGTTAGGGGGTGATCAGTCTGGCAGGCAGAAGTGGTTAGGGGCAATTAGGCACTAGGCAGGTGAGCAGTTGAGAGCCAGCAGTCCTGGATTGTGAGAGGGATGTCCAACTGCCCAGAAGGATCGGGCCTAAACAGGCAGTTGGACATCCCCTCAAGGGGTCCCAGATTGGAGAGAGTGCAGGCTGGGCTGAGGGACACCCCCCCGCCCATGCACGAATTTTGTGCACTAGGCCTCTAGTGTTATAATCACCCACAGAATCTATTTGGAACAAAAAGAATCCAAACATCTGTGGTCTTTTTTTTAAAAAATTGGTTTAAAATATAATTCTTATTTTATTTTAAACACTGTATTTGAAATCTAATCATGGAGAAGTCTAATTTTCCAAGAATTAAACATAAATAGTTATGTTTACTAAGAAAGTCCATTGCTGGGAAGGTGTGCTTCCTAAGATCTGGAACTGTTGCAAATAGAAATTGGGTCAATTTCTTCACCATAAAAGGCTTACTCTCATTGCTGTGAATGTCCACAAAGATTATTATTTATTTTATTATGCTTCAATTCAGTCATTTCTCTCTTTTATAAAAGAAGGAAGTGAAAAAATAAAGATCAAGTTAGTTACATATTCATGAAATGACTGATTTTGTAAAGGTTCAATGGAATAAGTTGGGGTCCCAATAATTGGGGAGGTTCTCTGGGATCCTAGTTGCCTAAATCTATCATCCTGGCACCCAGATACGATGGAGAAGCACATTGCTCCATTTTAACCCCCAAAACTGACATCACAGCCTATCTGTCACAAAGCTTAGGTCTCTTCACCAAAACACCACTCTGAGGAAGCTTTAGTTCTAAGAAATTTGACTACCTAAAAATTTCCTTCCCAAAACTTTGAGAGTTGCAGTTAAGTTTTATTTTCCAAATGTGTCAGCAGTGTAAAAGCCATTTCCACAGCACAAATCCTCAAAAAATCTAGGACCTGTTTTTCAGAGTGCTGAGCAGACAGAGCACAGTGGCAGTAGTAAGCAGAGAGTGGTGGAGGAGCACGTCAGCGAAGAGGACAACAAAAAGAGCAGAGTAGATGTAGTGGGTCAGGTGAAGGATACACACTGAGAAGGACACAGGAAATGAGACCAGTCCAGGGGAACTTGGAGTCCCCTGGATTTAAGACCTCCACATAGCAAGATCTGGTGACTCCACTCAGTATGAAACGGCTTTTGTTTCAACCTCTAAACTTTCTTAAACCTTTTTAGCAAGCATTTCCGAATAAATTTAATTTAGCCCAACATCCTGAAGGAGACATTAGGCTGTGTTGATGCCATTTATGTTTGTAACTCTATCACTTTTTCTAGTCTGAAGAGAAGAATGCCATTGAGATAATTTTTCATGACTTTTTCTGCATATTTATGGTGTGAGAGATAAATGTCCATTTCAAATCAAAGTCCCAGACTTATATTATCTCAATTAAAATATTAATACTTGGAAAAGTGCCTAACACAAGATAAATACTTAAGAATTATTTGTTGAGACATGTAAATATTTGAAAGCAAAGTTATTATCTATTTACCTCTTTTGTATATTTTGTATGCATGTAAGCATGTAAGTGCAGTAGATAAATAAATGAGGAAATGAATAGGTTTGTAGCAAGAAAGCTTTAACAGCAGCAATCATGGAAAAGTGAAAAGAATATTGGGAAAATATAATTTTGTATTTCAGAATCAATCCTGAGGTGGACTAGAGTTTAAACCCTTAGGCTAGAAGTTAGAAAGCAGGAGAAATTTGAGAGCTGTGGAATATATACTTAGCCAGTTTTACTGGGCATTTTATTTCCAGCCAGAAAAAACTCATATTTGTGCCTTAAGTATCTTAAGTAAAGGCTAAAATATTTTGGAAAGTAATATGTAATAATCTCAAATATTTTAATGATATGAAGAAACTTTTCACTTTTTCCCCTCCCTGCTATAATTAAAATAAATTTGTGGTACTAAAAAAAAAAAATGGAACAAACAATATCTCATGTTTGAACTTAAATGACCATAGGCTTGGAAGTCTAACCTATTTGGACTGTCTTGGGATTGGAGATTTACAACTATGTTCATATTTCTAAAAGTTGTCCTGAAGATGGTTTGAACCAGAGGTTAGTGGTCCTGACATTCTTTCTCAAAGATGTCAGGTGTCACCTTCATGAATCACAGATCATAATATGAAATGAAAAGTTGTACTCCCTGGGTCATTAGGAATAAAACAGATGGCCTGCTGTATTTTATTATTAAATGAGCAAAATTTCACTCTGAGGCCCAATGCTTGGTGCTATAAAGAGTCTGACTGCTTAACAGATGGCCCTCCTTTCCCTCTCACCTTCTAGATGACGGCCCGGCTCCTCCCGCACCCTTTCATCACCGGATTGTAACAGCCAAACAGACAGCAGTCAATAGTCTCTATACTGTGAGCAGAACAGAAATTTTAGGAGGGTAAGTCATGCTCTATCTTAACACACTTTCGACAAAAAAGAGAACTTTCAAAGATCCGGAGGGTTTCTAAATATTTGCCAGTCTTGACCTGAGAATCAGAAATGTCATCAACAAACATTTTAAGAGATTTTAAGCATCACGGATGCCAGAAATTGATGTGGGGATTAAATTCCACATCAATTATCCACTTTGCTTCCCATATTGCATTGTCTGAGAGGAGAGAGAGCCACTGTGAGTCACCAGAAGATTGAGAAGCTGTCCAAAGTGTGAAAACTGAGAAACAAATGGTGAAAATGAGTGAACACTGTATTTCTTAACAATGTGTGTTAAATCGTTTTGATGCTTGCTGTTGCTCTTCCATTTATGCTTGCTGTTGGTTTTCCACTCTTCTCCATTTCAATCAATTACTTTCTTCACTGAATAACTTGTTGGAAGGACATCTAAATGCACAGTCTTTCCCTGAAGAAGGTAGAGTGGAGTCCATCAGGGACCCGAGGTCATTATTCTTTCCTTCCTCTTCTACTTCAGTCACAATCCCCTATGGTATCTTGTTATTTAAAGCCTAAATTCTAAAATTTAATATCATTAACATATCTATATAAAATAGGAAAAGGAAAACAGAAAATGTGTGCAAATACATACAAAATTTACTTAACAGCACACTGGAAAATAACTATAGCTACTGTAATTTATGTTTCTGTGACTGGCCATTGGAGGTATTGTTGACATTTGTAAAGCCGCTTCTTTCTCTTCCCATTCTGTTTTTTTTTTTTCCCCTCTACTACACGAAACCACCTGAACTTTCCTCCTCAGCAACCTGATCCTGGAGAACTCCCCTCGGGACTGTGAGGATGGGCTGAGGGAGGAGCAGGGGTTCTGAAACACGAGTAGGTGTTTTGGAGCCTGCAGCAGCTTGCCTGGGTCTTTAGCAGCAAGCTAGCAACTGCTTCTCTAAAGGAGAGGAGTTATTGGGCAGAAGAGGCTTTGAAACAATCCCCAGGGCCATGTTTCTGGTGAAGGCTGTCAATGGCTCCTTGATAAGTTCATTGGATCTTCTTGGTTTCTGCAATCTACACCAGCTGCTGGTCACCTACTGTCTGGGCTTCACTCAAAACTGGCTGTCAGATCTCACTTGGCAAATAAGTTAGAGGACCACAGTCAGTTGTATATTGTTGTCTCAAAGTGCAGAGATAATCAATGGCTGTATCTCCTTTTTGGTAATTAAAGGTTCCAGATGCAGATATTTATTTATTTTTCACCTTTAGTAGAGGATCACTGAATCCCACCCCCACCCACTATGCTGGTGGTGGCAGGCCCCTGAATTTTCCTGGGGTTTATCTCCAAATATAAGAGTATTTATAATTACAATTTAGCATATTCAGCTAGCATGAGTTTATCAGTGTGGTGGGCCAGCAGGAGTACTTGAAGGCAGCCTCACCATTCAAGGCACTTGCAGAGTAAATCATGTGAAAGTTGAAGTAGTTCTGAGGTTAAAAGTGATGTGGCACATCAGCTAAGCCAGGCAGTCCTGGGGGCTTTTGTTAATCTAGGGAAGGAGAAATTTTTTTTTTTTTAATAATCAGCAGCCACTTAGAATTCAAGTTATCACTTCGCTGTTTATGGACCCCTAAGCTTCTGCCAGGGTTGTGTAGCTGAGTTGCATGAGGTGTGGTGGTAGTCATCACCCTCCCTCTTTTGGTTGTTGCCAAGACTCTCACCTCTGCAGGCCTCTAAGAGTGCAGTGACGTTAGGCTCCCGATGCTGTAAGGCACATGTGTCAAACACAAGGCCCGCGGGCCAAATCCAGCCCACCAGGCCTTGCAATGTGGCCTGCACCGCGCTGTCATCATTGCACTCCGCTGTCAGTTTATGACATTGTCAGTTTATGACTGTTCAGTAAACCATTCGGCCCGCAATTTAGACTGGATTTTAGATTTTGGCCCCTTCTCTGATTGAGTTCGACACCCCTACTAAGGGAAGCTTCCTTGTGGCCCTGCTGTGAGAGCCATCATTGCAGAGGCAGGCACTGGGGTTCTGTCTGTTTTACTAAATCAGGAATCACAGCAAACAAGTCAGACTAGAAAATTATTCATGAGGGTACATTGCTGTCTGTTATTACCTTTGTAAGAAGCTGTCTTACAAAGTATATATATTTATATCCAAGCTAAAGTGTCAAAAAGCTCAGAGATGCTGCTCTGGCTGGCATGGCTCAGTGGTTGAGCATCAACCTATGAACCAGGAGATCACGGTTTGATTGCTGATCAGGGCACATGCCTAGGTTGTGTGCTTGATCATCCCCAGTAGGGGGCATGCAGGAAGCAATCAATCAATGATTCTCTCTCATCATTGATGTTTCTATCTCTCTCCCTCTCTCTTCCTCTATAAAATAACTGAAAAATATATTTTAAAAAAGCTCAGAAACAAGTATGTATATGTATATGTGTTTATATGTAATATTGTTATTACTTCTTTTTTATTTATATGCATTTCCAAAAACAACAACAGTGATGTGCCTGTTCATAACTTGTATTGTTCACATTCTTACAAAGCCTAGCTTATTATATTTCTATGAATTCAGAACAATTCTAATTTCTCTATAACAGAGGTTCTCAAATTTTAGGGTGCGTATGAATTACCCATGAAATGTGAAATGCAGATCCTGGGGCCTCATCTCAAATTCCTGTCTCAGTAGGTCTGGGGTAGAGCTGTGAAACATATTTCTACCCCCAGAAGATTCTGATCCAGTGACCCACAAACCACCCCTTGACACTGTTGTAGAAGTTTGTTGGCTACTAAAGATGCACTAACAGGTTTGCTCATTCAACTCAAAAGGAGAAATGCTTGGGGCAACTGCCTCATCTTGTTGGCAGTGACAAAAGCCAGGTTCTGGTGGGGACAGAGCCTCAACCTTGTCCTCTTCTTTGGCAGGGGGCGCTTTGGCCAGGTTCACAAGTGTGAAGAGAAAGCAACAGGTTTAAAGCTGGCGGCCAAGATAATCAAGACTAGAGGCCTGAAGGATAAGGTAAAGGCTGTGCCATGTGGGTGTTTCCTTACTGTTATCCTCACTTCACTGAGAGCCTGTCCTTCTTCTCAGGATGAAGTGAAGAATGAGATCACTGTCATGAACCAGCTGGATCATGTGAACCTCATTCAGCTCTACGATGCCTTCGAGTCTAAGAATGACATCGTCCTGGTCATGGAGTAGTATGTGTTCCCTTCTGCTTCCTCTTCCATTCCCCTGGAAAGCTGTGCACCCTGTGGAGAGAGACCCGCAACACCTGTGACCATGGTGCTCTGTCCTATTGCTGAAGTTTCCAGATCTATGCTTGGTGCTTAGTGTACCACTAGTTCTGATAATCTCATCGGTTTCAGAAAGGACATTAATTGGAAATAGCTATTTCCATATATGATTTAATTAATAAGAAGTAGAAAAGCAACATAGATCTAACTTTATATGCAAGCTATACTGTAAAAAATCCAGCTTAAATATTATTCTGGTTGACCTGGAGAATAGTGATGTTTGAACTACACTTTACTGTCCATGTAAAACACTTAATAATTAGGGCTAATAAACTTCCATTTAAAATCAGCTTTCTAAAACTTAGTGTTTAGTTAGAAAGTGAATCGGTATTGTTCATGAATCATTCTTCACTTCATTTTCTCCTCATTTGAAATTTTCTTTATCATTGTTTAATAAGAAATTTTGAATACTAAATATTTATCATCAGCCACATAAAAGCACTTTATCACTGAAATTAATCTGAGGAGACCCTATCATACCCTCAGTTGGTGTTTATAATTTCACTCCCTGCCTTCTTTGAGGCCTCTTTATTTTCCATGTTTGTTAGAAAATGGTAGATGTAGACTTATTCCAGAGTGGCAGCCACTGCATGAAAGGGACTTTGCAACTTTGTTTTTCTTTTTTTTTTTTTTTAAACTGAGGTGGGGAAAATCATCCCATCTCCTTTATTTTATTTATTTATTTATTTTTAATATATTTTATTGATTTTGTACAGAGAGGAAGGGAGAGAGATAGAAAGCTAGAAACATCGATGAGAGAGAGTCATCGATCAGCTGCCTCCTGCACACCCCCTACTGGGGATATGCCCGCAACCAAGGTACATGCCCTTGACCGGAATCGAACCCGGGTCCCTTCAGTCCCCAAGCCGACGCTCTATCCACTGAGCCAAACCGGTCTCGGTGGGACTTTGCAACTTTGTAAAACAGGTAAGACAAAGTCCTTCAACCTAAGAGTCATCTAACTGAGATAGCAAAGAAGGCAAAGAAAGAACTGTGTGTGCACCTTTATTGAAAGAGCTATAGGAGTGTATGCACCAACCTGCTGCAAGAAAAACATGTTCATGAAGGAATTAAGACTCAGGACTTCCTTCCTCTCCCTTCTGCAGTGTGGACGGAGGGGAGCTGTTTGATAGGATCATTGACAACAACTACAATCTGACTGAGTTGGACACCATCCTGTTCATCAAGCAGATATGTGAGGGAATACGACACATGCATCAGATGTACATTCTTCATCTGGACCTGAAGGTAGAACATGTTTTGTATCCTGACCTTTCCTCTTGTGTGAATCAGAGGGCCCCGTCAGACACTATATACCAGCTTGGGACTCTGAGACTGTCACTAAGTATATATTAAGTAATTAATAAAAATTCAGATTCTTAACCTTACCTTTCCATTTCCAACTTCTGTCACCCACTAATATTTGCATTCTCATTCTTTAGAGACTACTATTTAGATTCTTGCAACTTATCTGTGTTAAAGAAATCCACATGGAGATCATTTTCTTAAAAGTTTAGAATTAAAACCACCACCATCATCACCAACATGGTGCCCTTGTTGTGTTCCTGACATTATGTGCTAAGTAGGTGGGAGGATTTTATTAGGTCAACATACCCTTGTAGTAGCCAAGTCTTTCAGCTCTACAAGAGTCTCTAGCATTCTTTTGAAATTCACTCAGGCAGCTCTTGACTTTAGGGCTTTGTTTTTTGACGGGCATGCTAGGGCACTGAAAGAGAAGCCAATGGCAGGATGGTATACGGGCAGCCAGAAGAATAGTGAGAAAATGCTGAAAATGGTGGAAAGTTTCTGTAAGCAGTGGGAATCTAAGATACCTCCCTTACTTCTCTTATTCAATGACCCCTCCATTTTTGTTTTTGTTTTCTTAATATGTTTTTACTGATTTCAGAGAGAGGAAGCAAAAAGGAGAGAGAGAGAGAAATATCAATGATGAGAGAGAATCATTGATCGGCTGCCTCCTGCATGTGGCCTGACTGGGAATCTCCTGGTTCATAGATTGATGCTCAACCATTGAGCAACACTGTCCAGACAATGAACTTTCCCTTTTGATTTCTCTCCCATTATGAAGTCCCTAGGTTGTAACTAGTTACAACCAATGAAAGACCCAGGGCCAATAATTGGCCAGCTCTAATATTCCAACTGAACATCATGAAATGTATCTTCTGTGAGGCACATTTTTCTCATTGCCCTGTTTACACAGCTTAGCAGTGAGATAAAGTATTCTATATAACATGCCATTTATGGTAAGTCACCAGGCATGTTGAAGTAAATACACTTAAGTTGCTTAAATAGTTTCCCATGGGCCTCTCTCCTATAACTTGTCTTCCCTCGGTGTTTTGATTTATGTGCTCTACCTCTCCCATTCACAGGGCAGAAGTAAGTGGCATATAAAAATGGGAAAGTCAAAGGTTAAAAATCATTAACAAAGCCCTCAGTTATGAGCTGAGTTTGAGAATGTGTATTTTCACGGAGCATTTCATTGAGTAGGATATTCTGCAGATATCCATAAAGGGATTTGATTGGCAACTGGAACTAGAACCCGACGTATCATAAGCGGCTTCATATGTGGCTCCATAATGTTGACTGAGGACTTGCAGTGAATAATTTAGTCTACGACTTGTACGTAAAGATATAATAAAGGCAGCAGCTGGACAGGCCATTAAAGACCAGTCATCCGTTCAAAAAGCTCCTTGGAAGGAAAAAGGCCAAAAATATTGAGAGCTTATCATGTGTAGAAGAGTTTGGAGGTGACTTAAAAATGCTCTCCTTTATATTTTTATAAATCTGTTTTACAAATATTAGTTAATGAATATGCTTTAATTCTATAATTAGAAAAAAATAACTTTTGAACTGACGTTGAAACTGCTTCTTTACATTCTGCAACAATTTTGTGTGTGGTGTCATAGTAGGCTGACAACTAGATAGCTTTATACATGATTGATCAGTTATTTAAGCATAAAACCAAATGTTCTTATATGGCACCCACTTCTCGAAAGTTTTTTTCTCAGAAACATCTGTTTTAGAGATATGTTAGAAAAGATCTTCCAAAGACATTGTTATTGGAATGTCTATGGACTATGTTATTTTATAAAGTGTTTTCTGAGTTTCTGATCTCATCTGAATCTCCTCTCCACCAAGACAGAATTCCTCCTAAAGGATTGGACATGGGATCTTAAGTATTCAATTATTCAGCTCATGCTCCCCTCCTCCCACCCCCAGCAATAAGGGAAGAGTTGGGATGGATTAGAACTTGAGAATCCAGGCAATTTGTTGAAAAATTTCTCTTTTATGGATAACCTTAACTTTAAATTAGATCTCTCATATTTCTCTGACCTAAGCTTTTCTGTCCTAACATGTGTAAGACATTCTGTAAACCATTACAGTGCTACTATCTATGTTTCTCCCTCTTCACCCTAAGACTGTTGGATTAGCAGGGCTAAGTGTTCCCAGAATCAAACTCCAAGGGAACACTTAGTCAAAGGTGTTAGGCATTGAGACCCAACTCAGCAAAACGTTGGAATTACAGAGAATGAAGAATGAAATGGGGGAAGCCTTCCTTTGACACATGACTTTCTCATAGACCAAAGCATAAAGGAAAATCTGGAGGTTGGAGGATTCATATTCTATTGCATATTCAGGGGGGTTGTTTAAATGAATCAGGCCATTTCTCTTAGAATTCATAAATCCTTGGGTAAAATATTCCTCCAAGAAGGGAAATTCATACTTCATAATTTTAGGGGGGGCAGATGTCAGGTCTGAGACAGCCCCCATAGTACATTTGGAAAGTACTGAAGCAGTCCCCTTTTTCCTTCCCTCATGGAGGCCTCCTGCCTGACCTCACACATCATGGTAAACTGCAGGAGCAGGGGGGAGAACAGGCGGGGTAATGCAAGTTTGGCATGGCACCCAAAACCTCGTCTACCACATAATTAAAGGAGAAAATACCCACACAGACAAGCCAGCCCCAAAGTGAAAGGCCTGCTATGTTTTTCCTGAGCATCGTTGTATTTTTAGTCGTGGTTCAAGGACAATTTGAGTGAATGATGGTTGTTTTCATTGCTAATGTGTCTCTTTCTCCTGGCAGCCTGAGAATATCCTGTGTGTGAATCGGGATACTAAACAAATAAAAATTATTGATTTTGGATTGGCCAGAAGGTACGTCTATTTGAACATAGGTGTATGAATGGAGTTAGGGAGCACGATGAGTGCTCTTTCTTTGTAAAGACAAATCTGATAGATACATCCCTTAGCTTCATACCCTTATTTAAATTTACCTTAACAAAAATTATGTTTCAGTTTTACCTTGCTGACTTTGGGATTTGAATGTTTAGAACTTTCTACAGTGCATGCAAGAAAAAGATAAACAATTAAAACCCAATACAGGCAGTCCTCGGGTTAAGTCGGACATGACGTACATTGTTTTGTGGTTACATCGCCATCTCCCATTTATTTATGTAAAAGAAAAGTTCCATCATTTCGACATATGTACACATGTGCTTTATGTTTTTATTATTTACTTACCACAAGTAAAGGTCATAAATTGACCTGGAGCCTTTCCATTGTCCCTTTCCTTTTTTAAAAAAATATATATATATATATATATATATATATATATATATTATTGATTTTTTATAGAGAGGAAGGGAGAGGGACAGAGAGTTAGAAACATCGATGAGAGAGAAACATCGAGCAGCTGCCTCTTGAACACCCCCTACTGGGGATGTGCCCACAACCCAGGTACATGCCCTTGACAGGAATCGAACGTGGGACCTTTCAGTCCACAGGCTTATGCTCTATCCACTGAGCCAAACCGGTTTCGGCTTGTTACCTTTCTTTTAAGTTTTATTTTACTGTTTCACTTCATTACTGCTGTGCATGTGCTCCATGCAGCGATGTAGATGCTTATGGAGGTGGGATCCGACTTACAGTGAAACTCGCATTACATCGCACCATAGGAACATCTCCGATGTAACCTGAGGACCTCCTGTACAGTGAAGTTATTAAATTTAAAAACATTAATTCAGAATTTGTAAGAGTTTGTCTTTTATATTTGTTCCATCTGTAATGAGATTTACTTTTAAAAAATATTTGTAGTATAAACAAGATAGCAAGGTTCTGGAACATCTAAGGTTCTGAAGGGAACAAAGAATTTACATGCACTTCAACACATTAACAAAGAAATAAAATAGATGTTGTAAATTATTGCAATTAATGTATTCTATATAATAAAACCCTAATATGTTAAGTGTCCGATCATCTAATCATCTGTTCAACCAATAAAAGTGTAATATGCTAAAGATATGCTAAGGCCACTCAACTGCTCACTATGATATGCACTGACCACCAAGGGGCTTCGACCAGTAGATTAGTTTGCTGCTGGGGTCTGGCCAATCAGGACTGAGTGAGATGGGCTGTACGTGCCCTGGAGCCTTTCCATTGTCCCTTCCTGGCCCTGTTTGTGCACTGGTGGGGTCCCTTGGCCTCGCCTGTGTCCTCTTGCAATTCAGGACCCCTCAGGGGATGTCTGAGAGCCAGCTTCAGCCTGATCCTGCAGGCCAGGCTGAGGGACCCCACTGGTGCATGAATTTGTGAACCTGGCTTCTAATTAATTAATAAGGGTTTATTGAATCCATCTACATGTCAAGAATCACATAAGTTTTTATTTGGTCACTAGACGCCTGGTGCACAAATTTGTGCATGGGTGGCATCTGGCCAGCCAGGCCCCAATGGAGGCCAATCAAGGCCGGGCCCACCACAGGAGGTTGGCCATCCCTGCCCCCAATCGGAAGGGGGCTGATCAGGGATGGAGCTGGCTGGGAGAGGGGCCACAGGAGGTTGGGGAAGCCAATTGGGTGCCCCAGTTGGGCTGGTTGGCTGCTGCAGTGCACATCATAGCAACCAGTCATTCAGTCATTCTGGCGCTCCTGTTGGGGTATATATATATATATATATATATATATATATACCCCATAGTCAACTACTTTCTAGGCTCTGTTGAATGCTGTGGGTGAAAAAAGTAAATTCCTTCCCTGATATATATATATATTTTCTATAATTCAGGTGTTCTAATTATTCTAGTAGCTTTTCTCATAACTGTTTTAGATTATTAGATTATTAAAGTTTTATTGTATGAATTATGACTTAAAGCTCTTAGAACTTCTTCACAAGTTTTTGACACTTTAAAGTGATTTCCTTTAAAATCTGTTTATTCTAAATTTGTTGTGTGGCTGAAGTAATTTTGTTTATAGACTGTGTGTTTTCAATTTCCATGATCTTTGATTGCCACTCACCATCTCTCCACTTGTCTTCTAAATTTCAGATACAAACCCAGAGATAAGCTGAAGGTGAACTTTGGAACCCCAGAGTTTCTTGCCCCTGAAGTCGTGAACTATGATTTTGTTTCCTTTCCCACTGACATGTGGAGTGTGGGGGTCATTGCCTATATGCTGTAAGCAGACCACTAATCTCCCTGACACTTATTCTCAATCATTATGCATATTCTATGAGGTTTTGCTATTTTGAATGAAAGCTCTAATTTAGCTATCTTAAGAATAAATAACACCATGCCATAGTCAACTACTTTCTAGACTCTGTTGAATGCTGTGGGTGAAAAAAGTAAATTCCTTCCCTGACCATCATCTGAAAAAGTAATGGTGTCTTCTTTGCTGGTCATTTCAACTCCTCAGACACCACCCAATGCCTTAAAAATAATTTTAAAAACTATCTTTACTCCCTAGAGGTGACACTCCCCGTGTTTGCCATGTGACAGACCATCTCAGCCATAAGTGCTGTAAGAGGAGGTTGTGCTGGTCTGTGAGATGCACAGTCAGGTGCGGCTGCCACTTGGGTCCCTGCAGTTCTTTAACAGAAATGGGTTGGGGGAGGTAAAATGTATATTTTTAGGTTTAAATTATGTTTAAATATTAGTTTGTTTGCTTTCTTTCATTTTTTTAAATGAGAGAACCATGAAAAGCAACTTATTTATGAGGAGTTTGAAGCAGTTGAAAAAAATACTCACTCTGGACCCTGTGTCTTGTAGACTTAGTGGCTTGTCCCCCTTCCTGGGTGATAATGATGCTGAGACCCTGAACAACATCCTGGCCTGCAGGTGGGACTTAGAGGAGGAAGAATTTCAAAACATCTCAGAAGAGGCCAAGGAGTTCATCTCTAAGCTTCTCATTAAGGAGAAAAGGTAACCCCAGCTCATCGAGGGTTCTGGAAGAAGTTGGGGCTATAGAGGAGCAGTATGGCTCCAGGACTATTAGAATTAATGACAGATAAAAATATATCTAGGCTCTGTTGCATGCTGTGGGTGAAAGAAGTAAATTCAAATATTTACCGATGCTTGCACCAAGTTGTAAATAGGAAGAGTTGATGCTCTTGACCCAATTTACTGATATATATGACTGCTTTGGTCATGAGGTTTGAATGGAGCTGCAAAATCTTCAGTCTTTGTCTTTTGCAATGAGGCTCTTGCACTAAAAGGTTCTCATTGGACCTCAGTGACTCACCCTCCAAATGAAGGCTTTGGGATGAGTTATTTCCATGACACCTTTCACATTTATGAAGCACAAATACAGCTCTGTGTAGATGAACACTTAACTATTATTTCATTTAAGAACCTATAATGGGCCAGACTGTGCCAGGGCATTATCTCTTTCAACCCCCACTCAGTTCCATGAAGTGGAAATTATCATTACTGTTTTATGGATAAGACTCTCAGGAGTTTTCCCAAGATCATACAGCTAGTGTGGTAGAATTTATAATCAAACACAAGCTTACCTTACCCCAAGGCCAGACACTTAACCATTGTACTCCATAGCCTTCTATTTCCTGCCATGTTGAGACAACATTCGTGTAAGTTTCAGTTTGTGAAGAAGAGGAGGCTGGCCCATTATAGGTTCTCAAATGAATGATGGACAGGGGAAGGACATTGTCATTACCCTGCACACACAGTTTTAAATGGTTTTATATCTAAAACACAGTACAGTGGGTAGTTTTTAAGATTCTCAGGGCCAACAATACTTGCTTTATTATTTCATTTTAGTTTTGGCTTTTAAGTTATTAATAAGCATGACTATGAACCAATACAGAGGAGGGAGCAGTGGAGGGGCTGGTAACACACAACATGGGAAAGGGTCTGGTACAATGCCTGCCACACAGAAGGCTCTTTTTCTGAAACAAGTAGGGAATTGCCTATAGTCTGCCAGGGAATGTTTCTTGGGCATTGAGGGCAGATGTATAAAGCCCAGCCCCTGCCTTTAGGTAACTAATGATCTAGTAGAAGAGATACCGTAGGTATTTTTAAAAAAAATAATGGATGTGACTAATGCAAAGATAGAGTGTATTGACAAGGGCCAGAGCTAAGTCCTAAAGGGGAGGAGGACTTGGCCAGGCTGGGGTCTCAGTCTGAGAGGAGAGGTAATGAATAGTCACTGGTCATATGCCCTATCTTGAATGGAAAGGCACATTCATGAAAAGCTGATGTTATTATCATTATTTATAACACTGAATGCCAAGCAGTAAACAAAGGGAAAACATAAACTCTATTAAATCTTTGATAGATGAGAAATACAAATTTACTGAAAACCTATTTAGAGATATAGTAAGTCTTCACTTAATGTTGTTCATAGAAAACTTGGACACTTGGAAACTTGACTTTAAGTCGAATGACATATACCAAAACCAATTTTACCATGGGCTAATTGATAAAAGCAAGATATATCATTGCTTTTATCAATTAAAAATGGCATATTTCTGGTCACAAAAGCACCAGCAAACTTCTAAATAATGACCAAAACACCAAAAAAAATGAAGGTGAGCTAATATACATTAAGAAAGATTAATTAAAAACAAGGACATGCCCTACTTATTTTAGTTAAGGCTTGAAAGTGGCTCAGGGCAAAGGTGGAACCCATGCTGGTCAGGATGCCCTTCCATTGCAGGGCACACTATAGGACAGTGCAGACACTCCAATGCATGCATGTGAATATCTCTGGGTTGTGGGAGGAAACTGGAGTGTCCAGAGGAAACCCTTGCAGAAAGGACAGAGTACACATGCAAAAACAGTGTACCCAGCTAAAACTGAATTTTTCCCTCATCAACGTATAAGGAAATGACATTGAACTAAATGACATTATTCGAGGACCTGTTGTATCCATTTACCTGTTCTCTGGTTTGATCACATGGAGATCCTGAGGTGTGTGGCTATCATCACCATCATATTATTACTGGGAGCAGTGAAGCAGTCAGGGCTCCTCAGGGCAGATTCTGAGCCGGGCCTTTTGCACTTCAGCCCCGTTTCTGCTGCTCCCTTTGTCTGCTGGTTTCTTTAACACTGAAGGAGCAGCAGATACACATTTGGGCAAAATGACAACTAGTTAAGTATTCATGTCAATACCTGATGAAACCTAGTATCATGACAGAATATAAAATACTCTCTTTTAATACTTACATTAACTTTTCACTTATTTTTCTACTTAACTCTTTGAAACTTTTTAATTAAAAAGTTAGTAATGCATATAATTAAAGTTTTAATATATCAATTGCTTTTGCAAGAATCAAGAATCATTGTAGCATTTTGTCCTTACAATAATAAACATATGTTTATTCTTCAATTGACTAAGAGCACAGTTTATGAAGCTCAGACAGTACATCAAGAATATAATATCCTCTCTCTATATAAAAGCCTAATATGCTAAGTGTCCTCTCAGGAGTTTGATTGTTCACTATGACATGCACTGACCACCAGAGGGCAGCACAAAATAAAGGGAGTTCCCGGCTGGCAGCTGCTAGGGACTCTACCTGTGCACAAATTTCATGCATTGGTCTTCTAGTGTATAATAAAAGGCTAATATACAAATTGTCCTCTGGACCAAGAGCTTGATAAGGGGTGGAGCTGGCTAGTCAACTGTCTGTGGCCCCTCCCCCCAGCTGGTCCCACCCGATTGGCCCCTATTGGGGCAGGCTGGCAGGACTCCACTTATGCACCAATTCATGCACCGGGCCTCTAACCTACTATTTGAAAGTAGATGTCTGGTTATTAATAAGACATTGGAATTGTTGCCTTGCTTTGTCTTACCCATGTTATTACCCTGGTTGAATTAGATGGTAACTTACATGACACTGACATTTTCAGAGCAGTCAGAATGGCCTGGGAACTTCACCACCTGCATTGGTCTCCCAAAGGCAGTGGCTAGAGATGAGCTTGAATGGCAGGTTCAGGCCTCATCGGGCATGTTCCCTCTAATAACCTTCTGAATTTCCCTTTAGTTGGCGAATAAGTGCAAGTGAGGCTCTCAAGCACCCTTGGTTATCAGACCACAAGCTCCACTCAAGACTCAAAACACAGGTAACCAAGGCTCTTCTTTGTATAGCCTCATTTTTTTGATGATCAGATGCTTGAAGAATTTTAGCCTTAAGAGAGGTTCTATTTAATTCCTTTTCTCATAGCCTTCAAATCTATGCTAGTGTTAAATTGCTTAAAATGCTTTTATTGAGCAGTTTTTGATTTTAAAATAAATGTTGTGTTATGTTTATTATTAAATCTTTGTATCTATTATAAACTATGCTATGCATATGTACTTATGCATACTTTACACAAACACACATATAGTGTAGGTCAAATGAACATATAAAGTTTGGGAGACTATATCAATGTGTGTTATGTCTCCTTAAAACAGAACTCAATTTCTAACTTCTATGCTTACCTGGTTTAGTCTTCTTTGGCACCAAAAACTATTATACTCATCTTGGTGCATTTATTAATGTAAATATATGTAAAGGATACTCTTACCAGAGACAAAATGAAGATGACAGAAGGATTTAGTGTGAATAATTTAGCCCACTCCCTTATTAATAAATAAGTAATAATTAAGTCATAAATTCCTTATCTACTCTTATGGCCTTAATTATCATTTATATTCTGACTCACCCATCTGTCTCTTCAGCACAGATTTGTTTCCTGAACTTCAGGTACACAATCCACATGTGTACTGACATTTCCACTTGGATCTTCTCCTAAATTGAACTCATCTCCCCCCACCTCACCCCATCCCCAACCCCTCCCAGAGTGACTTCACTTAATGACCTTAAAGGACATCTTCATTTTCCCCTCTTTCTTTCTCAATTCCCTCATTTCATGCTTAATTTATCCCCAAGTTCTGCACATTATTTCCCTAGTTACTTCTGGAATCTGTCTCCTCTCCAACCACATAGTTATTCTGGTCCAGGTCAACCCTCATCTGAACGACCATGATAGTCTCCTCTAGATTATCTCCATTCAAGTCAATGACATGGAAGCAGATGTGTAGCATTTAAATAAATTTACTAAACATTTAGAATTTTTAACTGAACAAGATACATTCAGAGCAATCAGCAGTCTAAGTCTTCGGGCTCACTGAGGGTTGGTGTGACGTGAGCATCTGGCCCCTGGGTAGCATGACTCTGACACACTTTCACTTCTTCCATCTCTGCTCCTCATCCTACCCACTCCATGGGGTTCAGAATGGAGCTTTTCCACTGACCAGCAAACCTTGGGATGACTATGCTTCAGGTATTCATTTTTTCCACATTCAGTTTGTATTGAAATTAGCTTTGCTTCTAAATTCAGCATCAGTACTCAATTTTATTTGTGTCTGAATATACCTTTCCTTGATAATTGGTACTGATGGCAAGCAAAAATAGACATATTACCTATTCTGTACCTTACTCAGTCCACATAAACTGCTTATTAGGGTTACCAACCTATTTTGGGCCAATTTTCCACCAATGTATTTTTATCCAAGCTTATTGGTGTCTAAATACACTTTGACATGGTAGGACAATATGGAAACCACAGTGGATAATTAATGACATTATACAATTTGGAAAGTGTTTAAAAATATTTTTTAAATGATGTAACAGCAACAAAATCAACTTTTTGTTATTCTATCTGCTGGTACCTAAAGTGGGTAGATATTTCATGAATGGTGAGGATTAAAAAAATTCCATTGATAAAGCTAGTTCATTATTATAAAAATTATAGTTATTGGCACTCTTCTAATTGCTATACAAATATTAACTCATTTAATCCTCACACCAATCCTCTGGAACAGGCACTGTTCTCCTTAGTCTGTGGATGAGGAAGCTGAAGAGATGGCATAAGCTTTTCTTATGACCCAACCATCTATATATAACCCATCCTGCATCAGACATCACGGAGCTAATAAAACAACCCATGAGCCGATATTCAACCTCCATTGGCTCTCTTCGCTAATTCACCAATCATAATTTCTTTAATTACAACTCTGATCATATTACTCTGATCAAATAGTTTCAGGTGCTTCCCATTGTGCACAGCAGGCACAGCCAACAGTCCAGGTCTCTTCCAAGATGCCCTGACCTCGGTCGGGTCCAGTCTTGTTTCCACTCATTCCTTCAGATCAGCCCAAATCATGGCAATTGTCTAAGGCCTATTTTAAATGCCACCTCCTTTAAGATGGCTCTTCTCAACCCCCAATTGGAGATGCTTTCTCTGTTTTCCTGAGCCTCTCTTGTAGCACTTGACTCTTGTCCGCTGGATTTGAAAACTTTTGGATGAAGCAGTTTCTGTGTCCAGCGCATCTTTGTAGTCACTGCAACCCAAGTCTCAGTTCTGACTCTTGTGTTTTGTCTAAGTGAATGTCCAAGGAAGTTTTGGCAGCACACACATGTGTGAAATTTAGGTGTTGTTAGGTGCCGAGTTCTTTGACCCTGACTCTGAGGGAGGGTAGTGATGAAAGGAGCTCCAGGGCAGAGTAGGGTTGTGCCTGAGCTGGACTCATTATATCTGTCAGAGGATCATTAGCATCAAGGTTTCAAGAACTTTCTACTCAGTAGAAAATAATTGACTCAAGTGTTTTCATAAGTCAGGAACTGATGTAAAAAAGTTCTTATCCTTCCCCAAATGTCTTCTGGTTTTCCTAGGAGAAAAATTGCCGCTCTGATGCTCAAGACCTTGTGACCCAATAGTCTCCAGAAGAGGCCCATTTGAAAGGTTGGTCTCAATGCTGAGCTGTGTGTAGTCCTTTTCCTGAAAAGCTGTGTGCAGTCCTTAAGATAAATCCAGTGTTTGTTCCATTATGTGGGAAGCAGAGTGGTGGTTTTGGCTGAGGTGGGCTGGGAGACAAAGATTGCAGTATTTGCACCTGGACTCTGCCATTTTCTAGCTGAGAAACCTCAGTTTCCTGGTTTGGAGTTTGGGAGAGTCTTACTTCCTAAGTTTCTAAAAGGCTCAACTGAGATAATTCAAACAACATCTCGAGACCAGTGCCTGGCACATAGTAGGTACTCAATAGGTGCCTGTAATGGAACAGAAACTGCCTCTGGTGGTCCTTACGACAGCTGTGTTAGATCAGAGGAAGTAATATATTTTTTTTTGCCTAGACAGGTAAACTAAGCCTTAGAGACTCAAAGACTCAGTAACTCACCCAAAGCCGAACAGCTGGTCAGTAGTAGAATGTCATCCTCTTAGGGTCTCTGAATCTAAAACTCACATTGTTTTTCTCTCCTAAGCAGCTTCCTGGTCTTCACCCAATCTTGGACCCCATGGACTCTACCCTGCTTAGAATTTTGTTGGAATTCTTAAGAGATAGTTTTACACATGAATATCTTCTGTTATATCAGTAAGCTAGCCCAATTTGTGCCCTAAAGGAGAAGCCCAAGCAAGAGTACTTTATATTATAGAAGGCTCATAGAAACCCCAATATTTATGTTCTTGTTGGGGGATAAGTTCTAGGGCAATGAGTCCAAGGTATTTTTGTAGCTAAATTTAAATAACTATGTAGGACTTAAAATTTGTGAACCTGCATTATTGCTGCCTTCTGGTATTAATCTTTTATCCTGTAAACAAATGTGGCTGTCCTGTCCTTGGGATTTCCAGCAATTAGCAAATTGTGGGGTGTGCAGAAGATTGCAAGTGCTTCGGATTGGCCTGGGGTTGGGAATTCAGTGACTACCAAGGCCAGCCTGGCAGATGCCCTGGAGCTTTGGGACCCAGCACCTCACACGCTCCCAAAGTGGCCCAAGGCCTGCCCCACTCCTCCCAGGCTGCTGGCAACTGCTCCAGTCCAAAGAGATCCATAGGCTCTTAATCTTTTATTCAGATTTGTATTTATTCTGCTCTTGAGGTTTTTGTTCGTCTATTGGACTGTGTATATTCTTGTAAGCTGACTTGAATCTTTTATAGAGTAAGACCGAGTAGAAATAAATCAATATGCCATAATAAAATTCACAAAACAGTGTTAGAAATGTCTTTGGCCTTTGATGTAAATGTCACTTACTTAGCAGTCTACCACTTATCCTGAAATCTGTGAACAGTCACAGGGACAAAGACTAAAGCACTGAACCGGTCACACTGTCGCAGTTATGTAGAACCATCTTTGCTGGAACAGCTCGAGGAGCCCTCTCCCTGTACTTGGTCTTGTCTACTTCCTGACAGTCACGTGGGCTGTCCATCATCCCTTCCTGGGTCCCGCCGCTCTGTCTGGCCACAGACAGAGGTGCAGGACGAGTGTGTCAGGTCCACACAATGTGGTCACTTCCAAGTTTATTTTTTTACTTTTTGTTTTCAGATTAAAATGTAAGCTTAAGATATGGACTCTGGGAGCAGCCTCATGTTTTTTAAAAAATAGCTCATTCTTCACAGTATTTCCTGCTAGACTAAGATGGGGTTTTTGGCAAGATCTATTATGAGTAAAACCAACTTTGAGATAATATTGATTTTAGAAATCTGGTGGTTGGAGATTATTTCTGTGGAAAAAGTATGACTTCCAGGCCCTATGAATAAGGCATAATCCACAACGTAAATTGTGGCATATAAATCTCCTGCAATTTGTTAGAGGTTTTTTGATGCATTGAGGAAACACCCTAAAAATCTCCCTAGAAACAGCGGCATTTCACTGTTCCCACTGCATTCTTTGGAGCCGTGAGACATAAATTTGGGACACCCCAGGTCTATAGGAATGATGGAGGGCAGCAAACGGTGTGTGGGCCAGGTCAGACGCAGGCCTAGAGTGAGTGGAGGTCTCCCTACTAGCAACCCGCAGTCTCACTTTGATGCCAGATTGAGCTGATAGAGTGGACGATGGCAGCAGCCTTGGGAGCTGGCTGTGCTTCTGAAGGAACAAAGAGGCCTTGTCCTTCTATATGGCACATAGTACTGAAATATCTTGCATAAACTGAAAAAAAAAAAAAAACACACACACACAAAAAAAAAACCTAACCCCACTCTGGTAAGCATTTGGACTCCTTCAAAGGGTTCCTTTTTTCCCCTCTCACATACACACATACATTATAAAAAATCGTGTGTGGTTTTCCTAAGGGCACAACCAACTAATTACAATTTTAAAGCTCTGTTGAATTAACAAGAGTCATATTTTGTTTGCTTTGCAGGAAAACTGCTGGGGTTGCTGCTGCTTTGAGATTTTTTGAAAAATCAACAGTTCTGATACCTTGACACCTATGATGACTGGCGGCCTTGGGGACGTGGGGGCCACCGCATTTGAACTCAGAGCCTCTGGTTCCAGGGGCCTCCCAGCACTCTGGCCCAGGGGGCACAGGCAAGCCTCATACTCCTCTCTCGCTTCCCCATGCCCCTTGGTAGTGCACACTTGGGAAGCTATTTCCCTGTTATCTGGAATTTTTTATGTTTTATTTTTATTTCTTGATTTTAGTCATGGACTAAATGCATTATGTCTGCTCCTTATCAATTTACTGACACCATCATACTAGAGATTTCTTTTAAAACCTGGAGGATGAATTTAGAGGAATAAAACTGCTTCCAATCATTAAATGATGCCTTTCAAAGGGATGATCATATGGCCAGGAAAAAATGCAAAGTCTCTTGTGCCCTTGAACACTTAGTTTCTTATTATTTTGATTTGTTCTGAAATCAGGTGAATGCAATTGATAAATAGTTTGCATTTTGGAACATAAGCTTTCTTTGAGTCCTGCAGCACGAGGCCTCAGACATCCTATCTTCTGTTTAATTTGCATTTCCCCCAATTGCATCAGTTTCTCCCAAGTAGCTGATTCTATTTCAAATGAGTGACACACAATTTCCTAGTGCATTCCCCGCTTTCCTCTGATTGAACATTCATCTGCGTGCAGCCCGCCGGTTTTGAGAGGTGGTGAAGGAGACATCTGTTTATGGGTGGTCCTTACAAACCTTTGGAATGTTGTCAACAGTGATGAGAGCTCTTCTCATGCTGCACTTGTCAACAAGGAGAGATAGGTCTTGGGAAGCCTGTGGAAGAACAATGCTGTGCTTTGCCATGTTGAAGAGACTGAGAAATGGTATTCAAGTAACACAAACACTTTCAAAGCCTCATGATCTCACTTACATGGAGTCTCACAAGGCTCAGTGGTTGGGAAGAAAAAGCATTCAGAAGTCAAAAGTCCTCATTTTTTGGACACGAGAATGATTTCCAGTGGACGCTTCTTGTTCCTGAGCTCCTGCACCATTTCATCATGGATGCTGAATAAGGGTCATGAGACCAACTGCCTTCAGCACAGAAAGGCCCACGGCCTCTCAGGAATGAGCTGGCGCAGTTTCATCATGAAGAAGAGGCGGTGCGGAGCCACACTAACTCTTGTTACACACCCAACCCCGAGCTCACCATCGGCTTCTTACACTTTCCTCACACTTTCCATGTCCAAATATTTGCTCTGCTGAGATTAGCTAGGAAAATGTCTTCATTGTTGGCTGTAAATTGTTCTAGGCATTTGCTGTCACAAAAGCAATGGAATGAACTAAGAATAACTTGATGGCCGCATCACTGAGGGCAGTTTTAACTTGCATTGGTTTTTCTCCATTATTTCTCATATCCACCCAGTGAATCCTTATAGCATGCCAAGAATGACTATTTGAGCAATGCCCTTGTTTTCACATATAAGGTAATGAGGAAGTAGAGAAAGAAGAAAATGTTTAATTTAGTTAAGGCCACATGACAATTTAGTGGTTGTACTAGAAAATGAACCTTCCCTACCCATGGCTCCTACATCACGCTGCATTTCTTCTTTCCTTTGGCCCATGCATTTACCCAAGGTTGGCTTCTCCAGTTCCTGATATGTGACTATGCTTAAAATGTTTAATTTAGTTTCCTTAGAAAAAAAGCCCCGTGACTGAAGTGTTATATTGCTGTGCTATCTTTAGCTGATGGTATTCATAGAGTCTGGAAAAATACAAGCCAGTGCACGCATTAATACTCAGACCACAGAGAGCTGGCCTTTACTCAAATGCTAAATAAGACACAAGGGTCTGATTTGAAAGCCTGCATGGAAGGCTTTTCTGTCCTGTAGTGTGTGTTCTGTCCCAGGCAGAGCAGAGGTCTTCTGCATGATGCACAGTTTGCATTCACTCCCTGCCTTGCGTTGGCAGATAAACTTTCCCCAGGCCCTACCACACATGCAAGAGCACGCGTAGGCCAAATTTCTTTGCAAAATTAATCCACTGATGACCCTGCACTTAGTGAGTATGATTTTTTCCCCCAGAAAAGGTTTAGAGAGGGTAATCTCCTTTGAAACTGGATCTCCTTTGAATTTGTAATTAAATTTCCACATTTGCATGAGGAAGCCTCCACATGCCAGCAGGCACCTTTCACAGGAGAGCTGAGGGCAGTTTGCATGGTCCAATTGATGATCACAGTCTAGAGTTACATGAAAGGGGAGCATTTCAGCCCCCTGCTCATCCTGTTGCCTTCCTCCGCACCCCTGTGAGGCTGTTCCAGCCAGAGCCCTGAAGGGCAGATTGCCGATTGGAAAAGAGGCTTTGTACAGCGAAGGAGTCAACCAGCATGACCCGTGGAAGCTAAGTCTGGCTAGACTGCGGCTATTGTGATAGATTTTTCCAAGAAGCCATTAGGACTTGAGAGCCTGTATTTCTTCTCCACCCTCTTAATGACGTGATATGGCTTTGCTCACTTGAATTAGGCAGTTGCCATTCCTTTAGTAAATGGAGGAAATTAAGCATGGATGTGGCCCTTCCCACTGCCTAGAGAGAAATAAATCTCACAAACTGTTAAGGAAAAAGCATGTCCACATTTGTAATTTATAAGATACCATCACTTACACAGAACCTGTTGCTATTTAAAAATCAGGGAGAACGAGCTCATGCTCCAGTTTGTAGCACAAAAATCCCTGAAATGGATTTTCACCTGAGCTAATCTGGGGAATAGATTTCTAGATTAAAATCAGATTAATTCTCATGTTTGTTGAGTACCATGGGTTTCTTTTTAGTTGTTTATTTTTTTGTCTGACTGTATTATTTTGCTTTCTTTCCTCAAAGATGTAACTAGGCATGCTGCCATTGTCACCACATACTTTGATGTGAGCGTGTTTTGAAAGATGTGTGAATACTTATATTTTCACCATTTTTATAAAAATCAATAAATATAGCATTTTTTTTCTTGTTTTAGAATAAAAATATGGATTTGATATTAGAGAAATGAGGGTCTTGTTCTATATTTCATTCTTTTCTTATCTCGCCTGCCCCACTACCCTACCACAGCGATTAGGCAAGGAAGCCAGCATGCATCCACGTGCTTGTTCAGTTGGTTGGAGGCCAGGTGAGGGAGCCTCATTTGGACCTGGTCCGTAGACTCAGTCCAGCTCTCTGGCAATCCAGTCTTGGGTTTAGGGCACATCACCACACGTCTCAGTTCTCCGAGTCACAATGCTCCTAGCCTTGCTTTTGCTCTTTTTTATTTTTTCACTTCTTTCTTTTTTTTCTTAATTTAGTGTTAAAGTCCTTCTTCTCATCCATCATCATGCTCCGCTAAAAGCCTTTTTAGGATAAAAATTATACTTCCCACAGGCAAGTTAATTTCTGTACTAAAGAAAACTTTCTGCTGGGCTTACTAGATGTTCAATGTCTAGGCTAATATACTTCCTTGCATAGCATGAGTCTGAAGTTTCTCATACTAAAAGTTCTAGATATTTCTCCTAGCTCCATTTTAGTAGGGTAGTGTTTTTTACAATAAGTTTTTATAAAGGCAATTTCACCGTCCATGAAGGCTTATAACTCAACTACTACTTATTCAGAAGAGCAGGAAATGTCAGATATCTGAGTGTTCATATGCTGACTACATGTGTTTGTAGTTGTCTCCGCTGGTAGATGTCAGTGAGTCCTGAGGTGCACCTAGGTAGAGAACAAATAAAAATGGATTCATAATGTGGTGATTATGTGTATCATGTGTATTTTTATTTCTGAATATCATTTCATTCAGCTCTATTTCATTGTCTTATAAAATATATCACAGTCATATACATGTCTTATATTGAAGAATAAACATGGACCTTATTTGTCCTTTTGTTAATGAGCTCAATTATTCAAATAAGTGGTCTTGGCAAATGCAACACAAATTCTCTCCTTTATGACAAATTCTGACATATTAAAGCTGATGCCATTAAGAACCCTACATACCGCCTAAGCTGGTTTGGCTCAGTGGTAGAGCGTCGGTCTGTGGACTGAAAGGTCCCAGGTTCGATTCCGGTCAAGGGCATGTACCTTGGTTGCGGGCACATCCCCGGTAGGGGGTGTGCAAGAGGCAGCTGGTCGATGTTTCTCATCAACGTTTCTAGCTCTCTATCTCTCTCCCTTTCTCTCTGTTAAAAATCAATAAAATATATTAAAAAAAAAAAAAAAAGAACGCTACATACCTTAAGAGAACAATGTCACATAAGAGAACAATGTCACACTCACAGGAGCTCCAGGACCATTGCAGGAACATGGGCTGGTCCCACACAGGAAAACAACCTCTCTATTTGAACACAGTGTGCCAACACAGGTTTAAGGGTTTGTTGCTATTCATACAAAATTACTGAGATATAAAATGTATAGTATCAAAGCAGTGTCTAATAAATTATTAAGGCAGTGATTAGTAGTTCAACCGCTTTAATAATGTAACTTAGTGAATATTTCTCAGACCCAACAAATTATTTGCTTCAGAAAATCTATCACTAAAACCTCCAGTGTGAAGTGACTGACCAGTAGGTATTGGCAGCTACGTTGCTTCCGGTTGGAAACATTGCTTTGACTGGTCATCTCCAAGGCCTACATACCTATCTGAAGATGATGTCTGAGTCCATGAGAACATTCACTTTTCAGCACAGCAGTGACTGACTCTCTCAGTGTCAGCAAAGTCCCCCAACCCCACCTGGTGAGACAACCCCACTGAATTTTCCATTGTCTCAAATGCAAGCAAAAGTGGAGCCTTCGTGTTCTCATGTAGCAATCCTGTCCCTCTCATTTGAACCCCAGTCTTTTCCCACTTGAACCCTCAGGTGAGGCAGGCATTGTGACTTCTTCCCCAAAGTGAGGAAAACTTACTTATGCTCTGAGATACTGTGATTTAATAAGAACTATATGTTCCTGGCACATAACTCCTAAATCCCTTCTAATTTCCTAAGTGGTAGAGGAGAAAGGAACGTTTGTTGTTCATGACCAGCCCCTTTTAATCATACCCGAGTTTCCCCAACCAAAGTGATCCTCAAAGGGTGGGGCTGGTTGCCAGAAAAACCAACCCATGTGTTTAGTGGGTTGAAGCTTTCAACTTCACCCTCCACCTTTAGAGAGGGGAATGGAGCTGGGGATTGAGTTAATCAATAATGGTCAATGATTTTATCAATCATGCCTATGTAGCAGAACCGTTATGAAAAGCCTACACAAAGGGGTGTGGGGAGTTTCTGGGTTTGTGACCAGGACACATCCACATGCTAGAGAGTGGCTCACCCCAGACTCCACGGGGACAAAGCTCCTGGGCTCAGGCCCCTCCCAGGACCTCACCTATGTACCTTATCCTCTGGCTGGTCATTTGTGTTCTTTATTACATCCTTTGTAATAAACTGGTGATAGTAAAGTTTATCTGTGGGTTCTATCAGTAGTTATAGCAATGATTGAGCCTTAGGATGGGGTTGTAGGAAGCCCAGATGTATAGTCAAGTCAGAGTGTGGATAACCTGGGTACTCACCACTTGTGATTGGTGTCCAAAGTGGGGACACTCTTGTGGAACTGAGCCCTTAACCTGTGGGGTCTGTGCTAACTCCAAGAGGTTAGTGTCAACATTGTTTAATGGGAGAACCCCCCCTCCCCCATCCATTTGGTATCAGAAATGTTATGAAAAGAGAATTCGTTTTCCTTTACCCTCAAATGTTGGCACCACATAGATCCCAATGGACAACTCCACCTTTTCCCAGATTCTCAAGACTAGAGCTTCAGGGTAGTCATCTTCCTCTCTGGCCTTCTCCTGGGGAAGAGTGGAGTGGGGTGACCTCCCTCAGCATCCCCACAAAGGGAGGGCTCTGAAACCCAACTCGTCACTTCCTCTGAGCATTCCCTGTTCTGAAAGGGGCACCAACCCTGGCTCAGGACCCAGATCCATTAGGAAGATATGTGCTTCTCGAGGCTCCTCCCCCAGTAACTTGTTTTCTATTGCTCCTCACACAGGACTCAGCTAGGAGCTTGTAACCTATGTTCCCAGACACTGCTTCAGGCACACGCAGGGTCTCATGAAAGGGACTGATCTGCATTGAGCTGGCTCAGGGCCTTAGCTACACAGCTGAGGGCCTTTGAGCCCCTCATAGCTCACCCAGTTATTTCTAGAGATGTCCAAAATAATCTTATACAAGTTCAGAAGCCAGTGTGGCAGGGCGAGTGACTAGAGTGACCTCTTCTACAGGATACCAACTATTCCAGGGCACCCCCACAGCAGCTGGCCCAGCAGAAGGCATTGTTTTCCAGCTTCCCAGCTTCCCCAAGAAGCCAGCCCTCTCAATACTAGCCATGTGGTATTTCCTGGAGTCCCCATCACACCAACGCTATGTGCACAGTCACACGGCCACACAGAAGTGCAGAGAATGCTCACTGCCCTGTCAGCTCATTCCTGATGCTAATTACAACCATTAAAAACTATTATCACTTTCTAATAGGTAGAGAAAAGCGAAGCAACAGTCTCCTCCCATAACTTCACGACTAGTTGGGTTTTGGTACAATGTAATTTAGCCAGGCTTAGGGTGATTGATGGGTAGCAGGTATAGGCACAGTTATACAAATAGTTGTGTGAGTCCAGTGGAGCCCCATCTGTCTGGCCTTTTAGGCCCACTGCATAAAAGGTCATTCAATGCAAATGTGGCAATATTCTTTTTTTTATTTTATTGATTTTTTACAGAGAGGAAGGGAGAGGGATAGAGAGCTAGAAATATTGATGAGAGTAACATCGATCAGCTGCTTAGTGCACCCCTCTACCACTGGAGATGTGTCCGCAACCAATGTACTTGCCCTTGACCGGAATCGAAACTGGGACCTTTCAGTCCACAGGCTGATGCTCTATTCACTGAGTCAAACTGGTTTTGGCACATGTGACAATGTTTTGATTGCACGATCCAGGTAACTGTGTAGTTGAATGGGTTACAGTATCCTCTGTAAGAGGCAGACCCAGAACCAAGTGGAATTCTCAGGTTTTGGGGACACTCCCAAGCATATTGTCTCCTGAGCTTGCTGAATTCTTATACTATTGTGTAAGAATTATTGCATCATTATTAACATTCTATTATTACTATAGTATATTATACTAGAGGCCCAGTGCACAAAATTAGTGCACTCGTGGGGGTGTGTCCCTCAGCCTGGCCTGTGCTCTTTCACAGTCTGGGAGCCCTAGGGAGATGTCTGACTGATGGCTTAGGTCCACTGCCCCAGGAGAGAAGGCCTAAACCTGCAGTCGGACATCCTTAGTGCTGCTGTGGAGGCAGGAGAGGTTCCCGCCACTGCCACTGCACTTGTCTGAGCCCAACTTCTCTCTGAGTGACACTCATCATCAAGGGGCAGCACACTGACCATCAGGGGGCAACTCCTGCATTGAGTGTCTGCCCCGTGGTGGTCAGTGCACATCAAAGTGACCAGTCATTCTGACGTTCAGTTGATTTGCAAATTAGCCTTTTATTATATAGGATTATAATTCTTTATTTAAAAGTGAAAATGTCTATACAACATTTCTAGTCAATCCATATACTGTACACACTACTTATTTCACCAGTTTAAAAAATCATTTTCTAGTATCCATTTTGCCAATTTCAAATTCTTCTGGTATTAAATAGACAAGGATAGAAGAGATTGAACAGACCAGCCTTCTTATGCTAAGTTTAAAAGCTATATAAACCTTGGAGTATATGTTCTTGATTAGATTAATATTCCTCAAATGCTTACTATTTTCTGTGCCGAGTAGTTTAAAGACAAACTTACACAGTCGGCCCCTGCATCTCACATAATTCTTCTTAAAACAATCTCTTTCAGCTTCTGTGCTTGACCTCTCATTGAGCTGGTTGAGAAACAAACAGGAATGTTTGTTCCTTATCCCTCTCTTCTATGAAAATTGTCTGCTCCAAAATACACATCTCATGGTGCCATCAGGCCTATCTGAACCCCTGAATTCCTGCCAATTCTCTTTAGTGACATCTCTGCATTGTAAAGTTAGCTAAAGCTTGTGAATCATCACAGAGTTATTAAATAAGAATGTTTTTTGTCCCTTTTCACAATCAGATGAAAGCAAGTCCCTAAAGCAGGTATAAAACAGCAAAGAATCTTGCTGCTCAAGGGGACTCTAGGGACACACTTATTTCTACCAGAGGGATGGCCCTTATGTGTTCACATTTTTTTAGAACTAGGATCTTGTAACTTTCTGTGGAGAGTTGAACTAGTGATGAGCAAACACCCTTCTTAGATAACCATCTGCTTTGTACCTCTCTGTCTCTTAGCCCCAGTTTTAGGCTGGTGAGTACTAGCTGTTACATACTTCATTCTTCACAGATTCTTCTGGATTTCATGATTGATGTCTTAGAGTTTGGTCTCTTTCTCCTTTAATCCTTCATATTGATGATAATTTTATATTTTAAAACACAAATCTAATTATAACACTTCAAGTTTAGGCCTTTAACCTAAAAATACCCTTAAGCTCCATAGTGTCATGTTTAAGATCCTCATGTATTAGCATGGTATACCTTACTTTTCAACATCATTCACATTTTCCCCAATGTCCTGACTCTAAAAATACAGGAATTATTTTGTAGGCCTAAGCAGTGTCATCATATAGCATCTCTGACCAAAGTAGGCCAGATGTGGATCTCTTTGAACACCACAATTGCTAAAATTTTGAATTTAATGCTTTTAGACCATTCAGGAACAAATAAAAGGTTCAGACTATTTGTGTTATTATTTCTATTTTTTAAATATATTTTTTATTGTTGATAGTGTTACAGATATCTTCTATGTTCCCCCAGCCCTTATCCAGATCTTCACTATCCTGTTGCCTGTGTCCATGTGCTATGCATATATGTATGTAAGTACTTTGGTTTTTCTCTTGTCAACTCCCCAGCCCCACATCAAGGTATGTCAAGGTATGTTCCATGCCTCCATGCTTTGGGTCATATTTTGTTGGTAATTCATTTTGCTTATTATATTCCACAAATAAGTGAGATCATCTTAATTTGTCTTTCTCAGATTGGCTTATTTCGCTTAGCATAACATTTCCCAGGTCTATCCATGCTGACACAAAGATATACATCTTTTTTACAGCTGCATAGTATTCCATAGTGTAAATGTCCCACAGCTTTTTTATCCATTTATCTACTGATGGGCACTTGGGCCGTTTTCAAATCTTACCTATTGTAAAAATGCTGCTATGAACATAAGGGTGCATATATTCTTTCTGATTGGTGTTTTGGGTTTTTAAGGATATATTCCCAGAAGTCGGATCACTGGGTCAAACAGATGTTCCATTTCTAATTTTTTGAGGAAACTCCATACTGTTTTCCATAGTAGCTGCACCAATCTGCATTCTCACCAGCAGTGAACTAGTGGTTGACTATTTCTTCAGACTATCTGTGCTCTTATTTCTAATTTTTTAAGATAATATATTTATATATTTACACACATGTTGCCTGCCAGCACTTGTTGTTTGTTAATTTTTTGGTGATAGCCATTCTGACAGGTGTGAGATGATATCCCATTGTGGTTTTAATGTGCATTTCTCTGATGATTAATGACTTTGAGCACTTTTTTCATATGTCTCTTGCCACTTGTATGTCCTCTTTGGAGAAATGTTTATTCAAGTCTTCTGCCTATTTTTTAATGGGATTGTTTGTCTTTCTTTTGCTGAATTGTGTGAGTACTTTATAAATTTTGGATATGAACCCCTTATCAGATGTATCATTGACAAGTGTGTTCTCCCACACAGTGGGTTCCCTTTTCATTTTGATGGTGGTTTCTTTTGCTATGCAGAAGCTTTTTATTTTGATATAGTTCGATTTGTTTATTTTCTCCTTAGTTTCCTTTGCTCTAGGAGATATATCTGTAAACATATTATTATGAGAGATGTTTGAGATTTTACTGCCTATGTTTGCCTTTAAGATTTTTATGTTTTTATGCCTTACATTTTAGTCTTTTATCCATATTGAGTTTGTTCATATATATATATGGTGTAAGTTGGTGGTCTAGTTTTATCTTTTTGCTTGTGTCTGTCCAGTTTTCCCAGCACCATTTGTTGGAGAGACTGTCTTGACTCCATTATATGTTCTTGCCTCCTTTGTCAAATATTAATTGATCAAAGTGGTATGGGTCAGTTTTTGAGTTCTTTGTTTTGATCATTGGTCTTTATGCCTGTTCTTATGCCAGTACCAGAGTGTTTTTGTTATAATGGCTTTGTGGTATAGTTTTATGTACGGTATTGTGATATCTCTTACTTTATTCTTTTTTTCTCAAGATTGTTGCAGCTATTTGGGGTCCTTTATGGTTTCATAAACATTTTTGGGTATTTGTTCTAGCTCTGTGAAGTATGCCATTGCTATTTTAATAGGGATTGCACTGAATATATAGATTGCTTTTAGAAATATAGACATTTTAATGATGTTAATTCTTCCAATCCATGAACATGGTATTTGCTTTTATTTGTATCTTCCTCTATTTCTTTTTTCCATGTCCTAGTGTTTTCCAAGTACAGGTCTTTTACCACCTTGGTTAAATTTATACATTTATTCCTAGGTGTTTTATTTTATTTTTTGTTGCAATGGTAAAGGGGATTTTTTAGTTTCTCTTTCTGAGCAGTCATTATTGTTGTATAAAAATGCCACCAATTTCTGGATGTTGATTTTATATCCTTCTATGTTGTCAAATTCATTTATTAAGTCTAGTAGTTTCCTGGTGGAGTCTTTAGAGTTTTCTATGTATAATATCATGTCATCTGTGGATAATGACAGTTTTAAAATTAGGATTTCTTTTATCTCTTCTTGTCTGATTGCTGTGGCTAAGACTTCAAGTACTATACTGAATAAGAGTGGTGAAAGCAGACATCCTAGTCTTGCTCCTGTTCTTAAGAGAAATACTTTTGTTTTTGCCCATTGAGAATCATGTTAGCTGTAGGTTTGTCATATAAGGCTTTTATTATGTTGAAGTATGTTCCCTCTATTTTCAATCTACTGAGAGTTTTTATCAAAAAAGTGTGCTGGATTTTTCTAATGCTTTTTCTGCACCTATTGATATGATCATGTGGTTTTTATCTTTCAATTTGTTTATGTGATGTATCACATTTATTGATTTGTGAATATTGTACCAGCTTTGCATCTCTGGAATAAATTCCATTTGATCATGGTGCATGATCTTTTTAATATATTGCTGGATCCAATTTGCTAATATTTTGTTGAAGATTTTAGCATCAATGCTCATCAAGGATATTGGTCTGTAATTTTCTTTCTTGGTAGTGTCTTTATCTAGTTTTGGAATTAGGATAATGCTGGACTCATTAAAAGAGCTTGGAAATGTGCCTTCCTGTTGATTTTTTTGGAACAGTTTGGAAAAGATAGGTGTTAGTTCTTATTTGAATGTTTGATAAAATCCTCCTGTATATCCACCTGGTGTAGGCTTTCATTTGCTGGAAATTTTTAAATTACTGCTTTAATTTAATCAATTGTCATTGGCCTGAGGTTTTCTGATTCTTCCAGACTGAGTTCTGGAAGACTGTATGTTTCTAGAAATTTGTCCATTTCATCCACATTGTCCAGTTTATTGGCATATAGTTGTTCATAGCATTTTTTTTTTTTACAATCCTTTGTATTTCTGTGGTGTCCATTATTGTATTGCCTCTTTCATTTCTGATGTTATTTATTTAGGTCATTTCTCTTTGTTTCTTGATGAGTCTGGCTAGGGGTTCATCAATCTTGTTTATCTTTTCAAAGAACAGGTTCTTGGATTTATTGATCTTTTAAACTTTTTTGTTTCCTTCCTTCCTTCCTTCCTTCCTTCCTTCCTTCCTTCCTTCCCTCCCTCCCTCCTTCCTTCCTTCCTTCCTTCCTTCCTTCCTTCCTTCCTTCCTTCCTTCCTTCCTTCCTTCCTTCCTTCCTTCCTTCCTTCCTTCCTTCCTTTCTTTCTTTTGTCTTTATGTCATTTATTTCCAATCTACTCTTTATTATTTCCTTCCTTCTACTTTGGGCTTTTCTTGCTGTTCTCTTTCTAATTCATTTCGTTGTTGGCTTACATAGTTTGTTAGTCCGTTTTGTTTTGTTTTGTTTTGTTTCTTGCAGTAGGCCTATAATGTGAACTTCCCTCTCAGGACTGCTTTGGCCATGTCTCATAAGTTTTGGGTGGTTGTATGTTCATTTTCATTTGTTTCTAGGAAGTTTTTCATTTCCTGCTTGATCTCATTGGTAACCCATTCATTGTTTAATTATATGCTATTTTGGCTCATGTATTTGATTGCTTTTGAGGATTTTTGTTGAAGTTGATTTCTAACTCTATGCCATTGTGATCTGAGAAAATGCTTGATATTATATCTATCTTATTGAACTTGTATGGACTTTCTTTGTGCTCTAACATATGGGCTGTCTTTAAGAATGTTCCATGTGCACTTGAGAAGAATGTACATTCTGTTATTTTGGAGTGAGTGTTCTGTAAATATCTGTTAGATCCATCAGATCTTGTGTGTTATTTAAGGTCTCTGTTTCCTTGTTAATTTTTTGTCTGAAAGATCTATCCAGTGATGTAAGGAGGGTGTTAAAGTTCCCTACCATGACTATATTGGTAGGAAATATTTTTCTCTTGGAGTCCATTAAGAGGTTTTTTTTTTGTGTGTGTACTTGGGTGCTCCTATATTAGGCACATATATGTTTACAAGAGTTATATTTTCTTATTAAACCATTCTCTTTAGTATTATTAAGTGGCCTTCTTTTATTTTAAAAAAATATATTTTTATTGATTTCAAAGAGGAAGAGAAAGGGAGAGAGAGACAGAAAAATCAATGATGAGAGAGAATAATTGATTGGCTGCCTCCTGCATGTCCCCTACTGGGGATCAAGCATGCAATCCAGGCATGTGCCCTTAACCAGAATCAAATCTGGGACCCTTCAGTCTGCAGGCTGATGCCTGTCCACTGAGCCAAACTGGCTAGAGCTGAAATGGCCTTCTTTGTCTCTTGTTATGGCCCTTGTTTTGAAGTCTATTTCGGATGATACAAGTATTGCTACCCCAGCTTTTTTTTTCCTTTCTGTTTGCATGGGATATATTTTTTCATCCCTTCATTATTAGTCTGTATGTATCCTTTGTTCTGAGGTAGGTCTCTTGTAGACAGCATATATATGGGTTATATTTTCTTATCCATTTGGTCACTCTATGTCTTTTGACTGGAGCATTTACAATTATTATTGATAGATATTTATTTATTGCCATATTTATTTTCTTTATGCCTATGATCCTCTCTCTTCCCTTTTCTTCATCTTAAAGCAGTCCCTTTAACATTTCTTGCATTGCCAGTTTGGTGGTAATGTACTCCTTTAACCCTTATTTTGTCTGGAAAACTTTCTATTCCACTTTCTATTTTATTTTATTTTATTTTATTTATTTATTTTTTGTGTGTGACAAGGACATGTGTTGAGATATAATCTTTCAATCATACAATTCACCCACTGAGGGTATACAACTCATTGGGTTTATATTCAGAGCCTCATACAGCGGCATCATATCAGTGTTAGAATATTCTCAGCACCTCAAAGAGGAGCCTCATCACCATTGTCAGTCTCCCTGTAGCCCCTGGCAACTATTAATACCCTTTCAGTCTCCATGGATTTCCTAATTCTGGACATTTTATAAAAATGCAATCATTAAGCATGTGGCCTTTGGTGTCGGATGTCCTTCAATCAGCACAATGTTTTCAGGGAGCATCGTGTTGCAGGATGCATTGGCATGTCTGTACGTTTGTGGCTGAGAAATGTTGTGTTGCATGGAGGGAGCATCCTGCTGCTCTGCTCACCACTTGTTTTTTTTTTTTTTTTAAATAAATCTTTATTGTTCAGGTTATTACAGTTGTTCCTCTTTTTTCTCCCATAGCTCTCAGATACCAGGTTCCCACTCCACCCTCTGCCCTTCTACTCCCTCCCCGCATTGTCCTCATCCATAGGTGTATAATTTTTGTCCAGTCTCTTCCTGCACCCCCTACACCCCTTTTCCTTCGAGAATAGTGAGTCCACTCCATTTTTATGCCCCTGATTCTATTATATTCACCAGTTTATTCTGTTCATCAGATTTTTTATTCACTTGATTTTTAGATTCACTTGTTGATAGATATGTATTTGTTGTTCATAATTTTTATCTTTACCTTTTTCTTCTTCTTTCTCTTCTTAAAGAATACCTTTCAGCATTTCATATAATACTGGTTTGGTGGTGATGAACTCCTTTAGCTTTTTCTTATCTGTGAAGCTCTTCATCTGATCTTCAATTCTGAATGATAGCTTTGCTGAGTAGAGTAATCTTCGTTGTAGGTTCTTGCTTCTCATCACTAATTATTTCTTGCCACTCCCTTCTGGCCTGCACAGTTTCTGTTGAGAAATCAACTGATGGTTGTATGGGTACTCCCTTGTAGTAACTCACTGATTTTCTCTTGTTGCTTTTAAGATTTTATCTTTGGCTTTTGCTATTGGCATTTTAATTATGAAGTGTCTTGGTGTGGTCTTCTTTGGATTCCTTTTGTTTGGGGTTCTGTGCACTTCTTGGACTTATAAGTCTATTTCTTTCACCAGGTAGGGGAAGTTTTCTGTCATTATTTCTTCAAATAGGTTTTCAATATCTTGCTCTCTCTCTTCTTCTGGCACCCCAATAATTTGGATGTTGGTACACTTGAAGTTGTCCCAGAGGCTCCTTACATTATCTTCATATTTTTGGATTATTTTTTCTTTAACAGCTGCGTGTTTTTTACTTCTTCGTATTTCAAATATTTCACTTGATTTTTATGGTCCTCTAGTCTGTATATTATTATTTATTTCAGTCAGTGTATGCTTAATTTCTAGTTGGTCCTTTTTCATATCCTCAAGGGACTCACTAAATTTATCGGCGGTTTCTAGAAAATTTTTGAAAAACCTTATAACCGTAGTTTTGAACTCTATATCCAGTAGTTTGACTTCCTCCATTTGTTTAATTTGTAACCTCTTTCTTTGTCTCTGCATTTTGGCTGCTTCCCTGTGTTGATAGAGTGGCTTTGTGTGCTAGGGGTCCAATAGGGCCCAGTGGCTCAGCATCCCAAGTTACCCGAGGTGGACACTCTTGGTGCACCCCTTTGTGGGCTGTGTGCAGTGTTGTTGTAGGTAAGCCTTGATTGTTGTTGGTATCACTGGAAGGAATTAACCTCCAGGCCAATTGACTGTGAGGATCAGTTGTGTCTACTATGGGAGAATTTCTGTGTTGGAGACACCCTTATGGAGCAGGACTTGCTTCAGTAGGGCTTTGGTGCTCACTGTGTCTGCCCCCTGAGTGTGTCCCTTATGGATCTGAGGAGTTGTAATCTGGATAGTCCCACAATGAACACTGGGTACACTGGCTCTTGAGTCTCTAAGGAGGTGAAAATTTAGCTCTGCCTGAGAGCACAGAGCAGGAGCTATGGAGAGATCTGCAGATTCATTTTCTTTGTTTGGGGTTTGGAAGTTCCAACATGAGGTCTAGCTGTGAAGCATTTCAGGCTGCTGTGGAGCCTTATGCCTTCTTTTGGAAGTTCTGGGGCTCTCTAATAAGTTGCAGTTTATTAGGTAATTTTAGATTGCAAAGGGCCAGGCCAGTCATATGCAAAAACCTCTGTGCACAGCTGGGGTGGGGTTGTAAATTGGGTGGGTCAGGGTCTTGGGGAATCAAACAGGGCAGAGCAAACAGCAATGGCTGACCTTCATCCCTGCCCTAAAAGAAGCCCCCAAATCTCAGTTTCCAGTGGTAATTGTTGCAAGCACCTCTGAGAAAAAGCCACCCTTGTATTCATGTCCAATGCCAGACACCAATTTCTTCCTGTATGAGTCTGACTTCTATTGAGAAGTCAGCTGTCATTCTAATGGGAATTCCTTTGTAGGTAACTTTGTCTCTCTGCCTTTAAGATTCTTTCTTTGTCTTTAACATTTGCCATTTTAATTATGATGTATCTAGGTGTATGTCTTTTTGGGTTCATCTGGATTTGGTCTGTGCCTTCTGAACTTGTGTGACATTCTCCTTCACCAGGTTGGGGAAGTTTTCTGTCATTATTTCTTTATTTTTTAAAATAAATATTTTATTAATTTTTTTTTTTTTTTTTTTTTTTTTTTTTTTTTTTTTTTTTTTTTTACAGAGAGGAAGGGATAGGGAGAGAGAGTTAGAAACATTGATGAGAGAGAAACATCAATCTGCTGCCTCCTGCACACTCCCTACTGGATATGTGCCCACAACCAAGGTACATGCCCTTGACCAGAATTGATCCTAAGACCATTGAGTCCGCAGGCCAATGCTCTATCCACTGAGCCAAACCGGTTAGGGCTGTCATTATTTCTTTAAACATTATTTATGTTCACCCTCTTCCCCTTCTGGTATTCTTATAATGCATTGTTATGTTTCATGTTGTCTCCAATCTCCCTTAAACTATCCTTCTGTGTTTTTTTTTTGTTTGTCTGTTTGTTTTGTTTTTAATATATTTTATTGATTTTTAACAGAGAGGAAGAGAGAGAGATAGAGAGTTAGAAACGTCTACGAGAGAGAAACATCGGCCAGCTGCCTCTTGCACACCCCCTACCGGGGATGTGCCCGCAACCAATGTACATGCCCTTGACCAGAATAGAACCTGGGACCTTTCAGTCCACAGACCGACGCTCTACCACTGAGCCAAACTGGCTTCGGCATATCCTTCTGGTTTTTAATTATATTTTTTTTCTATTTGCGTCTCTAATTGGGTTTTTATTTCTACCTTGTTTTCCAAATCACTGATTCAATCCTCGGCTTCATCCAATCTACTGTTAATATTTTTCAGTGTGTTCTTGAAGTCATATATATCATTCATTTCTGTCTGGTTCTTGTTCATGGCCTCTATTTCCCTTTTCATGCTGTTATGATTTGCATTGAGTTCCTTAAGCATTTTATAACCATTACTTGGAACTCTATGTCTCACAGGGTGCTTGCCTCCATTTCATTTAGTTCTTTTTCTGGAGATTCCTTCTTTTCTCTCATTTGGGGGTGGTTTCTTTGTCTCCAGTTTTAGCTGTCTCTTTGTATTTGTATCTATGTATTAGATAGAACTGTTACTCATTCCAGTCTCTGTGGTGTGACCTTATATAGAAAGTGTCTTGAGGAGTCCACTGGTGCAGTCTCTTTGTTCTCTTGAGCTGGATGCTCTAGGAATACCCCGTGTTTATACATTATTTGATCTCTCTTGTTGTAATTGGGACTTGATTGTTGATGTCCCATTTGTGGGAGGGATCTTCCTTCCAACTTGCTGTCCTTAAGGTTCAACCCCATTGTCATTGTGCCAGCTGTTATACAGTGTCTTAAGTCTGCAATTTGTGGGGCTCACTGGATTTTGCTCTGTTGTTGTTGAAGATTGTCCCTTGGTGTATTTATCTTAGACCTCCTGTGAGCTTTTCCAGTGAAGGTAAATGTGAGTCACTGCCCTTTTCTGTCCCTGGGCAATCTGATTGAGGTCTGAGAAGTTGAAATCCCTACTAGTCTAGTGGTCAGGAACTCCTTAGCCCAGAGGCTGGGTCTACCTTGAGTCTTACACATTGATTGCCCCTATTCTGAGCTGTACTTCCTTCTCCCCACGGAGCTGGTCCTACAAGTGTCACGTGAAAGCACTTGGGGTCCCACTGGTTTTTGCCTTGATGCCTGGTCTGGGGTGGTATCTGCAAAGGTGTCCCAAATGCTGTTTCTGACTAATTAGATTAGGCAAAGACTCAAAGCTTCCATAGAACCACCTCTGCCTGCAAACTGATTGGATTCAGACTTGAGTAGCCTCAGACAATCATTCACAGATGAGGCGAGAGGTTTTCCAATAAGGTGGGGCAATTGCTTCTGCCTGAAGACTATTATTATTCTCATTCACATAATAGGCATCAGAAACTCCACAGGTAGGAAAAGGGGTTTTCCAATAGCATGGGTCAACTGTCTTCCCCCAGGCAAAGTGATCTGGGTAGCAAAGGTCTGCCTTAGAAAGATGACCTTCACAGCATGAGCAAATAACTCAGCACAGGAAACCAGGGTGTCTGCCTTCCAAGCTCTAACCCAAGACCCCCCAACCTTGGCTTATACTTACTCTCCAGTTCACTCTGTCCTCCTCTCTCCCCCTCTGATGGAGCCCAAGGTGAGTGGCTGCACATAAAATTTTGCGTTTTGCCCTTTAGGAGGGTTCCTGCATTTCCAGCCATATGTGGACATATTTCTCAGTTCTGGTATTCTCTGTTGCAGGGAGGGTGCAGCTTGGTGATTAGACCCCAGAGTTCTCAGTGGCAACCCTTTGGTGCCTCTGCCTTTCCATACTTGGTTATAAGGATTCTTTCCATCTATTCTTCAGTTGATTATTCAGGATGCTTTTGTTTGTATTTTAATTGTAATTCCAGTTGATTCTGGGAGCGTGTCTGTGTAGCATCCACTTACTCCACTATCATTTTAAATCCCTGTTATTTCTCCTTGTCACAGATGACTAGTGCTAGAAAAGACCAGGACTGGGGCTGGAGGCTCAATTTCCCAGATGGCTAATTTCATAAGCTGGCAAATTGATGTTGACTTTGGAAAAAGGCCTCAGTTACTTCTCCATAGGCTGCTCATGTGACAACTGGCTTCTCAGAATGAATAGTCAGAAATCTCAATCACTTTCCTGACCTATTCTCAGCTTCAGCCATACTCTCTAATTTTCACAATGCCCTAATAATATGTGGGAAGGAACTACACAAGACAAGAATAATAAGAGGTGAGAATCATTAGGGATGATTTTGGAGGTTATCAACCATTGTCCATCCTATGACTCCCCAGCAGTACATGTCCCACACACATGCAAATCACACTGACCCATTTGCCCATCAAAATCTCATCCTATTAAAACATCAACTCAAAGTAAAAAAATCTCATCTTCACATAAAAATATTTGTGGATGAGTCACTGTGCCTTAAGTATAACTCCTTGCAAACAGTTCCTCTTGGTCCAAAGACATGTAAGCTAAAGAGAAACTTTATCCCTCCTCTAACACATCCAAACCTAAGACATGATGATGGAAAGGCATAGGACAGACACTAAAAATATTCCTATTTAAAACGAGGGAAAAAGAATAATATACACAAATCAGGGAGTTTCTTAAGACTCAACCCTACCCCTTCCCAGGATTGATTCAAGATGACTGTTGGCTCCCCTGTCAGGCTTTTAATTTTAGCCTCTGAGCCGCTCTTTCTCTTCCATGGGAACTAGTCTCTATGTGCAGCTGTGTAGATTTCTCAGCCTACTTCCTGCCAGTAGAAATTTGAAAAATACAAAACCCTGTGTCTTCTTTGTGTTCTTGTTACCCTTTTCAATACTAACTGGTGGTATACCTGTCAATATTAATTTTTTTTGAAGTTTATAAGTATCCTGTAAATTTGATTGGAGTCGGCTCCATTAGACGAAGACCAAACCAACACATCTCTTTAAGATATACTTTCTTTTCCTTGAACTTCTGTTAAGCCTTTTGAGGAACAACACCCTCAAACATTATAAGGAAGCTTTATTGTTTAAATGATTATCTGATGCACTGTCTTGAATATTTCTAAAGTTTTAACAAATAATTTTAAAAGAGAATTTAAAAATTTTAAACTTTCAAAAATTTTAATGATTAGACACCATGCTTTCTTCAGAGTATGCTGAATTTGATCTTTACCTAGAAATCTTTTCTTAGTTATAGTATCATTTGTTGTCTTCAGAGGCTGGAATTTTTAATTTCCTTTTTGTTTAAAAGTCCTTTCTGTAGTTCATATCTTTCTCCTAAAATTTTACTACAAGCAGAAAGAAGAAACCAGGAAGCATTTTCAATCGTCTGTGGAAAAGTCCTTAGCTCAGCCACACAGTTTAGGTAATTTTTCTATTTCCCCCGTTATTGCAGATGACAGTGTTGCTAAACTTTTTGACTCTATATGACAAAGACCATTTTTTTCCAGTGTCAAATAACATTTTCTTCAAGCCCTTCCTATCATCCTCTCTGAACGTCATAGGATTTCACGAAACATTCTTCAAGGGTCTTCAGGCTCTCATCAACACTTTCCAAGCTTTCCAACTTCTCTCCACAGCTGTTTCCAAAGCCTTTTCTCCTTTTAAATTTTTGTTATGGTAGCACTCTGCAACTTCTATGAGCACTGTACAACAGCCTTGTTTAGAATTCTAAAGGTTTATACATGCTCCTTTTTCTGTCTAAAATATTTTCTGCTATTCTTATCTACTGGATGAACAACCAAATCCCACCACATTTCCAAATTCAGGGCACAGCCTTATGTACTTGTAACATCATCTATATGTTTCTTATAACAATTTTAACACTATTTTCTAAACTTAAGCTTCTTTTGGGAGGGGGTGTCTGGCCCCCCTCCTCCTGTAAATTCCTTGAATATAGGTCATTGGGTTTTATTTTTGGCATAATTATGCCTTTCTCTCCAAATTTCAATAGAGATATTTTTTGCAGTGAAAGAATACTTATTTTGCTGGATTTGGAATGAGAACATTTCAACACTGTTAACACATTTATTGAATAAACTTTTAAAAATATTTAAAATCATATTTTTTTTTGTTTAGACCCTTTTTCCATGTTCATTCCATGTCTCAACAAATGATTAATGGCAAAAGTGCAGAATATTATAGATAAGTGAGATTTTACTTTCCATTTGTATTCATAATTAAAAAAATATTGCCACTATACATATGCTTAAAATTGTGTCAACTTGAGAGAAAACAATCCGACAAAGATATTCATAATTCTTGCTAATTAATGTTTGAAACTTTTCTTCCTCCATTACTTCACACACCTGTTCACTATAAATTTCCTTGGCAATTTTATACCATAATAACATTGCCTAAAAGTTGGATGTGCACATGAGGTTTTCTGAATTTTAATTATTTTCAAATTAATTTAAATATTCTGAATAATTCCAAACTTAACCATATGTTTAATAAAATTAAACTTTAAACTTCAAAAAACTATGACGTTTTCCTAAGGTTTCAAGAGACAACATATGGTTTGCTTTTATAAATGTTTTAAAAAATAGTTTTTTAAAAATTCTTTCACTGAAAATCTTTCTATTTGTTTCAAATCATATCATTCTATAGTTAGCAGCCTTTATCATATGCAGTAGTTCAGAGCCTTCCAAGGTGAAACATGGGTTTTGCTACTCTGCTAAGCGTACCTTCTGCTAACTTCCCTAAAGTCAGATTCCACAGTTTTTGTCTAGTAATAATTTGCATTTTCCTCTGTCTCAATTAGCAGACCTTTTGCTTTAGGTTGTGCTATCTTACAAATTTGGCTAACAGCCAGATGCTTCATAAAACACCAAATGTTTAAGGCACTTCACTACATTAGGACATAAAAAGGAACAAATCAGATGATAATTGTTTCTGTTGTGCCTATCTATTGAGACTTGTAATTTTCAAAATAATACTTGTAGATCACAGGATAAAAGGGGATCTTGTTCATATTGGCAAAATGAGATTTTCTTTTTCTCACAGTAAGCAGAAAACAGTGTTTTCTCTTTCCCCTTTATATAGTAGTTTGTGTTGCACAGGAACTTAGGCATTTTATGAGTTATTGGCAGTTATTATATGGTAACACTATAAAGGCGGCTGCGGGACCAAATAACGGCTTAGATGGGCATATATGGCACATGAACTTTCTGAATTTAAAAATTTCTAGGTATGGATCTCTTTTAGTTTATTCTATTTGGACCCTGTTGAGCATCTCTCTCTCTCTCTTGTTCTTCTCTCAGTCTCTCCTCTTCCATTAAGTTTATGATGGCATGCTTGACTATATCTAAGGTTCTGTTTATTTTTCTTCATTTTATTTCTGTTTCTTCGACTATATAACTTCAATTAACTTATTATCAAGTTTGCTTTCTTTAATAAATTAAAATCTGCTGTTAGCCGGGTCGGGTGTGGCCAGGCCCGGAGCAGCGGCTGCCAGGCTAGGAGCGGCCAGGCCCGGAGCAGCCGGGTCGGGTGCGGCCAGGCCCGGAACAGCAGCAGCCAAGTCCAGAGCAACTAGGTCGGGAGCAGCAGTGACCAGACCCGGAGCAGCTGGTTGTGGAACGAGCCAGAGCAACAGAGGCCAGGCCCGGAGCAGCCAGGCCCGGAACAGCTCACTCCTTGCCTGCCCCTGCCCCACGGCTGCCTCTCAGACATGGCTGGAAACTTTTGCGGGAACTTGAGGGTCTGCTGAATCAAGTGATGAAGGCTTAGATCTGGATGTGTTGAGTTGGTATAGCGCTGGGGTGTTGATCTGTGAGTGCCTTGGGTGGGGCCTGGATGAGGCTGGTTGACCTATTTGGAAATGTCTTTTGTGTGAAATGTATCATTGGGCATGTGGAGGTATTATTGATATGAGAAAATGCTAAGTAACTGATTTACTATCTGAGAAGGGATTTACTGTCGGGGAAAGGGAGGGAGGAAGAGACTGAACATAAACTGTGCACCTATGGATGAGGACAGTGGGGGATGGGGAGGGGGCGGAGGGTGGGGTGGGAGCCTGGTGGAGTGGGGAAGAAATGAGGAACCTTTGTAATAATATGAACAATAAAGATTGATTAAAAAAAAAAATCTGCTGTTAAGTTTCTCTAGTGCAGTGTTTCCCAAACTTTTGACATATGTGTCCCCCTTCTATAATTTCGTAATGCTGAGTACCCCTCGTACTCATGAGAATGTAGAATTAGGCGCAACTAAGCATGGTGCAGTGCATATCCCCAACAAACTCTTCCCGTACTCCTGGGGGTACGCGTACCACACTTTGGAAAACATTGCTAGTGAAAAATTTACTTCAGTCATTACTTTTTCAATTCCAGAATTACTAATTTTAAAAAATAACTTCTAGCCGAAACTGGTTTGGCTCAGTGGATAGAGCGTCGGCCTGCAGACTGAAAGGTTCCAGGTTCGATTCCGGTAAAGGGCATGTACCTTGGTTGAGGGCACATCCCCAGTGGGGGGTGTGCAAGAGGCAGCTGATCGATGATTCTCTCTCATCGATGTTTCTAACTCTCTATCCCTCTCTCTTCCTCTCTGTAAAAAATCAATAAAATATATTAAAAAACAACAACAACAACAAAAAACTTCCAGCCCTAGCCAGTTTGGCTCAGTGGATAGAGCGTCGACCTGTGGACTAAAGAATTCCAGGTTCGATTCCGGCCAAGGGCACATGCCTAGGTTGTAGGCTCCTTCCTTCTCCCCACCCCCCAGTAGGGGCCCTGCAAGAGGCAGCCAATCAATGATTCTCTCTCATCATTGATATTTCTATCTCCCTTCCTCTCTGAAATCAGTGAGAAAAAAATAACAACCCAAAAAGCAAATAAACAGAAAAAATAACTTCTATCTTTTCATTCTTATACTCTCTGGTGAGACATTATTCTCATAGGTTCCATTAATATTTTGGTCATGGTTTTCTGTAGTTCTGAATAAAATTTTAATAGCTATTTAAAAGACTTTCTGATAAGTTCTAAAATCCGACTTCCTCATAGACAATTTCTGTTGATTACTTTTGTTCCCTTTTATGAGTCACTAGTAGCCCTGTGCAAGAATTCGTGCATGGGTGGGGCCTCTTGGGGTGGCCTGTGGGGATTGGGCCCCAGCTCACACACCCAGCCTCACACCCCCATCTTGTGCCCCTAGCCTCACAACACCACAGCCCCACCTGGCACCCAGTCTTGGCCTGGCACTGCCCCCTCACCTGCTCCACCTGTGGGACGATTGATTGGGGCCAGGCAGCCTGCCATTTCCCTCAGTGCCTGGGAGCCAGGCGTTGGCCCTGCCCACTGCCACTGCTGCTGGTTGCCATCTGGGGGTGATCAGTAAGGCGATCAGTATCCTGCTTGCACCTGCCATGACCTGGTGCCGCTTGTTCACCTGCTCCACTATCCCACTGTGGTCCTGCTCTCGTGGGGGCCCATAAAGGCCAGCAGCACCTCCACTGCTGCCTGCTGCCAGTGCTGCATTGCTAACACCCACCATGTTCCGTGCCACCCCCTGGTGGTCATCACATGTCATAGCGAGTGTTCAAACTCGGTTAAACAACCCCCCCGCCCCCCCAAGGGGATAATTTGCATATTAGGCTTTTATTATATAAGGTACTTCCTTTTTTGTGTGTGTGTGTGTCTCATAATTTAAGTTGAAAATTAGACATTTTAAATAATATAATATGGTAAACCAGGAAATCAGATTCCTTCCTCTAGAAAATTTATTGTTGCCATTTTGTTGTTGAAGATGATGATAATGTCTGCTTAGTAACTTTCTTAGACTGATTTTGTAAAGTTTTATTCCCTGTTACTTGTGACCACTTAAGTCTCTGCTCAGTTAGCTTAGTGGTCAGGTAATGATTTGACAGTGATTTTTGTAAATGCCTCATACAGGAAGTTTTTCACCATTTGCATTGGAGCACATCTTCAATGAAAAGCCTTTAGAATTCTTGCCTTTACTTTCATTTTCTGCTCACATAGGCCTCAAGGCCAGCCATTATTAGAGCCCTAAGACATTAGGGTTTTTGAAGCTCTTTCCTAACTTCTTGTGTACATCACACAAGTACATGGCTTTCTATATCCCCTAAAATATGTCATAGTTTTAAGTTTTTGGCTAGCCTCTTGTTTACTCCAACTTGTTTACACCACCTTAGGTAGCTGAGATATTAAACAATTGGTTGTTTTTGACTCATGCCTGGGGGATAGAACTTTCCCAACTGAAGGAGTTCTGAGTCAGGTCAAATAATAACAAGCCCTGAAAATGGGGATTTCCCAGGAAGCTGAGAGAGGAGACTAATACTGACAGTGTTCTTAGGGTAACGCTTTGTGAAACTTCAACCCAGTATGCCTTCTTTCATGACTACTAAGCTCAAAGTTTTTAAGTCTAGCACAAACCTGGGTAAAGTAAAATGAGAATAAAGAAAGTTAAAATGCTGCAAAGCTGACTGTATATTAATATTCAACCATTCTTGAATAAACATTGTTTGGTTGGTTACAAGTCATTAATTAATTTTCAGAGTTCTAAAAAAGTTTATCTTTACCATTTTTACTGGTGTTTTGTTTTCCTAAGAGAGCCATGGATATTCAGATTTTCACTCCACCATTCTGGGTCACACCCATTTTGAAATTATGACCTCAGGAAGTCAGTTGCTTTCCTTCCTTTCCCAGACTGGTATAGCTAGAGCATGACCACATGACCCAATCCTGATTAACAGAGAGGAATTAGTGCTACAGTAGTGTTTCTCAATATAGTGTTAAATATATATATATATACTGTTTGGGGTTTGGTGTCCTTTATTTTTTTAAAATTTTCAATCCATTTAAAATGACACTTTTGTGAAGTACAATGAAAAATCAATTGCTGCCCTAATCGGTTTGGCTTAGTGAATAGAGCGTTGACCTGAGGACTCAAGGGTTCAAGGTTCGATTCCAGTCAAGGGCATGTATCTTGGTTGCGGGCACAACCCCAGTAGGGAGTGTGCAGGAGGCAGCTGATCAATGTTTCTCTCTCACGTACCTAATTCTCTATCCCTCTCCCTTCCTCTCTGTAAAAAATCAATAAAATATATTTAAAAAAGAAAAATCAATTGCTAATAAAATGAAATAGAAAAACAAAACATTCAAAATGTAAGCCCCATTTTTCATTATGTATATATGATTCAACAGACATAAAATTATCTACACCAATAAAAGAGAAACATGCAAATTGATCATACCTCCACTACACCCACCAGCCAATCAAGAGTGAGTATGCAAATTAACCCAACAAAGATAGCTGTGGCCAAGGACCTGTAGCAAGCAGGAGGCTTGGGTTTTCCCGACAATGGAGGAAGCCAAGCTTCCCACCTTCCCTGGTTGGCCCTGGCCTCTGCTCCAGGCTACAAACTTTCAATTATAGAAGATAAATAAATCCCAGATACCTGCTTCCAGCTGGCCCTGGCCTCCACTCAAGGAGAAGTTGGGGAAAGAAAAAGTAGAGGGGCTGAGAGCCTGGTCACCGGGTGTCGTGGCCAGCCTGAAAATGGCCCTCAGCCCCTCACCCAGGCTGGCCAGGCAACCCAGCGGGAACCCCCTTATTCTGAAGGGGCTATGGACAATCTGAAAACAGCCATCAGCCCCTCACCCAAGCTGGCCAGGCACCTCAGCAGGGACCCCCAACCTGAAAGTAGTGTGGCCAGGTTGAATACAGCCCTCAGTTTCTTACCCAGGCTGGCCAATCTCCCATGGAGTAAGAGCCCCCACTGGGGGGCATGGACAGCCTGAAAACAGCCCTCAGCCCCTCACCTAGGCTGGCCACACACTCCTAGCAGGAACCCTCCCCCCATGGGGGTGTGGCCAGCCTGCAAACCATCACAGGCCCCTCACCCAGGCTGCCCCATGCCCCATGGGAACCTCCACCCTGCTTGGGACACCCTTCAGGGCAAACCATCTGGCCCCACCCATGCACCAGGCCTCTATCTATAGTAATAACAGGGTAATATGCTAATTAGACTGGAAGACCTTCAAGGAGACCTTCTGGATGTTCTTCTGGACAAAGCCATGGTGGCAAGGCTGAGGTAGAGGTGGTTAGAGGCCAAGAGGGTAGGGCAGTTGTGGATGATCAGGCCAGGATGGGATGGAAATTGTGAGTGATCAGGCTGGTGGGAGGTGGGGCTGTTGGGGGTAAGCAGACAAGCAGGGGGGCCAGTTGGGGGCAAGCAGGATGTCAGTTGGAGGTGATCAGGATAGTGGGAAGGGAAGTTTGGAGTGAGCAGACCAGCAAGGGGGCAGTTGGGGGTGAGCAGGCCAGTGGGGAGGGAAAATAGGGTGAGCAAGCCAGGAGGGGGGGCAGTTAGGAGTGAGCAGGCCAGGAGGGAGGCAGTTGGGGGTGATTAGGCTGACATGGGGGCCATTTGGGAGCAAGCAGGCTGGCAGGCAGAGTGGTTAGGGGCAATCAGGCAGGCAGGTGAGTAATTAGGAGCCAGCAGTCCCAGATTACAAGAGGGATGTCTGAATGCTGGATTAGGCCTGATCCCTATAAACCTGCAGTAGGAAATCCTTTGAGAGGTCCCAGATTAGAGAGGGTGCAGGCCAGTCTGAGGGACCCCCCCCCCACATCCCATGCATGAATTTCATGGGGCCACTAGTACTTTAATAAATACAAGTAAAATAAAAATAAGAAAAAATAGAAACTATGTATACTCATGATTGAAAATCTGCATATAGGCAATCCATAGCTAATATTCCCATGCCTTTAATAGCTTTATTGAGATATAATTGACATATGATAAACTGTACAAATTTAAAGCATAGAACTATGGAACTATCACTGTAATCAAGATAATGAACATAGCTATCACCCTCTAAAATTTCCCCTTGCATCTTGGTAAAGCTTATTCCAGCTTTTCTAGCTTACTTCTGTATTCCATTACAAATGCTGATCTATTTTATAACAGATATAACACTGATTTATTTGAATTTTCCAGAATTTCATAAAATTTAATCACATATGTATTTATTTGGCTCTTTTTATGCAAAATAATTACCTTGAGATTTATCCTTGTAATGTAACATCAATAAATTAATCCTTCTGGGGCTACCAGCAGATCTGAGCTACAGATAAATGATTACTCTGACACAGGATTGCTGTGAAACAAAGGGCTAAGGGACTACCTGGTTAAAGGAACTGGCCTTTATTGCCTGTCTCTTCAGGCTTTCATTGTAACAGCAGTTTGAGATAAATTTATCTTTTAGATACAATCAGTAGGATAAGTAATCTTGGAAGGACATGTGTGTCTGCAGTGTCCTTTAAGCAAAGACACCCAAAGATTTAGCATAAAGATTCTGGCAAATACCCCAGGGTCCACATGTACATAGACTTATTTGTAAAGGCCAAGGAACAATTAGGGATATCGCCTTTGGCCAACTCTCCTAAATCAGAATTCTGATTAACAGGGGCAGGAGCCTTCAGCCACTTCCCTTTTCAGAATTTCCTCCTTCTAGACTTTCCAACGAAGTTTCCCATGCTTACCTACATTTCCCCCTTTATTGTTTTGCTGAATGTAGAAGACAGAGGACTGCAATGAATTTTTTGCTGGTGAATGTTGGGTTTTATGAAGCATGTTTACTGCTCCAGTTCCAATTTTACAGACTATAAGAAAAACAAAAAGAGCAATGGTTAGTTATCTGGAGTGCCTGGAATGTGAGTACATTCCAATAATTTCTCAGCCTCTGGCATCAGCTTCTTCATCACTCCCCAAGTTATTCTGGTGGCCGTCTGGGTCCAGGGAAGGTGCAACGTTTGGGGCTATGACATCCCCAGGCCCAAATTCTTCATTTCTGGAAGAGGATTGGTCCTGTGCCATGTCATGGTAGGCTTTAATTCAGTAAGCTGGAATCCACAGCAGCCCTGTGGGGGAAGAAATACATGCATACCCTCTCTCCCATGTTAATAATTCATTGGGTCCCATCCAGTTATGGTTTATGAGGTTGGGTTATTGAGGTAAAGTGCTGTTCTACAGAAGATTTAAAATGATCATTCAGATTTAAAAAAATTAAAGGTAAAGTGTGCTTTAGATAGTATTATAGCAGAATCCTTGAGTTCCATATTCACTCTTTTTTGTCTTACCAGCATACTCTTCAGGATAACACGCACAGTTCAATTATGTCCTTCCCTTGTGAATTATAAGGGATTCCCATGAAATGCTTGATGGACCAAGTTCTGCAAAAGGCAGGGAAGCCATGGATGCTATCAGCAGGCCCATTATCAGTTTTTATCTTGGTTAATATAGCTACAATTGGAAACAGGTCTTGTTGAATTCATGCAAAGAAACGTATTACCAATTATTAAGAATTGGCAAATACTTGAGTGACAGGTAGGGAAAGAAATACATAATTTGCCAAATTGCTTTAAAAATGCTTCCTTATATCTGAAAAACAAAAAGTTTAAGAATCAGCAATACTTTCAACAAAAGTTACACAAAATACATAATTATTTTCCATTCATTCAGCCCCCTAATAAAATTTTTGTTTCTCCTAATTTTTCCTGCCAGTGCTTCTATAAATCTAGATACTTTATAAAGCAATCAATTAATATGGCATCTTATCTTTTCTTAAAAACACAATATTCCAGAATAACAATTAGAACTGTAAACAAAAGCATAATATAGTTATTATTATTTGACAAAGCTTCCCATGTACCGTAAGCAGAAAATTTTTCTTCATGAGAGAGAAAACAAACACTTAAGGCATTCCAGAGCCTATTGGAATAATCCAAAGCCAATGCTAAGTCAAGAAAAAGTTTCTTAAAATTCAAACCCTGAAAGGATTGCTGAACTTATTTTACCAAAGGATAGACACAAACATAGGCTAGCAAATTTTAGTTTCCAGAATTAAATGATGGTCTTTTTAAAAAATACCTGATTAATACGACATATAACCATCTTAATAATTTATAAAACTTTTGCTTCCTGGGTAGAAAAACAGGAAAGATCTTTTTCTTTTTAACAGACTAGAAAATGACTTATCAAAATAGGCTTATTCTCTAACTTTACTTTTCCTTGGGTGTGGTCAGCAAATGACACTAATTGGATTTCTGCTATCTGTCTCCCTGAGTAGGTTGATATAAGCTATTTACTCTCTGGTTAGGGAAGCAAAATGCAAATCATTTACTCATAAGTGTCCTTGGTTTTGGGAAGATAAAATTTACCAGATGGCTCCAAATTGCTGTTTAATCTTTCAGTTTCCCTATTCTACTTGTCCTGGTTTACTGGCTTGTGTCATTTATATAACTTCCTGTTAACATTTCTCTTTACAAACATTCCACAACTTTCACAAACCTTTTTTCAGAAACCTAATAACTTTTTGAAATAACCAATTTTAGAAGGCACTTTCTTTCTCCTTCAAAATGCATCTCCATGCTTCATGCCTTCTATTACACCAAAACCATAATCTCTTTTCCATTAGTTAGAATTCTTAACCCTTAGAAACCTTAATTTTTAGGTGACATGCAAGTAGAGATATTTCAAATAAATTACAAGACTTATTCATTAACAGATTTAACTCCATCCTCTAGATTCTTCATATGAGACAAACTCAGGTTAATTAATATTTTAGTATCCTGTTATTTTAAAAGGCCTAGATATTTAATAATTTTTATTATTTAACCCAGCAAATTCCAAAGTTTTAAGTTACCAAAGACTTTGGAAAACTATATTTAGGCATATATAATTATCACTGGAAAAGCTTTATCATATACCCTTCATTTTAGTTATATTATTATGCCTTAACAACTTTGATATTTTAAAGCCAATTATTATTACCCAAGGCATTTTCTTGGCAAATTTTGTAATAGGGATAACTCACTGGTCTTCAGTGGCTTTAATGTGAAAGTACTATTTTATCTTATTTTACAAAATCGAAGTGGCCCTCACTGCTATTTCTGAAGCCAGCTGGGGGAGCACTTCTACAGGTCTAATCCTCCTAGGAAAAAAACTGTTTCCCATGTTTTTCTTTATGAGTAGACTAACCATATGAAATCTTGCATATAAGAAAAGATCTTAAAAACAAAAACAGAAAAAAACTACAATAAATAGGTGAGTACTCATAAAAGGTTGGGCATTAGCCTTAGAATCTTATCTCATATTAACCCAGCACAGCAAATCGGTTCTGAGTGGCACAAAGCCCAAACAGCAGAGACAGAGGATTCCCTGTGTTCACAAAATGGCAGAATAAATTAAGTCCCCCAAAGATAAGAAAACAAGCAAAGAACATCAATAACCAAGTTATATTACAGACAGACAAGAACTTCCACTAGCTAAGAGTTTCCAGAAGGGAGAGAAAGAAGGGTACCTAAGATTAAGATTTCTCAGCAGCTTCTGGGAAGTTCTTGCAGTCCCTACTACGATTTCAGCCTGCCACAAGTATCTGGGGCCCCTAGCAAAGTGAAACATGCTCCATCTTTAAACAAGTTAAACAAACAAACAAAAAAAAGAGACACATATAACAACAATCAGCAGACATTCTTATATACGACTAGTGATCCGGTGCATAAAATTTGTGCAGAGGTTGGGGGTGGTGTCCCTCAGCCTGGTCTGCACCCTTTCTAAACTGGGACCCCTCGGGGGATGTCTGACTACATGGACTTCGTATTTTGCACAGTCCATGAACCATATTTGATTTTACAATTTGAAAAAGTCGAGGACACTGGTCTTCTTCTAGAATTTCTGCCTTAACTATATGGTCAATGTCATCTTCTGTTCATAATTTGGATTCACAATCTTATATCAATAATATGTGAGGCAGCCCACATTTCTGAAATTCAATGACATGAATTTTAGCTATTACTTTGCCAAATAAATGGAATTTATATATATGATGTAAAAGAGCATTCAGCTTAATATTAAAAACTTTGGCTACCAAGTCAGGTCTGTTTTCAACTTTTGCCAGTGTTATAAGTTGTTTATAATATCTGCCTATTTGGGGTTGCATGTCATGGTTATGAATAAATCGGGCTTGCCATACTTCATTACAATTGCCATAGAATCCTGATATCACTGCTGCATATTTCTGGGACTACCGTTTTACCAATCGACACATTGTCATTTTCAGACCTAGATGTGAGATAATACATCAAACCACTATATTTTTCAACTCTCAACTTAGATTGGTTTGCTTTAATGAAATTTATCTGATTGGCTTCCATTTTGAATGTGAATTCACAATAAACTGTTGGGTTAATTTTCCTGCATTTAAAATAGGATTGAACTTGTACCGCACAGAGAGATGAAATCTATAATACTGTATTTGTGGGGCTCGTGCCCTTACATTTTTGTCTTGTATCATTGTCAATTACACTGTAGTCTCTGAGTCTCAATGTGATATTTGTTCCCCAGCCTTTTTCACCATGTGTAAAAAAAATAGGATATGTCATTTCATCTAATGTAGGAAATAGGATACTGATTTGTTTCATTTTAGTGGCATTCAGATTATTGGGATTTGGTTTACAATGAATGAGCAAGTCCCTTTCAAAAGGAGGTTCTCCATCTTTGTTTCTGAATATGACGGCAACTTCCATTACACGGGGAGAATTATATCTACCTGGGTCACTGCAGATTAGGCCCAGAAAGAGGCCCAGAAAGAGAGGAAGGGTCTGACCCACAGCCTCTGTGGCAGCTGTTGATCAGCCATTGTCTCTCTCTTTCTGGGCTTCTCCAGCAGCCATGCCTCTGTTTCTTTCCAGGCCTCTGCAGGGGCTGCTGATAGCCCCAACTGTCTGATCAGGCCTAGAGATAGGTTCAGAGACACTGACTGGCATGGAAACTGACAATCAGAACCAAATTGGCTTTTTATTTTTTGATTATTAATATGTGAATTATATTGATGATTTTAAATACTTAATCATACATACATTCATGGGATATACCCAATCTGGTTATAATTTATTTTCTTTTAATGTATTATTAGAATCAATTTGGTAAAACTTTATTTGGAATTATTATATACATGTTTGTAGGAGACATTATGCTGTAGTGTTGTTGTAATGTTTCCTGGCTTCAAGGCAATGCTGGCTTCATAAAATGAACTGGGTAGTATTTTTTCCTTTCAAATTTCTGCAAGAGTCTGTGTAGAATTTACATTATTTCTTCCTTATATGTACAATGGAATTTACCAATGAGGCTTTCTTGCCTAAAGTTTTCTTTGTGGGAAAGTTTTTAACAAAAAATTCAACTCAGTTTCTGTAATATATACAGAACTATTTAGAGTATTCACTTTTGAGATAATGTTGGTAGATAGTGTCTCTTAAAGAATTTATATATTTCATCTAAGTTTATTGGTATAAATTTATTGATGCTATTTCGTATGATCCTTTTACTTTCTATGGAATATTTGATGATCCTGCTTCTCTCATTCCTGATTTGTGTCTTGTCTGGATTAATCTGACTTAAGTTTATCAATTGTGTTAATCCTCTCAAAAATAGCTTTTGTTTCATTGTTTTTCTATTATTTTTCTGTTTTCTCTTTTATTGATTTCTGTTCTTGTCTTCAGCATTTTCTTTCTTTTACACTTTCATCTTAGTTTGCTCTTTCCTCCCCTAATTTGTTAAGGAGGAAGCTTTGGCCATTGGACTGAAATATTTCTTCGTTTCTAATCTAGGCATAGTGCTAAAAGTTTCCCGTAGAACTGCTTTAGCTGTAACCCCAAGGAAGGCTATGATACAAGTGGAAAAATACCCAGCTTGCATCATAAAATAAAACACTCAGCAGTCTCCCAATAGCACTACATATGACACCCATTTCTTTGGATATTCTCACAGGAAAAACTACATCGCTTTTGGCTGTATTTCCTGGATACAATCCATGGAAGGTTAGTGTTACTAACTTTATGCTCTTGTGTATCATATTAAAATGAGGTTCCAGTGTGCTGCCCAGAGAAGCAGATGGACCCCAAGACAGAGACATTGAGGAGGTCTTCAAGTTTATGCACATGAAAAGTCATCTGGCACACAGTGTTCATCATTCTTATCATTAACGAGCAGATACTCTGTGCCTGGCAGTGTGTTCAGAGAATTATCTTTATCATCTAATTTAATCTCCACAGTCATCTGTGAAACAGTGTGCCCTGCTGTAATACCAATTTTCCATATAAAGAAATTGAGTCTTCTACAGTTAGGCAGTGTGCTGAAGGTCTTCAGGTAATATTTGGCCAAACTGAGGTTTACCCTCAGGTCTTTCTACCTGAACATCCTCAGTGAACTACTCCACCACACTGCCTCCAGTGTCTGTTCACAGGCGTATCCTGACTACAGGGGTGCTAACCTGGTGAGGAGGACTCCAAGTCACTGGGGAGGGAGAAATAGTGAGAAAGAGCCCATTTGAGGAACCTTGGAATTCTCTCCACTATGAAAAGTGCATCTTTGATTTCAAGGTTACTGATGAGATGTTTCTTAGACACATACAATAGTAGCTGTGATCATAAAGGTGGCCAACATCTCTGTGGTACTTATCCTCCTGTATAATAAAAAGATAATATGCAAATTGTCCCCTTGACTGGGAGTTTGACCAGGGGGCAGGGCCAGCCCACCAACCGTCCAGGGCCCCGCTCCTGATCTGCTCCCACACCCCTATCAGGAGTGGGCCGGCCTGCCAACCTCCTGTGTCCCCTTCCCCTGGAGGGCCTGGCTGGATTGGCCTGTATCAGGGTAGGCTGGCCAGACTCCAGCGGTGCACAAATTTGTGCACCAGGCCTCTAGTGGCATCATAAAACAATTCTCTTTATCTCCATGTTCATTGATATTATTTTCTATTGTCTATGAACACACACAACTCCTGCCACAAAAGGCCACAAACATAAGTGAAAGACAAGGAAGCATGTTTAAAGTGACCTGTTACCCAATCTTTTTCCTGGGTCAGGTCAGTGTTTACAGACTGTAAATACGTCTGTGCACCACGATTTACTAAATGCTGTTGTCTGTCATCTGTTTTAAAATCCATCTGTTCATTTGAAATGAATGTGCTCCATTACTTTTTTCTTTTATTTATAGTCTAAAGCTTTGTTCATATGTATCTGCAACTCTGGAGCTATTTAAATTAGTGTAGGTTTTTTTATTGAGTGTCAAATACACGCTGGGGATAGGCTGGCCTCACAGTTACCTAAGGTACTCAGCCAGGTCCTGGAAATCTGCGATACAGGGAAACACCATTGTTAATAAAAAGCTTTCGTTATTAAGTGCTTATCTGAAATCCCTTCTCTTGCCTTCTGATTTCCCCTTTATAGTTGCTTGAGGGTTTTGGCTCTTGTCCTTTGGGAGGGCAAGAGTTTTGTTCCAGGATGTGAGTTTCTTGGAGAATTAGAGCCATTTCCTCAAAGCTCTAGGGTGAAATGACCTTCATAGTACAGGCCGGGCATACTTAGCTGATATTTCAAAAATGGAAGAAGCCTGCTGTTCATCCCCTGTCTCCACAGAAAACTTCAGAGAACATGGACAATCCTTCAGGCCATTTAGCAAGTGTCTGGTCGCCCCTGGAGCTCTTATTACACACGTGCATATTCTGTCCACCTCCCCCAGGAATAAGGCTGGGGTATCACATTATCCCCAAAGCACCTTGTCTTCCATTTAGATCAGTGGCCTTGGTTGCAGGTGCAAGGTACAGGGCAGGAAGTGTGCCCTCGGCGTGTCTTGGAGGAATTGGGATACCATTAAAGTGAAACCATTAAACCTTCTCCACATGTTTGTTTGTGCAATGGCTTAGTCTAATTCTTAGGATGAATGACACGTGTGGTAACAATATCTCACTTCCAGTTCTTCCAGAGTCAAGGAGACCCACCTTGTTACAAGGTCACCAGGTCAGAGATCCAGTGGAAACTTGGGAAGCTCTCCAAGTTTACCTCCTGCCTCTGAGCAGCAGTGAGGGGCACACTAGCATCTCACAGTGTGAACTGTCTTTAGCCTTTCAGGAGATGAGGAGTTGGTGTGCTCTCTGGACGAAAGGATAGTCACTGTCAGCTTCCCTCCTTGGACCCTGACCTGAAACTGTACCATTCCCCTCAAGCTACCTGAGTTCAGTGCAGCTGCAGTGGCCTTTGCCAAGCCCATGCAAATGTGTGCCCCAGCTGCTCTCTGCTTTCCAGGCGCAGGACTTCTTACTAAGCCAAGAAAGCAGCTTTGTCTAGGTGCACAGTCCTGGAAAAAACACCCACAGGGACCTTTAACCCAGGAGAACTGGGAATCAGGGAGAAACTTCAGCACCCTGTCCACTGGACTGAGAATGGCAGGGCACATTCTTCCCAGACCCATAGGAGACCCCAGAGCTCAAATGCGCCTGGCAGGCACCTGCCCAACAGCAGTCTCGCTGGCCCTTTCTTCCCTTTGGTCTTCTCTGTCTGCCCTGCACTCTGCTTACTGGGATTACTTTTCTCAAAACTATCTGCAACCAAACTCATGTCTCAGGCACTGCTTTCAGAGTAACTCAGAGTAATTCCAATGTCCTTGAGGTTGGATCTAAAGTAAACAAGGTGACCAGTGTGCTAGGTCACTTCACTAATTCTCCACAATTTGGGAAAGGGGGGAAGGAAGGTCAGTTTATCTGAATACACAACTCATTCTGGCTATATGAATGAAAGGATGGCCTAGCATTTCTTCTTAATGCAATGGGAGTACGGATGCTGATTCCTACACATGCTGTGTGTTCCCACTTTGGGGGTGAGACCTCACCCAGGACTTGTTCTTACTGGGAATCTGCCTCCTTTCCCAGCCTGCACCATCTCTCCCCGGGAGGCCCCATCACCCAGAGGGTGCTCAGGACTCCCTGGGAACAGCAAGGCCCCCTCTGGGCCCATCAGCCACCAGCATCTGCTCCCCAAGTTCTGTCCGAAAGGGCAGGCAGCTTCGCTCCTATAGCTGTTCAGTTCTCCTGCAGAAAACATGTTGTTGCCCTTCTGGCCAGTGAAAGAGAGCCATCCCGGATAGGAAGCCTGGAGGTGATGGAGCTGGGCCAAGGTTGACCATGAGCTTGGTAAAATGCCCCATAAGTGGGCCATGCTGGCCATGAGTGTGACTCAGAAAATTCGGCCTGCCCCAAATGACATAATGATAGTATTAAAATAGATTTTGCATCGGGGCTTTAAAATTTTTTTCCAGCTTTATTGAGGCATTATTTATATATAAAATTAAGGCATTTTAAGTGCACACACTGGACACTTTTACACACTGTGCAATGAACTGTGTAATGTTATATAGAGGCCATTTCACAATTAATATATGAACAATTTCTGTCACCCTAAAACTGTCCCTGTGTCTCTTTGCAGTTAATCTCCTCTCTTGATTTCTAACCCATTGTATCTATTGATTATCTTTATGTCACTATATTTTGCCTTTTTTGGACTTTTATACAAATGGAATCAAGAAGTATGTAATTTCTACCCTGGCAGGTGTGGCTCAGGGGTAGAGGGTCAGCCCAGGACCTGAAGGGTTGTGGGTTTGATTCCTGGTCAAGGGCACATACCTGGGTTGTAGGTTTGATCCCCTACCCTGGTTAGGGTTTGTGCGGGAGGAAACCAATAGATGTGTCTCTCTCACAACAATGTTACTTTCTCTTTCCTTCCCTTCCACTTTCTCTAAAAATCAATGGGAAAAATATCCTTGGGTGAGGATTAACAACAACAAAAATAAATTAAAAAGTAAATAAATGAAGAGAAGAAGTATGTAATTAATTGCTAAGCTTCTAGGCATGTTGCTGCTTGGGTTAATATGTTATTCCTTTCTATTACTCAGTAGTTTTTATCCTGTGACTATTTTAGATTTTGTTTATTCATTTATATACTAAGGGCATTTGAGTTGTTTCAGTTCTTGGTTATCTGAATAATGCTGCCATAAAATGTTGGTACTTGAGTCTTTCTGTGGACATATGACTCGTTTCCCCTGGGCAAACAAGTAAGTGTGGGATTGCTGGGCTAATGTAGGTACCTGTGCATCATTCTGCCACATGGTTGTGCCACTCTGCATCCCCACCAGTAGTCTGTAAGATTTCAGCTACTCCCCATCCTCGCTAACACATGGTGCAGTCCACCCTGCTGACTTCAAATATTCTAGCAGGGCATAGTGCTCCCTCAGTGTAGTTTCCACTCTCAATTTGTGATGAATAATATTGGTGAGCACTTTCTTATGTGCTCATTGTTTAGATATAATTGCTGCTAAACAATATGCTAAAATATTCTTAGAGGATGTCCTAAATCTAAGGTAGATGTGATTACTACTAATTTCCAGATGTAGACCTGAGGCCAGCAGTGGCACATGAGAGCTAAGTTCCTGGGCAGAATCAAGGCTGACGCTTCTTAGAGCAGTGCATTTTCTACTAGGCCACATGCTCGCAGGCGCCTAGAACAACTGCTCTTATAGGTCCTTGCAGATATATTAGTAACTGAAACTGTGACGTGCTGGTGGCACATCTTGACATTAATATTTTGTCATATTTTGACATTTATGTCAAAATTAATTAGCTATTCAACATTGCCAAGTATTTTGTTCTTTTAAGCTGTTGAACCTCTAGATTTAATAAATGGCATTGTCACATGCTTAATTAGTAAGTGCTGAAAGTTATCATGCTGTGAAGTGTTCCCTTCCACCGACTTGGCCCATGTGGGGTTTTCAGAAAGGAAGTCCTCCATTTATCTCCCACATCCTGGGGAGCAGGTGGATAGCCCTCTTGTCACTCAGTTCTCCCTCCCCTATTTTGGAGCTGATGCCCCAAATGCTTTCTGCACTGGTAGTGTCAGTCTTTGACTTTGAACTTAAGGGTTACATCCTGTAGGAATAAAATGCCCAGTGTGCCTGCCAGCAGAGATGTTACAAAGGGCCCAGTGACCTCAGAGCTCTGTAGGGCTTAAGTATGCTTGTTGGGAAAGGATGGAGACAGGTGAAGTGTGAATTTTACTCTCAAGAATAAAAGCAAAAAGCTGAAGCTCTCAGACTTCCTGTGCCAACCACTGGGAAACACAGAGAAACCAGAGACAGAACAATGTTCCAGATCACCCACAAGAACAATTAAGAGTGTTGAAACCATGGTTCCAGAATTCTCTATATTGCTCAATGCTCTGTTAACCTTCCATGCTTGTCATTATTATGGCCTTGTCTATTTCCTGTACTGCTTTAAAAAATGAAATTCTCTAAAATTAAAAGAACACTCAGTTGTAGTTTTAGAACTATAGGATAAGGGCCCTGGGAAATAGCTAATCTTAGAAAAAGAGGAAAAGGCTTTTTTGGGCAAAAAGAAAATTACAACTTGAAGGAAGATGAAGATTCATACTAGTTCATGTGTGTGTAGCTGTGTGCATGTGTGTGTGTGTGCATGTATGTGTTGGGGAGTCATGGGGTGAGGGGGTCAAATTTGAGTGCTCTCTGTGGTCATTCACTCCCTGGAGTGAATTAAATTCACACTTTGGGATCATGTTTAATGAGTACAAGAAAGGAAGTATTTGGGTAAAAGAAGGTTCACAAGACACTGTTTTCACATCTTTGCTGATGTGTTTTGTGCTTTGCTTTACTTTCAAACTGCCAAAAAAAGTAATGACTCTCTCAGAGGTCAACTGCTCAGTGCTCCAAATCAAAGGATCTTCGATGCATTATCTATATTAATAAAAGAGTAAGATGCAAATTGACCATACCTTCAGAACACTCACCACCCAATCAAGAGTGAACATGTAAATTAACCCCCCAAAAAGATGGAGGGTTAATTTGCCTACACAGGCTCCAAACAGTTTGGGCGTTCTACACTGTGCCAGCTGCTCCAAGACTCTGGGCAGCATGGGAAGGCGGAAAGGCTGCTCTGGGCTGGAGTGAAAAGGCATCTCCAGCTGGAGCGAAGGCAGTGCTGGCAGCCAGGGAAAGGAAGGCCCATTCTTGCATGTATATCGTGCATTAGGCCTCTAGTTTCCCATAAAATGTTTGTTGCTGCAGTTCCACCTGCACAGTCATATCAGCCTTGTAGAATCCCATGGCATCCATCTGCAGGCTGTGGTCTCCCACCTTGTGAGAGTCCACCAGGAGTGTTGCATGGCTACATAGGGTCTCCGCATTCCCTAGGCCCTGACTGGATCAGCTGGTGGGAGTGGCCTAGGCCCTTAGAAATCTCCTCAGGTGGTTCCCATATGCAATGGTGTTGGGGACCCCTCACTGGGATGAGAAATGGGGATAAAAAAAGCCGTTGCAGGATCAGAACCTGAGGAAATTACTGTGATGATGGGAACAATGGCAACTCAGGTGTTTTCCTGAGTAAATCACTGTTTATCACTCAGCACTTTATACCTCGCTCATTCTTCTGGTTTTCAGTCTGGAAGTTCTAACCACAGTTGGAATTCCACATGGTCCCTAGAAAGACAGTTCCCATGACCAGGGAGCCTCCGGCCTCCAGCATTCCCATTCACAGCACTTTGGAATGGGCCCCCTAACTGAGGTTTATATTTGCAGCCCTTTGCATAAGTGAAGAGTTCATACAGACTTTTCAGCAAGATGAGTGTTGAGATGTGAAAAAAGAGGTGATCCCTTCAGACTATTTTTATCTTGTTTTAAATACTCAAACATCAAAACCAGTAGATAGATTAAGCTTTCCTTAGAATCTGTGCATTTCTACAAGCCACAGCAACCATCAAAAGTTATAATTCTATGCTACCTACAATAAAACAATTTCAAGTGCAAATAAAAGCCAGTGAGGAAAATGATCAGTTTAGATTAGAACAATTGTGCTCTGTTCACCAATGTTTATACTAACAGTGCCTGAGAAAGTCAGACCATTGGCTATAAACAGGCTTTATTTATATGACTTCTCATCCGACTCCTTCCCAGACCTGGCCAGGGCCACAGTGGCTTCCCACTTGGACATTTCTGCCTACCAGGGTTTTGTTTCCTATAATCTGAGGTTGCTCCCTTTTCCCGAGTTCCCTTGGGAACAACTGTGTGGCTGTACATCAGCACAGGGCCCTGCTCCTGTGCCCTGGCACTCAAGGCTGAGGAGTTTGGGGAATTAGAGCTGAGTGAGGCTGTTGTGAGGTCTAGGCTGGCTGCTGCTGCCCTCCAGAGCCACCAGACACTGGGTCGCATGGGCTCTAAGTTTTCCCAAAGTCTTGGGTGTCTTTCCTCTACAGAGTGTACTTATAGGTGGGAGGGCTGAGGAGGTGGGGGGACCCACAAATCTATACTGAGTAGACTATGAGTAACTATTGCTACTTTCTTTTCTGAGATATTATGAAAATAAATCACCTTTCTATGAAAAAAGCTTCTATAAAAGAAACAAAACAAGTGTTGGTAAGGATGTGGAAAAATTGGAACCTTTGTGCAGTGTTGGTGGGAATATAAAATGATGCAGTTGTTATGGAAAATAGTATTGTGGTTCCTTAAAAAAGTAAACATAGAATTACCATATGATCCAAAAGAATTGAAAGCAAGGACTCAAAGAGGTATTTATATACCCATATTCATAACAGAATTATTCATAATTGCCAAGAGGTGGAAGCAAGTCAAGTGTCCACCCACAGATAAAAGGATAAACAAAATATTTGTGTCTATACATAAAATGGAATATGATCCAGTCTTAATGAGGAAGGGAATTCTGTCACATGCTACAACATGGATAAATATTGAGCACATTATTCCCAATGAGATACATCAGTCACAAAAGGGCAAACATATATGACTGCACTTATAAGAGGTACTTAGAATAGTCAAAATCAAACGGACACAAAGTAGAAGGGTTGTTGTCAGGGGCTGGAGCAGAGGGGGAGCATAAGAACTCAGTGTTTAAAGGGCCCAGAGTTTCAGTTTTGCAACAGGAAAAGAGTTCTGTAGATGGATGGTGATGATGGTTGCACAGCCATGTGAATGTACTGAATGCCACAGTCTCAATCTGCAAACTTAAACATGATTAAGATTGTAAATTGTATGTTGGTGTACTTTACCACAATTTTAGAAAAGAGAAGGCAGGTCCAAAGCCAGTGAAACATGAGCTCTCGTTGTGGAGGAAATCATTTCCCTCTCCACCCGGGGGGACCTCATTATTCAGTGCAGCACTTCATGGGGTTGCTCCAACCTCTCATCACGAACTGGGGTTTCTCTTCATGTGGTGGGTCCTCCCTTCAGAGTTCTCCAGGGTTTAAGGTGGGAATAGCGTCCAGTTTGTAAACACGGTTTGGGCCTTTGCATATTTCTTTTTGCATTTGTTTGGGTTTTACATTGACCCTTGAACAACAGGGGTTGGGGCACTGACCCCTCACATGGTTAAATATCTGTGTGTAACTTTTGACTTTACTAATAGCCTAATGCTAACTGGAAGCCTTACCAATAACATAAACAGTTCATTAACACATATTTTATATGTTATATGTTATATACTATATTCTTACAATAAAGTAAGCTAGAAAAAAAGAAAATGTTATTAAGAAAATCCAGGAAAAGAAAATACATTTGCAGCACTAATGGGGAAGAGCAGCATGTAAACAGACTGGCTCAGTTCAACCCCTGTAGTTGTAGGCAGGTTGTGCTTTTCCTCACTGAGGCACTTTTCACTCCACAAGGAAGCCTCACTCCTCAGGCCAGTGTTCTTACTCATCAGGTACTTAAGCTTTTATACAGGGAATGAGCAAGGCCACTCTCATGTGTCCTCAAAGCTTTTATCAGCTTATCTTGGGGTGCATTTGATCTACAGTGTTCTGAGCACTTCTTACTTTGGAGTATCATATGTAAAAATATGTCTATTTTCCATTTTCTGAAAGGTAACTTTCATAAAGCTGCTCCCTTGAAAGAGGCTTAAAGTGCTTTATAAAAAAAAACAAAACCATTTCATCAATCTTCCCACACAGTAATGGGGTAAAACGGGAAACACTATGATTCTCCAATTATGAATAACTAGAGAGATGCCGCAGTCAGGGAGTGGAAAATACCAAAAAGAGTATGCCTTCTCAGACTACAACACTCCACTCCCTCTTCCAAGTATGCTGCAACTTTTTCCTTAGTCTAGACAGGAGATATTTACAATGAGTGGCTAAAACTTTAATGAAATGCTCTGTTAAAGACAGGCTTTACCGAACTTGGATTATATTTTCAATTTCAAGCATGTTGTTCTCATGGTATATGTGGATGACAGCAAAACCCAGGTTTCTGGTTTATAGAAAACTTAAGTTCTGAATAGATATATATTGTTCACAGTATGGATAATCAAACATAAAAATTGGCATTTTACTTAATGCAAAAGAGGCACATTCCATTTAGAGAATTTCTCGAGCATTTTTGTTCAATAGTAACCCTCAGTAACAGAGATAGAAATGGCTTATATATTATGTTTATAAAAAGCAATATAAAATGCCTTTAAAAGTCTGGGCTTTTTTAGTGAGCTCTGAACTATTCAGAAATTCCGCTCACTATCTCAGGACAAAAAAAAATTCAAACGGTCAAAACTGAGGCTTTTCTTTTATGCCACTTCCTGGCTTGGATGCTTTCTGGGGAATTCTTTTCATTGCTTGATGATGGTTTCTCTGGGATGAGTGGGAAGATTGCATTGTATGGAAACCCAAAGCTGCTTGCTCCAGAGAGCCTGCACTAGGTCTAGTGGTCTAGCCTAGGTTGGCCACTAGAGGGTAGTGTTGTCATTCACTAGCCGCGTTGCCGCTTCTGGGGAGATGACAAACCATTAGATTACACTCCATTATTATTTTTTTGATTTATAAAGCCATTCTTCCGTAGGCTCCCCAGCCCTCAGATGTTTCAGAGAAAGCTTGCAGGAACATTAGCGAGCAATGAGAGCAGCCCCGGCAAAGCGTAAGGAGGTCTGATGGGAGAGCGCAGAAGGACATCTGGAATGAAATCTGAGGTAGTGGCTTAGGCAGCAAAGGCACCTTGGGGTGGGGAGGGTTCGCAGTGAGCAGGATAACCGGCTCTATCCAGTGGGGCGCAGACATGCATTTGTTCCCATGAAAAACAGAGGGAAGACCAACTTTGGACGTTAGCAATCTAAACATCCTCAGCTAAGACCTGCTGGGCCCGGATCAGTCCTTGTTCTCAGTCCAGCACTGTGGCTGTGGGAGAGGCTGGGCACTGCTGAGTTCCGAGATGGCGCTGGGAATAGGGCAGAGGTTACAGCTGAAAGAAATTACAAATACGATATATTGAGACATGGAAAGGGGATTAAGTCACTGATGGGGGGAAAAGGGGTATGTTGATGGCATAATAATAAAAATAAAGAGGCTTGATAAAAATGACAGCTCTTGGAATCCAAGGGAAACTGAGAACTGGCAAGTTGCTACAGCAGAAACTGGAGCTGTGCCCGTGCTGAGCAGCCTGAGCGTGCTGATCTGTTCTAAGTCTCCTGGTTCATCAGACCCGCTGCTTAGCACCTGTGTTACTTTAAGCACTTCTCCCAACAATTTAGCAAAGTAGCCATCGTCATCACCATTTACAGATGAAAAAAAACCTAAACTGCAGGTCATTTGTTCGGATGCTCAGTGTTCCATGGTGAATGAGTGAATACCAGAGCTGGAATGAAGTCCCCTGGCTGTAAGACACCAGGTCTCTTTGCTGTGCTCTGCTGGCCTCTCAAGAAACACTGATGGGCATGCACCCAGAGATGTGAGCGTGCACATCCACACAGAGCCTCCAATGGTGATGCCTTTCTCCCACCAGTGTTCTTGCAGCTGAAAGGGGAGAGAAGCCCCAAGCTCGGTGGCCTGTTTGCACTTCTGGCTGCTCCAGAGTGGAGTGGGCAGTGGCCCAGGGCTGCTGCAAAGAAGCTGGACCAAAAGATCTCCTCTGGTTGCTCCTGTCTGTCCCAAGGAGTGGAGGGGGGTGTGAGAAGCCACCACCTGAGGGACAGGGCAGAGATTTGTTGGAGTGCACATTCAGGAGCCTGTTGGGGAGAGTCTTGGAGGAAGGCCATGACCATGTCACTGAAACCACAACAGCAAGTACATTCAGTTGAGGAATGGGGGTACATTATGGATAAAAAAAACCACTTTTCTTGACACGACTGCCCTGGCCTTTTAGAATATCTTTTTCTTTAGTTTATTTCTATTTTTAAAAATAAAACTGTCATTCTACTTTAGATAGAAAATCCCTGTCTGCTACAAAATTGAAGCCCTGGAAAGAGTTCCCAAGAGTGGTTGACATTATAATAAAACAATAGCGTGTTCATGCAGCGGTAAGACGGTGAGTTGAGTGTGGCCAAAGAAAGAAGTTCTATGGAAAGTAACCTCACAGAGTCACCTGATCATAGATTCCTAACTGGGCAGGTCAGAGTGGTAGTCACGCCCCAGGTATAAAACTTCTTTGCTAAGTAAAAGACTTCTCTTTGCTTTAAGCAAGCCCTGTCCATTGTTTCTGTGGGTCTAGGTTAACAGACCCTTGAAATATTCTTTGCCTCTTTTCTAACTCCTCATTCTAAGACTTACCTGCCCTCAAGATAGTAATTAATCTCAACTATCCTATAATCAATCCCCATCTTGCTTACTCCACCTCCATTTAATCTTCCTGCATTTCCTCCTTAATTTCAAATGTACAAAAGAAACTGCAAACTGTTCTCTGGAGAATTTGAGATCTTGCTCCCCAGCATATGTCTTCAGTTTGGCTTGAACAAAATCTTACAAAAATTCTCGACAAGTTTGGAGGTTTCTTATGTGGACAATAGGATTAAAACAAGGAGAGAAAGATTGTACCCTAGAAAGAGGGTAATGGGTCGATGGAGGGCCAGGTGCCTCCCACCTCCCACCTCAGGGTATCTAGAGAGTAGAGGAAGAAAGGATAGAAGGGCGATCTGGAAGGATTTGCTGAAGAAGTTATCAATGAGCCCAGAGTGAAAAACAGGCAATCAGGAGACATCTGAACTAGAGATGGGAAAGACAAAAAATCTGGCTGTCTCCAGCTAATCTGCCAACTTTTGGATAAAAGATAATTGTGACCAATAGAAAGTGAGGGGGAGAGAAGAATAAAGAACAGGAATAAGGAACAAGAATTAAGAGCAGGAATAAAGAACAATGAGATAATAATCACTGCTTTTACCCAGGAGTGGTGGGTCCAGGTACTCAGTCCTGCAATTTTGAGAACTGAGGGAGTGGTTAGTACAACTGGATAAGGTCCATTGCAGGTTGGCTTAAAGGGTTCCTTTTTCCAATCTTTTACCCAAACCTGGTCCACAGGCTTGTGAAGGTGCCCTGTTGCTCCTAGAGGGATGGGCATTTGATCAGTAACCCATCTGTGGATTCAAGGATAGTTTTCCCAAGTTCTTGTAGCTGTTTCTAAAAATTTAAGTTCCCTATTTTCCCAAATCTCCCTTTGGCTGAATTAAGGGGGGGAGTCTGCCATATAGAATTTCAAATGGAGAGAACCCTACCCTGGTTCTCAGGGCACAGTGCACCCACTGGAGCACAAGTGGTAAGACATCTGTCCAGGGTAAATTCGTCTCCTGGCATAGCTTAGCCATAGCCTGCTTAAGAGTCTGTTTCATGCATTCTACTTTCCCTGAACTCTGGGTTCTGTAGGCTGTATGTAAGTTCCACTTAATTCCTAAGGCCTTAGCTACCTGCTGTACTATCACAGCTAGAAAGGCTGGGCCATTATCTGACCCTATGGTTAATGACATTCCATACTGCGGAATTATGTCCTTCAGTAACCTTAGTGACTTCTCTTGCCTTCTCCATGTGGGTAGGATATACCTCAATCTGAAAAGGTGAAACAATTTAGAGACATATTTAAACAATAAAGACAGATAACATTCCCCACTAAAAAATTTGAGAAGTGTTTAAAAAAACAAACATAAAATAAACAAACATAAAACCCCAATAGTAAATAAACACTTTCACACTGGAACACACCACATTTACACCACAGAATACCCTGTATTCACCAAATCAATTTAAATTGTGCAGAGATACAGACAAGTCCCTGAACAGAGGCAGTAGAGAAGTGCCTAGGAATAGTTATCTTCTGCCTTTTTCAAAGGCAGGCCAGTCCGAGTTTTGACTTCCCTCCCTGGAAGTCCCTTAGATGGTGAATACCACCTAGAAACCATTCCTGTAGATGATCTGAGCTATCCTGAGGTAAATAATTACCTAGGTAGGGGCCAGCTACCTCCTCTGTCCCATAGGACAGGGCAGAACTCGAACTCATTTCCCCAGGGAAAACTAACAGTTTCAGACATCTGATTTTAACTTCCCTCCTAGGAAGTCCCAGAAAGGTGTTTCCTGCCTCTTTTGGGTCCACTAGAATCACCACAGTCCCTCCAGGCTCCAGGAGTTCAGGAAGTGGGGAATGTGCAGGTCATTTGCCTTCTTTGGGTCCCAGAGCCCAAAGCAAATGCCCTGAAGTCCACTCTTATCAGCATTGGCCTAGGAGCCAGCTCAACTGATGTTTCCTGGACAAAGTACCAAATGTGGCAAAATGCATGGGAGAGCAATCAGCCAGCACTCTGAGGGAGGAAAGTCTAACCTTTATTTCACAGATCTGCTAGTCTAGGGGCATTCCAAATCCAAAGCCTGAACTGAACTCGTGGGGAGGCTCTGACCTATATATTTCCTCCTGTGGTGGACCTATGAGGGACTCCAGAGCTCTGCCCAAGTCAGTCTTGGCAGGGCCTCGGGGGCATCCTCTACAGCTCCACTCAAGTTAGCTGTGGCAGAGACCTGGGGTTAGGCTCTGCAGCTCTGTCCAAGTCAGTCAGAGTGGGGAACTAAGACTTCAATTTTAATCAGATACTGAACTAGGTTGCAAGCCCCCACACCCCCACTTTCCTTTTAAAGTCCTCAACCATGAGCCCTAGCAGAGAAGTGCTTGTGGTTGACTTTTGTCCCAGATTTGTGTAATTTAGTGAAAAGCTCTGGGTGCTAAGTTAAAATGGACATGGGTTTGAATCACTGCCACCTCTGGCTCAGAGCCTCACTGGGCAAGATGGGCAGGGCAGTGGTGGGGTCAATGGGTGGGGGTTTGTAGAGTTACTGAGGCTTCAAATGCCTTTTTATGGGGCAGAATTTCAGTGTGGCTGTGATAGAAAAAATCTGAAAAAGCAGACACCAACATTTTTCTTCTGATTTTAACAGCTGTGTCTTTCGCATTATACCCATTGTGCAGATATGGAAACTGAAACACTCACTAATGATGTGACTCACTCAAGGTCACAGCTGGTGGTGGTAAAGTTGGGAGTTGAAGTCAAATCTCTTACTCAGAACTTGGGCTGCTTCCTGTTTATTCTCTTAATTTTCTTATTAAAAATGGCTTTATTGCTTTTATAAAAGAAAATAGAGTCTGGGTGCATGGATTTATGCACCGGTGGGGTCCCTCAGCCTGCCCTTCAGGTATTAGGCCAAAACTGGCTCTCCAACATCTCATGAGGGGTCCCGGATTGCGAGAGGGCTCAGGCCAGCCTGAGGGACTCCATTAGTGCACGATCAGGACTGGGGAGGGACCGTGGAAGAACTCTAGGGCATGTCCAGCCTGTCTCACCCAGGCCTGACTGGCCGGACCCCAGTAGCAAGCTAACCTACTGGCCAGAGCATCTGCCTTATGGTGGTCAGTGCACATTATAGTGACCAGTTGAATGGTCGAACAATGGTCAGACACTTAGCATATTAGGCTTTTATTATAAAAGAAATGATTTTGAAAAACCATTTCAAATACTACCATGGAGGGGTAAACAATAATATTTTAACAAATATCTTTCAAGAAATCTCTTTTCTGCATTAATTTCAAGACAAGTTTCTCAATACCCAGTTTTTTTCTACTTGAAGACTGGCCAAGACACATTTGATTGAGCTGAAACAGTTGACATTTTGGTCTTCAGATTTACCAAGGGGGCAGCTTCGGTGTCTGTGAAGGGAAGGAAGTGCTTTCCCTGCTGCAGTTTACCCAGCCTACTCCCTGGTGTCTGCTTCTCCCTCTCCGTTAAGGCTTGGTTTCAGTTTCTGTGCATCCAGGGAGGGCCTCATCAGCTCTTCCCAGCAAGAATTCCCCAAAATGGGGAACATTACATCTGCATCTAGTGGGCAGGATTCTGAGGATGTGATCTTGGAGATAGCAACAACATGTATTTTCATTCTTCCTTGGTTTGGACATTTTTTGGGAATATCCCTCTGGTCAGTTGAGCTACCACTCAACTTTGGGTTTAAAACTAACCACACTCTCTGTTGACAATTAATGACAAATGCCTCAATCCAATCCTGTTAGCTCACTTTCTTCACCAAGAAATCAAAAAGTTCATTAAGTTTCTCAAGCCTACAAAACTGGCATGTATCAGGATTTGGACCCAGGTCTCCCAAGCTTCAAAACCTGTGTGTGTTCTCATCACACTTCACTGCTTTCTAAGGTAACAGCTCCATCACATGTGAGATGTTTTCTGGGAGAGAAGTCTATAGAAAAATGCCCGTTTTGGGATAGAAGAAATTAAGACTAGCAAAGCTAATTAGTAACGCACAGCTGCATACACCTCTACCTTGTATTGGTACAGAACATATCCCTGCTATTTGAAGTGTGTGTAAATAAACCTATGCTGGTCAGAACTCAAAGTTAATGGCTTAACCACATTTTGTATCCAACACAATGCATGAAAGCTGCTTTGTTTTCATTATTGTGCAAAAAGTGCTCTAATTTCAATATACTTTTCTGAGTCAGATGAGACAGGTAAACTATTTGGCTACAAAATGTCACTTGTGAAATCCCAGTGGAAGAGACTGTAAATTGATTTTAATGCATGTTTACTAATGGTTTAATAATCCTAAGGAGAGCTGGCTGAGCCGTAATAATTAATGGAGAATTTTCATGGCATTCTCAGTAAATGCTGATGTCCAAGGAGGCCAAATGATGAAATAATGAAAACAGTTGCTTCTGGGGCTCTATTAGTCAGGGAAAATGGGTTGTGCTTGTGGAAACAAAGAAATCCCAAGGTCTCAGTAGCTCAATATGATTTTATCAAAGTCCAGGTCAGGCAGCCATCAGGGCAGTGCTCTTCCCACAGCTGAGCAGGGCTCCAGGCCACTTCCATCCTGGGGTGCTGCCATCTGAAGCGCGTGGCTTCTAACACTGCCCAGTTGGGAAAGAGACATTTCAGAGGGCAGGTGGGAAATTTTAAAGAACATATTCTATGCCAAAGTTAGAGATTTTGTGCCACTTCAGGTAGGAACAGAACCAGTTAGTTTCCAACATGCAAATCAGAGCAAAGTTTTACATTCTTGCATGATGTCTTCATTTTCTCTCAAATATATCAATATATTTAAAAAAATATATTTTATTGATTCTTTACAGAGAGGAAGGGAGAGGAATAGAGAGTTAGAACCATTGATGAGAGAGAAAGATCAATCAGTTGTCTCCTGAACACCTCCTACTGAGGATATGCCCACAACCAAGGTACATGCCCTTGACCAGAATTGAATCTGAGACCTTTCTGTCTGCAGGCCGTCACTTTATGCACTGAGCCAAACAGGTTAGAGCAAGATATATTTTAATAATATAATAGTCTCAGAATTTTGGAAGCAGAATTGAAGCCTGTGATGGTAAAGACTTGCCACTGGACTTACCCTAATCCAGGATGATCTCATCTTTAGATCCTTGACTCAATTATATCTGCAAAAACTATCTTTCTAAATAATGTCACATTCTCACGTTCCTTGTGGTTATAATTGGTGGGGGGGGCAATAATTCAATCCACTACCACCACCATCTAGAAAGGACAAATATTAACATCTCATATATCCCTCATATGGTTTCTATTAAAAAAAAAAAAAGCACAAATATCCTATATAATAAAGAGCTAATATTCAAATGGTCATCATGCTCTTGTTCCCTCATGCCCTCACACCAGGGCGAGGGGACCTGAAGCTCTTCCCTCCCTACCCCCCAACCCTGAAGCTGGGCCAGGGGACTTGAGGCTGTGCTCCCTGCCTGGAAGGGCTTGACAGGAGACCTGAGGCTGCTCCCTTAACCCTGCATGGCTTGATGGGGGTGGGGCCAGCCGGGTCTGGGTTTGCGTGATTTCGAGGTGCACTCGGTGGGTGGGGACTTGACTTTGGGTCCTGTGATGCACTCCAGACTCTGACAGGAGGGAGATTTTCATATACATTTTACTAATATTCTTTCATCTCTGACACTTCTATTATAGAGAAAGGGCAAATAACAATATTAAAATATTTCCTTTAGTTAATTCCCTTTTAATGTGCATGAATTTCATGCACCAGGCCACTAGTTACTAATAAAATGGAAGGTGTTTTTTATTTTATCTTTTTTTTCTGCCCCTTCTTGGACCCATTTCTTCTCCATGCTCCGTGCCTTCCTTCATCCCCTAAGAGTCCATATTCTGATTAATTTGATGTGTATCTTTCAGTCCATGTTTTTATATTTTTATTTCACTCATATTTTTTCATAATAAAATTATAGTATTGTGTTACATTTTAAAAATTTACATAAGTGGCCTTTTGTTGATACATTGTTTAGGACTTTTTTTGTATATTAAACATTTTGCTTTTAAGAGCTGTTAACGTGGAAAGATATAAACTTAATTATACATTTTAACAAATATTTGTATTCCATTATATGAATATGTGCTTTTTATCTGTTGGCTACGCTACAGTAATGTTGGCAATTGAAAGTGTTTTGTTTTGTTCTTGCAAATTAGTTAGAGGAGCAAAACCAATAAGGTGTGTGTGTGTGTGTGTGTGTGGTATATTGAAGTAATTCTCTACATATACATATATAAAGATATAGATACATGTAAATATTAGAGTAATAACTATCTATTGATCGAGAATTATAAATAATTGACTTACATGATTATGGAGGCTGGCAGGTCCCAAATCTGCAGGGTAGGCCAGTGGGCTGGAGACCAAGAAAAAATTGCAGTTCATGGCAAAGGCTAGCAGGATTCCCTCTTTCTTGGAGGAGGTCAGTCTTTTTCTTAAGGCCTTCATCTGATTGGATGAGGCCCACCCACTTTATGATTTAAATGCTAAACTACCTTCATAGAAATATCCTATCTAATAAAAGAGTAATATGCAAATTGACCATCACACCAAGACACAAGATGGCTGCTCCCCTGTGGTCAAAGATGCTGCCCCCATGTGGACACAAGATGGCTACCACAAGATGGTCGTCACAAGATGGCCTGCAGTGGAGAGCAGTTGTGGGAAGTTAGGGGTGACCAGGCCAGCAAAAGAGGGCAGTTGGGGGAGACCAGGTCAGCAAGGAAGGGCAGTTAGGGGGGACCCATGCCTGCAGGGGAGGGCAGTTGTGGGTGATCAGGCCAGTAGGGAGGGCAGTTAGGGGTGACTGGGCCAGCAGAGGAGAGCAGTTGGGGGAGACCAGGTCAGCAGGGGAGGGCAGTTGTAAGCGATCAGGACAGCAGGGAGGGAAGTTGGGTGGGGGGAACTAGACCAGCAGGGAAGGGCAGTTGGGAGCCAGCAATCCTGGATTGTGAGAGGGATGTTTGACCACATGTTTAGGCCCTATCCCACTGGGTGGTCAGACATCCCTCAAGGTGTCCCAGATTGGAGAGGGTGTAGGCTGGGCTGAGGTCCTCCCCCTCCCCCCCCCATCACGCACAAATTTTGTGCACCAGGCCTCTAGTCTAGTATAGTGTTTGACCAAATATCTCAAAATTGTGGCCTAGCCAAGTTGACACATAATATTAACAATCACCCAAATCAACTTTTAATATATTTTATTGATATTTTACAGAGAGGAGGAAGGGAGAGAGATAGAGAGCTAGAAATGTCGATGAGAGAGAAACATCGACCAGCTGCCTCTTGCACACCCCCTACCGGGGATGTGCCCACAACCAATGTACATGCCCTTGACCGGAATCAAACCTGGGACTTATCAATCCGCAGACCGACGCTCTACCACTGAGCCAAACCGGTTTCGGTGCCCAAACCAACTTTTAAATCACATTCTCATAGAAGCTTCCTTGTGTAACTTTCTGTATGGGAGTGTTTTTCATACTAAGGGTTATTAATGGATCACACAATAAATGTAGTGGGTCCTGATTGGCATATTATATTTGAAAAATGAATTTGATTTTTAAAATAAAACTATGATTGTTTTAGAACAAAAAAAAAGTGCACACTCTGTGAAATATTCAAAACAATATATAGACGCACAAGGAGCAGCAGCTGACATTGCCATACCTTTATACTTGAAGGGTGAAGGGGAACTCTATTTTCCTAACTCGCCATTCCTTGATTGTGAGGAGCTTGAGCATTTCTTTAATTATTGTTGTCTAGTTGGATTTCTTCTAAAAATCATGTCGATGAAGCTGAAGTCAGGTCCTTTCTCCAGACCTGAGGCAATTTCCATCCTTCCCCTTAGGAGCAGACACAATTACCACAATTCTCAGAGCACTCAGGCCAGCTAATCCCTGCAGCCTCAACTTCACATTACGATTAACCACATTTTATAGGATCAAACTCAAAGACATGTACCTCAGTTGCAGGCTCCTCCCCGGTCTGGGCCCTGATCAGGGCTCATGCAGGGGGCAACCAATCAATGTGTTTCTCTCACATTGGTATTTCTCTCTGCCTTTCCCTCTCTCTTCCCCACTCTCTCTAAAAAAACCAATGGAAAAATATCCTCAGGTGAGGATTAAAAAAAAAGATTAACAAAAATGAAAATGTGGTGATTAAAAGGATAAGCAAAAGCTATGTTGATGATTCACTTATGACTAGTCTCTCCTTTATTAAAGAAGCTTGGTGCTTATGATATTACTGGATATAGTTCAAAATAGTAAGTAATCATGTTTTAATAGAAAGATTTGGATGTCATGATTTTCAGAGACTGGCTTTTATTTTTAACTCTGACAATGAAATATGACTACAAATCTTGTGGTGTGATACTGAAACTTAAAAAATAAAACACTGCATTTCTAGGCTGGTCTCATTCTCTGGCTGGAGCCCAGCTGGGATCCTCTAGTGAATGTTGGGTTAAGGCTTCCACACAAGCAGCCAGGGTTGATGGATGAGTGCATTTACCGTCTGCATTGATAACAACGAGCAGATTCCTAGTGGCAAATATTGAACACACAACCCTCGAGGGCTTCTAGGAATGCTTTTATTCAGAGACACAACCATTTAGAGTTAAATGTAGCATTGATAGCAGTGCCATTAAGTGCTCACTCATATAAACCCACATTGTCCTATTCTCAAGACACCTGTCCATTCTAAGGAGTTTTGTCGTGTCCATTGAGAAGGTTGGAACTGCTGTTCATCCTTAGCAATATATTTTGCCTGACATTTCTGCTTTTTCACATTAAAATAGGAGGAATCCTAAAAGAAGAGGGTTAGATTAGTCACCAAGAAATGGCTCTATGTTTGGAAATTTAGTGGATTTGTACAAACCATAGGTCTTCCCAGTAACTGCTTTTGCATGTGTGGGTGTGTTTAACTCTTAAAATTAAATCTTTATTGTTGAAAGTATTACATATGTCCTCTTTTTTCCCATTGACCCCTTATAGCCTGCCCCCATCCTGAGCTCCAGGCCTTCACCAGCCTATTGTCTGTGTCCATGGGTTATGTGTATATGCATACAAGTTTTTTGGTTGATTTCTTCCCACCCAATCACCTCCACCTTCCTCTGAGATTCCACAACCTGTTCCATGATTCTATGTGTCTAGATTTATTTTGTTCATCAGTTTATTTTATTCTACTTATGAGTGAGATAATGTGATACTTATCTTTCTCAGACTGGTTTATTTCATTTAGCGTACTACTCTCCCAGTCCCTCCATGCTAGCGCTAAGGGTGAGAGATCCTTCTTTTTTACTGATGCATAGTGTTCCATGGTGTAAATGAACCACAGGTTTTTTATCCACTCACCTACCGATTGGCACTTGGGCTGTTAACAATTAAAATTTGTGCTGCTATGAACAAAGAGGTGCATACATTCTTTCTGGTTGATGTTTTGGGTCTCTGAAGAAATATTCTTAGAAAAGGGATCACTGGGTCAACTGGAAGTTTCATGTTTAATTTTTTGAGGAAACTCTATACTGTTTTCCACAGTGGCTGCAACAGTCTGCATTCCCACCAGCAGTGTTTGAAAGTTCCCTTTTCTCCACATCCTCACCAGCACTTGTCATTTATTGATTTGTTGATGATAGACATTCTGACAGGTGTGAAATGATACCTCTTTGTCATTTTAATTTACATCTCTCTGATGATCAGTGACTTTGAACATTTTTTAAAAAATATGTCTCTTGAAGAAGGGTAAAGTAGGAGGGATCTCAATACCAGACTTCAAACTGTATTACAAAGCCACTGTTCTCAAAACAGCCTGGTACTGGCACAAGAACATACATATAGATCAATGGAATCGAATCGAGAACCCACATATCAACCCAAATCACTATGCTCAATTAATATTTGACAAAGGAGGCACGAATATACAATGGAGTCAAGACAGTCTCCTCAATAAATGGTGTTGGGAAAATTGGACAGACACATGCAAAATGAAACTAGAACACCAACTTACACCATTCACAAAAATAAACTCAAAATGAATACAGGACTTAAACATCAGATGGGAAACCATAAAAATACTAGAAGCATCCACAGGCAGCAAAATCTCAGACATATGCCAAAAGAACTTCTTCACTGATACTGCCCCTAGGGCAATGGAAGCTAAAGAGAAAATAAACAAATGGGACTACATCAAAATAAAAAGCTTTTTTACAGCAAAACAACAACAACAACAACAACAACAACAAAAACCATCAACAAAAAAACAAGAAAGCCCACGGTGTGGGAGAACATATTTGCAAATAATACCACTGATAAAGGCTTAATCTCCAACATCTACAGACAGCTGATACAACTAAATAAAAGAAAGATGAATGATCCACTTAAGAAATGGGCAATGGACCTAAATAGAATATTTTCAAAAGAAGACAGAAGGAAGGCCAAAAGGCACATGAAAACATGCTCAAAGTCACTAATTATCCGAGAGATGCAAATCAAAACAACAATGCGGTACCATCTCACACCTGTCAGAATGGCCAACATCAACAAATCAACAAACGACAAGTGTTGGCGAGGTTGTGGAGAAAAAGGAACCCTCGTGCACTGCTGGTGGGAATGCAGACTGGTGCAACCACTGTGGAGAACAGTGTGGAGTTTCCTGAAAAAACTGAAAATGGAACTCCCATTTGACCCAGTAATCCCACTCCTAGGAATATATCCCAAGAAACTAGAAACACCAATCAGAAAGGATATATGCACCCCTATGTTCATAACAGCACAATCTACAATAGCCAGAATTTGGAAACAGCCTAGGTGCCCGTCAGCAGATGATTGGATCCAAAAACTGTGGTACATCTACACAATGGAATACTATGCTGCCATAAAAAAGAAGGAATTCTCATCATTTACAGCAACCTGGATGGGATTGGAGAGCATCATGCTGAGTGAAATAAGCCAATCAATGAAAGAGAAACACCACATGACCTCACTCATTTATGGATAATAAAGAACATTATAAACTGATGAACCAAAAGATAGATATAGAGACAGTAAAGCAACAAGCAGAGTGTCAATTTACAGTGGGGAGGGTAGGGAGATCTGGGGGAGATAATAGATCAACCAAAGGACTTGTATACATGCATATAAGTACAACCAATGGACATAAAACTCTGGGGAGGGAGGGTACGTATGGAAGGGAGGGAGGGAGGGGGGCAAAAAAAATCAATAAAATATATTTTAAAAATAAATAAATAAATAAAAATTGACATAAAAAAAAGAATTCGAGAAAAGGAAGAGAAGGATGTAAACATGTAATTATCAGATAGTTTGAAGAATAGTGGTTTCAACTGTGTTTTCCTTAAAACTCCAAGAAGTCATGCCAAAAGTAAAATATGTGGTTAATCATTCAAGAATTTCCATTAGCTAAGTTTGCAAGCAGAATATTATATTAGCTTAAAAACCATATTTGTCTTTTTACTTTTTTAAATTTCAAGACAGTAATTTTAGTAAAAATACCTTTTAAATGTAAAAAATACATAAATAAATAAATAAATAAATAAATAAATAAATAAATAAATAAAAATATGTCTCTTGGCTATCTGTATGTCCCATTTGGAAAAGTATATATTTAGGTCCTTTGCCCATTTTTTAAAAAAATTGGATTGTCTTCCTTTTTGTTTGGTAATAATGAGTTCCTTATATATTTTGAATATTAACCCTTTATCAGATATATCATTGCCAAATATGTTCTCCCATACTATGGGCTCTATTTTTTTTTGTTGGTGATTTTTGTAGCTGTACAGAATCTTTTTATTTTGATGTAGTCCCATTTGTTTATTTTCTTCTTAGTTTCCCTTGCCCTAGGAGCTGTATTCATAAACATATTGCTAAGGGAGATGTCTGAGATTTTGTAGCCTATGGTTTCTGCTAGAACTTTTATAGTTTCACAACTTACATTTAAGTCTTTTATCCATTTTGAGTTTATTCTTGTGTATGGTGTAAGTTGATGATATAGTTTCATTTTTTTGCATTTATCTGTCTCATTTCCAAACACCATTTATTGAAGAGGCTCTCTTGACTCCATCATATGCTTTTGCCTCCTTTGTCAAATATTAATTGAGCATAATGACTTGGGTCAATTTCTTGGGCCCTCTGTTCTGTTTCATTAATCTATATACCTGTTCTTGTGCCAATACCAGGCTGTTTTGAGTACAGTAGCTTTGTAGTATAATGATATCCTCCAACATTTTTCTTAAGATTGCTGCAGCTATTTGGGGTTTTGTTTGGTTCCATACAAATTTTTGGAGTATTTGTTCTAGACCTGTGAAAATGCTATTGGTATTTTAATAGCGATTGTGTTGAATCTATAGGTTGCTTTGGGTGGTATGAACATTTTAATGATGTTAATTCTACCAATCCATGAACCTAGTGTATTCTTCCAATTGTTTATATCTTCCTCTATCTCTTTTTTCATGTCCTGTAGTTTAAGGAGTTCAAGTCTTTTACCTCCTTGGTTAAGTTTATTTCTAAGTATCTTCATTCTTTTTGTTGCAGTTGTAAATGTAATTGTTTGTTTAGTTTCTCTTTCTGAGAATTTATTATTGGTATATAAAAATGTCATTGATATCTGGGTATTAATTTTGTATCCTACTGCATGCTGAATTCATTTACTAAATCTATTTTTTTGTGGAGTCTTTAGGGTTTTCTTTTTGCAATATCATGTCATCTGCAAATAATGATAGTTGTTTCTTTTGTGTGTATGTGTGTTTTAAAGGCAGAAAGCTTCAAACCATTTTTGAGAAAATGAGATAAGTTTTCATTGGAATTCTTGGGTTTTGTTTTGTTTTTGCATAGTGAGAAACACTGCTCTGTAAATGAATCTTTAATACATATTATTTGACTAGAGGCTTGATGCATAAAATTCATATATGGGGGGTAGGGGTGGGGAGTTGTTCCTCAGCCCAGCCTGCAACTTCTCCAAGCTGGGATCCTTCTCACAATCCAGAACTGCTGGCTCCCAACCACTCACCTGCTTGCCTGTCTTATTGCCCCTAACTGCTTCTGCCTGACAGCCTGATCACCACTAACCACTCCCCTGCCAGCCTGATCAATGCCTAACTGCTCCCCTCCTGGCTTGATTGCCCCTAATTGCCTTCCCCCTGCAGGCCTGGTCACCCCTAACTTCCCTTCCCTATAGGCCTGATCACCCACAACTGCTCTACCCTGCAGGCCTGGTCTCCCCCAACTATCCTTCCCTGCCATCCTGGTTACCCCTAACTCCCCTCCTCTGCTGGCCTAATTGCCCACAACTGCCCTTACCCTGCCGGCCATCTTGTGGCAGCCATTTTGTGTCCACCTGGGGGAGCCATCTTTGACCACATGGTGGTGGCCATCTTGTGTGTTGGAGTGATGGTCAATTTGCATATTACCTCTTTATTATATAGGATTATTATATAGGATGAGGACATGCATATTCATTTCAAAATCATTTTCATCACATGCAGATCTCTAAGTGCACCTCATTTAGGACTGGAAAGCTACATGACCAGGCCGACAGCCCCCACTCAGTAGGTCTACAGAATCAGAACAGAGTTTGAAACTAGAAGCCATCAGTCCACTCAGGAGCTGCGGGCGGCCAGTGGGAATGGAATTCTCTGAGGAAAGAAAGGATTTTTCTGAATCATTTCCTTAGGAGGGAAATAACCATACCAATTTTAGTCTCAAACTTTCTAAGTTGTTTCTCAATCTCTTTTGGAACCTTTTCAAACCAGCTCTAAAGGTTTTTTATAAAGTTGAAATGATGCTGAAGTCTCCTGTCCAAGCGCAGAGACACTGGCTGAATAAATAGGGTGCGATGTGGTCTCCTGAGAGCGTGTTTAGATTTCAGGAAATGAGCACGATAAGCCAAAAGGCCTCTTCCTGGTCTGACTCTTACAAAGAAAAGTCTCGCCCAAAATGCCTGAAAGAAACCACTATTAGTTTTTCACTTCAAAAGAACAGAAAATCCAATGGGAGAAAAGAAAATCACAATTAAGGCTCAGGATGCAGCAAGGACACATCAAACAGTGATGCAAATTGTGACAAATGCAGAATGAACATTGAGCCTGAATTTTTGTTTGTGCTTTGTTTTATTTGTTTTGTATGAACTTCCTTGCTAGAAAGACACCTGTGCAGTCTGAAATCTCTCCCCTTTATTGTTTTTGCTGCTTCTTTTCTGTATGATTTACACTCAGGAACAGCAATGATCTTAGTGGTGTGGAGTGTGACATTTTGGAGACTGCTCCAAAGAAGTCCTGTGTTAGTAAAATAGATGGTTTGGAGCTGAAATTTGTTTTTGCTATTTGTGATGTAGACAGAAGACAGCAAGAGGCAATGTTGCATACTGTCTTGCACCAGGGACAGGATCTCTGGGAGGAAAGACCACAGCTGCCTCAGGGGCTCCAGATGGGTTTTCACTCTGAGATGATGTGGGTGTGTCATTTGTGTTGTCAAGGGTCTTACAGCCCCTCTGGACCTCCACCCCTGCCCTAAGCAGTATCAGGGGAGCACAAAATAAGACTCTGACTCTTTCAGGTATTGGGAAGAGACCATGGGATCCCCTCCAGATCCCAAATGAGGACAGGCAACCGGTTCTAACTGCATCATTTCCTGCCATGGAAACTTGCCAATAGGGCACTTGGGCTAAGGCCCTACTTCTGGGGGATGAATGTGCAGCCCATCCTGATTTCACCCACAAAGCACTCCTGTCCATCAACCTTCCACTCCACTCCCCACCCCACCTCAGTTCTGTGAAACTCAGCTCTCTGGGGCCGGGGGCCCAGGAAAGGGGCTGTTGGATGTTGAAGGTGCTGTCCATTCGCTGACAGCTTTTTCCCCAGCAGGGAAGTCCCCAGTGGAATCCTTTCTCTGCAGTAGGTGCGATTGTCCAGGTGAAGCACCCACATGGAAATGGCAGATGGCAGGAACTTGGTCTTCAGTCTTTGTCTCTTTGTTGCAGATAAATTTGCCTCTGAAGAGTGGCCTATGATAGCTTATAATCCTCCTGAAGGATGTGGGCTCTGTTCTCCCAGCATGAATGCTTAGAATTGCTGTGAGAGAAGCAAAGTTTCTAGCCATTGCTTTCATACATCCTTAAAAATTAAAGTATCCCCTGCTCTATAAACTGAGAGCAATTTCCAATGAAAAGCCTCTACATTCCTTTTTAAACTGTCACATTCATAATAGATTCTTTCATAGGAGCCCATGGGTTTCCCCTCATCTATTTTGGAACATTTCCTTCTCTCATGGGAGCAGGATGGGGTGCTTTTCTGTCTCTTTAGCAGGAGAGAACATTTGATGGCACCTGACTGCTTTGCCAGGAGCCCTGGGAAGGGCACTGTGTTTAGAAGAGCCTTCAGATGGCTGTAAGGCTGGTCTCCTTCCCCTGGTCATGTCCCACCTGCACCCCTAAGGCTCTTCTCCATCTGCACTGTGATTGCTTTCAGGCCTGGAGCATGTTCTCCTTCACCCACAGACTCCACGCCTTCAGAATCACCAGTGGCTAAGTCTCTCCCTGGCATGGAGAGGCACAGAGAACATCGGCCATCCGAGAAACAACAGAAATGGCACATCCTGACCTCCTTCCTGCCCCAGGCTCAAAGGAATTTTGTCTTTTCTTACCACTGCAACATTGTCTCTGGGAATTACACCCACTCAGCTGTCCCAGGCTCAGGCTGCCTTTTGGTGGGGAGAGGGCTGGAAAGGGGAGGAGCGAATGAAGGAGCAGGATTTTGCCTTTCCCCAATCACAAAGCAATTCTCTCATTGCTGAAAGCATTTTTTTTCCCCTGAAATTCAGGAAGAAGTTATTTTGAAGTCATGCCAGTAAAAGCTCTGGAAACTGGTGGGACTTTGCTAGAGGCCAAGGAGGAATGCTCCAAGTTGATTCTCATTCCTTTTATTTATTTGCATGATCAGAATTAAGTTCTCAGCTGTAATCTACACCACCTGCCACCTACAAACTTCTTAGAAATGTCCTGCAGGGGATGGGATGGTGCAGGCAGAACAGTGGAGTCTGGAGGACGTGTGCAGCCGCTGACTGTGTCCAGTCTGCCATGTCTGGCTTAGTAATTCACTGGATGATCTCCTCAACATAGGCAACAATTCTGTTGGCAAATGGTCAAAGGAAAACATTTCAATTTTATTAGAGGACAGAATCTGTTACATGGTCAGGTCACAGAGAAAGTTATAGAGTGAAGATGGTTGGTGTAGCCACTGATACCAATCTGGTCTTTAAATCGCGACATTTGTTTAGCTTAGATTTGGGGGAGGAGGCATTAATTTTGCTCTTAAAAGAATATTACACCAGAAAACAATGCACACTATTAAATGAAAAGAGCCAATCTGAAAAGAGTACATACTATATGCTTCCAACTAGAAAAGGTAGAACTATGGAGATAGTGAAAAGATTCGTGGTTGTTAGGGGTCAGAGGGAATGGAGATATGAACAGGTAGAGTTCAGAGGATTTGGGGCAGTGAAAATACTCTTTATGGTACTATGAGGATGGATGCATGTCATTATACATTTGTCCAAATCCACAGAATGTACAACACCAAGCCCTGATGTAAACTCTGGACTTTGGATGGTGATGTGTCCATGTAGGTTCATGGCTTATAAGAGCTGCACCACTGGTCGGGGTGTGATAATGGTGGAGGTTGTGCATGTGTGGGGGCAGGGTGCCCATGAGAAACCTCTGTACCTTCCTCTCAATTTTGCTGTGAACCTAACTTTTTAGATTTTAATAAACAATTATTTTATTAAGTAAAGTTCAATAAAATATTGCATTAAATGTTATTTATCTGAGAAGTTCTTGTTAAATAGGTACAATTACATTTTGTGAGATAAAAAGAGTTTTTGGATGGATGATAGCAATGGTTGCACAACAATGTGAATGTACTTAATGCCACTGAACTACACACTTAAACATGGTTAAAGGGAAATTTTATGCTATGTGTGTTTCACCACAATTAAAAATGTTATTTATCTTAATGACTGAGTTTTTTGGACAGCCCCTTAAATTTTGTGCCTGAAATGAGTGCCTCCAGTATCTCATCCTGTCTTCACTCATCTCACTCTCATCCCTGCCCTGCTTTCCTGAGCAAGTGTCTGAAGGCTGCTGGGGTCAGGGTGGAGAGCTGTCTGTATCAGTGGAAAAGACTTGACTACATTTTACGCAGAAGACAAGCTGCTTTGTTTTGTTTTTAAGACACAAAATCTTAAATGTCAACATCTTGTTTTGGAGAGATATTACTTCCACTTTTAGACCTAGACATATAAAATTATTATCACTTGTCTGGCTTCCCTTTAATTTTATTTTCTTCAGAGAGAATAAGTGAAAATGAAAGAGAAAGATAAATATAGAAATATATAAAGGTGGCTTCATTTATTTTTTATTGCAGAATAACTAATTAACACAAATTGTGTAGTTTAAAGCAACACATTTATTATCTCACAGTGTCTGTAGATCACAAACCCAACATGGCCAGCTGGGTTCTCTGTTCAGGTAAAGCTTAAGTCATTAGGGAGAGGTGGGGGAGATAAGAGATCAACTGAAGGACTTGTATACATGCATATAAGCATAACCAATGGATGCAAAACTCATGGGAGTGGGGTGGGGGGGCAACGGTAAGATATATACATATATAATACCTTAATAAAAAAATGGAAAAAAAATAAAGCTTAAGTCAAGGATGTCAAATTCACAGCCCATGGGCCACATTTGCAGCCCAGCAATATAATGGTATGTAAAAAACATTTTAATAAAAATTTTGTAGCTTAATTTTTATAATATCCTATTATATATAATCCTATATAATAAAAGGCTATATGAAAATAGACTGAATGGCAGAAAAACCCAACTGAATAGCCAGTTGCTGTGACATGTGCTGACCACCAGGGGTGCTCACGGAACACGGAGGCCATCAGCAGCAGGTGGCAGAGTGGAGTGCAGAACATGATGGACATTGGCTGTGGCGGGATAGTGGAGCAGATGAGTGGGGGCACCAGACCAAGGTGGGACGCTAGTTGTTGTCATTGGAATGAGCCTCTGGTGGTTACTGAAAATGCTTTGCTCTTGCATGTGTGGTCCTGCCTGGCACTCACACCTGCTCCTGGTGCCTGCCCCAATCACTTTGTGCCATCAGGGTGTGAGAGCAGTGGCGGGGGGGGGGGGGGGGTGGGAGTGAGAAGGGGGCGGGGAGGAGTAGGACTGCCGGCAGACAGGGAACTAGGCACCATGGCAGGAAGGGCCAGGCCGGGGCACAGAGAATGAGCTGAGACCCGCCCTTGTGCCCACTGCAGCCTCACAGCTTACAGTTCCTTTCAAGGTGCATGAATTCATGCACTGGGCCCCTAGTTATTAATAATGAACTACAATGTTTGCTAATGATTGATTACTATAATCATATTGCATTCATTTCCCTTACAGGCCTTATGCGTGGATACACCATTTCTCTCCATTAATACTAGCAGCAAATATTTTAATAGCCAATTGCCATGTCTCAGACTGACTGGTGTGCACAACAGGAAAAATTTCATTTTCATAGAACAAGAAAAATAGGTTTATTTGTGTTACGCTTATTAATTTGTGCAGTTTTTCAGTGTCTAATAAGTTAATGTTTAAGAAAAAACATTTTTATTAAAATGTTCTATTATTTTATGTTAAAGATTACTCATTTATTTCATCCATTTGTATTAAGCATGTCTATTGAAATAAACCTACATTTCTTTGAAAATTGGAGCTTTTGTTTTTTTGAGGCCCACATAAATGTAAACCTTGTTTATTTGGCCCATGTTAGCCTCTGAGTTTGACATGCTTGGCTTAAGTCAAGGTTCTAATCCATCTGAGTTCTTGTCTGGAGATTATGCAGGAAAAGAAAACTTGTCTCCAAGCTCAGTTTTGGAGTTTGTAGGACTGAGATCCCAGTTTCCCTGCTAGCTGTCACTTGGAGTCTGCTCTGGACTGTTATAGGCCACCTGTATTCCTTGTCACATGGTCACTTCATCTTCAAGTGTGCAAGGTGCAGTGAATCCATCTCTAGACAAACCCTTACCATTGCCCTAGCTAGTTTAGCTCAGTGGATAGAGCATCAGCCTGTGGGCTGAAGGGTCCTAAGTTCGATTCTGCTCAAGTGCACATGCCGGGTTGCAGGCTTGATCCCCAGTAGGGGCTGCAGGAGACAGCCAATCAATGATTCTCTTTCATCATCGATGTTTCTATCTCTCTCTCTCCCTCTTCCTCTCTGAAATCAATAAAAAACATAAGAAACAAACAAACAAACAAAACCCTCCCCAGAACCAATTCCCTGTCTTCTCAAAGCAGATAGTGTATCTTAGTGACATGTGTGATGATTGGTGTGTGGTACAAGCCATAGGGGCATATCTTATTACTGAAATACTACAGAGAGAAAGAAAAGCTTGTAGGTTACCAAATCTGTGATTTGGGTTGGGACCATTAACTAATGTTTGCTTTTGTTTCCTCCCAGGAAAAGGTTATGCTAATACAATGATGGTAGAATATTCTGTCTAGTTAGGTAATAAAACACATTGAAAGTCATTTCTAGGCAGTTCATGCACTAAATATAAACTTTTTCCTTTTTAAATAAGGTTCTTGTTGTTTCCCTAGCTACTTAGGCACCAAGAAGGGGACTCATCCCACTTGATTCCTGAATCATTTGTTTTGGATAAAGTTGGTGGCTACCATCCAGAAAAGGACTAGAGAAGTTTGGTCTCAGGAACAGGCCCTTCCTCTCCTGTGCTCCCTCCCAGTGACTCTTGCTGTACTGAGTCCATTGTTGCAAAGGTGGGAGCCACAGTAGTGTAAATCTCAATATTTGACATGCCCCAAGTGACCTTTCTGGCATTGCTCTTGGTCTTATGCCATTCAGTCAACACTGCTGAGCTCACTCCTGTCACTCACCTTCTAGTTAAATGTTCCTGTGGCCCCAGCCACTGAAATCTCAGCCCCTCATTGTGGTTTTCTATGTATTCTTGGTCCCTATAATCCTAATATATAAAAAGCCAGGGGCCGTCAGGACCAAAACAACTGGATGGACAACCAAACAGCAGGCTGTGTGGGGCTTCAAGGCCACTGGGAGGTTAATGAGGGATGACCAAACAACTGAACAGCAGGCTGTGTGGGGTGACCAGGCCAGCAGAGGGGGCAGTTGGGGATAACCAGGCTTGTGTGTGGGGGGGCCAGTAAGGGGCAACCAGGTCTGGCCTGTGTGTTTTTTTCTTGCCTTCAATTCTGACAGATACCTGTCTGAATATTTTATTATTACCTTGGAGGAGGCATTGCCAAGTGAGAAAGAAAAATGATCTATGAACACTTCCGGCTTCTGTAAACCAGAAATGGCAAAAGAGAGCTCAAGCACTCTTTACCCCCTATACAAGTGTCCTCTATCATTTCCATCATACACTAACATGCTACATTTGTTGTAACTGATGGATGATTACTGGTTCATTATTAACCAAGGTCTACAGTTTACATTAGGATTCATTCTTGGTGTGGCACATTCCATAGGTTTTGACAAATGTGTGGTATCATGTATCTACCATCACAATCTCATTCAGAATAGTTTCACTACCCTAAAAATCCTCTGCGTGCCATCCAATCACCATTCTTCCACCCTACCTTCCTGCCCCTGGCAACCACTGATCTTTTTTGCTAGCTCTAAAATGTCATATAGTTGGGATCATATAGTATGTATCCTTTTCAGATTAGCTCCTTTTCCCATAGTAAAATGCACTTGAGATTTGGGGTAGTGTTTTCATGCAGCAACAGAAACCCTTGACATATCAGGAAAATTAGCATGTCAGTCATCTGGGTGACCAAATGGATTCTACACACAATTCCACTGACTGGGGAAAATTAGAGGCAACCTGTAAGAAGGGGATTATTGTCTCGACATGTCAGCATTGACTGTATCTGTGGCACATTTATCTGGAGGCATGTTTCAAGCCAGCAGCTTGTCAGAAGTAGAAAAATGGAACTCAATGTCTTTCACCACATTTAACATTTTGATCACTTCCACTATGCTAGGCACCATGCTTAATGTCTTACCTGGATGCTCACAGCAACCGCAGTTTTCAAAGAGGAAAGAAATGGAGCTTAATGTCTTACCTGGATGCTCACAGCAACCGCAGTTTTCAAAGAGGGAAGAAATGGAGGTTTGGAGACGTTTCATATCTAAGGTGCCATATTCAGCAGGCATCAAAGTGGGATTTGAACCCAGGTTGGCCTACCTGTAGGGTCTATATGCTCAGCCACTTAATCTTTTACTGAATATGCATAGGAAATGTAACTTTGTTTGCCCATGAATAGAGCTTAGGAATCCCTGAACCCAGGCAGAACTTCAGTATGTACAGTTACTCTGGAAATTCTATCTATATCTTGTTGTGGAGTTCTAACACATGTTTTTGCCCCTGATAGGTCAACCTGCTTTCAGTTTTTCCTACCTTGTGTATGTCTGTAGCATGAATACAAAATGTGTAAGAACAAAAAGAATAAAGCATGAGGAATTCCCACATAGACCTGCTTCTTCAGGATGCTATTTCCATTCAGAAATCTGGGAGCTGGAACTTGGGCTCCCTGAATGCTCATACTACACAGATCAAACACAGAATGATGCTCTTCAAATATTGTGCCGCCCTAGGTTTAGCTATGTCCTTTGAAGGACTGCTTGTTCAACTAATATGACTTTTTCCACCACTTCCTGCATCAAGATAAATTAAGAGACTTGTATATATTTATTTATCCATCAAATAAACCTTGATCCCTCTATGTCTCAGACCCTGAAGGAAGACTGAGTAAACAAGTAACTCTAATAAAGGGGCACACATGCTACAGAGGTGTTCAATGTGGGTCAAAGGATGGCACAAAGGAAGGCTCATTAATTCTGTCTTGGGGTGGGGAAGGCCAGCTCAGGAGATGTTGTCCAAGCTAAAATGAAGCAAGTGCACTGGGATGTGTCAGTTCAGATTGTGTGCAGAGCTCAGGAACGGAATTAGGGGGCCCATTCCAGGAACACTGCACTGTCTGCTGTGTCTGGAGCTTATAATTTAAAGGGAGAACACAGATATGGGAATAGAGAGGTAATGGCCAGGGAGGAGGGTCTTAGGTACGATGACCATGTGTTGAAGACTAACTTATAGCACTGAAGAGACATGGAGATTTTTAAGCAGGAAAGGAGTGGCATACTTGCATTTTTAGAAAGATTATTTTGTGGAGGGATGCTAGGGGAGGGACTGGAACAGAGACAGGGTAAGCAATTAAATGATTGGGGGGCCTGGTCCATGTGGTGGGAGTGAAATGGAGAGGAGGGGATATAGTTACATATATTTAAATTATGAATTTGAGGAATCACAGAATTTGCATATTTAAAACTTATATCTAGAATTTACTCAAAATGAAAAAGAATATTTTTCTCAACGATTCTTGTCCCTGACACCATCATTAAACTCTTCAATGGTGTACTGTGTGTAGACCCACTTCTTGGCTATACTCTTGCAGAGAATTGTTGTTTTCCTGGCAGATTCAGGAAGTCCTGTAAGTGGGTAAGCAATTTTGAAACCAACAAAAATGAATATTTTAGTACAATAGAGTTTCCTCCACTGAATTCAGAACCCAGGAAGGGCTGATGCAAGTCACGGGTCCTAGGCAGGCCCTGGCTTTGCCACTACCCCTTGGTGGCTCTAGCCAGTCACCTGAGTCCTCTGGGCCCCACTTACTCCATTCAGAGAGTGACAAAGTTAGGGCAGAGGAGCATGAAGACCTCTTCTAGCTCTTGAATTGAATGACAATGTCACCAAATTGACTGACTTACACACTAACTACCCTTGAAAATCAACTTCCTTTCTGATTTGTGAAAAGAATTTTCTATGCATTACAGTCTTTTACTGAACTCCCATATCCCAGCCACCCCAGCCACCCAATGGCCAACACTGATGTGATTACATCTCCAAGTGCTCAGCAGCAGGTCTGATTCAATAAAATCTGTCCCTAATGTTTAGTGTGTGGAGAGCAGTATATTGTGTGTTCCATGTTGTTGTTATTAAGAGTGCTTTTTAAAATATTAATTGACAAACAGAATTTTATGGAGTATATTTAAGAAGTGCTAAATGACTCTCACTTTTCAGAGATTTTCTACAATGGTGGAAGGGTTACAACAATAGGTTTAAAATACAACACGATGGATGGACAATCACTTTTTAAATTTTATTTTTTAAACCCCATTAGGTTCTAGGCATCATTAACCTTCAAGCTATGAAATGTTATTTCTCACAGACACTCTCAAACTTCCAAGTTCTGAGGACCATGCTCTCACCACAAACTGAGGAAAGACTGCTAGCTACTTTGAAAAAGACTTTCCGTTAAGTGCTTTGTGATATGAAAACCACAAGTTATTGTGAGAGTGGAACCTGCATTTAATTGGAGTTTTTAACAATGGTTTGGAGTTGGCGTTGACTAGTCCCAGCCGCCCACCCCGCCTCCAGAAGGAACCTCACCTTCCCTGCTCCTCCATGTTAGCACCACAGTGAAGCCTGCTTTGGACTTCTGGTTTACAGAGCTTTAACATAACAGGCTTAAGCCACAAAGTTGTCATATGTTACGGCAGCAATAGGAAACTAATTGTATCCTCAGCACAAACCCAGTGTCTAGTGTATAGTATATGCTCAATGTTTATCAAGAGAATATGTGACTCAAAAGAAAAGTAATACGTATCTAACTTCTACTAAATAGAAACTTTACATAAATTATGTCATTTAATTCTGACAAATTCCTATGCTGTAGGTATTATCATCCTGTTTTAAAGAAAAAGGGACTTTGGCTGGGTAGCTCAGTTGGTTGGAGTGTCATCCTATACACCAAAAAGGTTATGGATTCAATCCCCAGTCTGGGTGCCTATGTGAGGCAACCAAAAGGAAGCTCCTCTCTTATATCAATGTATTTCTCTCTCTCTTCCTTCCTCTCTCTAAAATCAATTAAGAAAAACACCCTGCATATCCTTAGATGAGGATTTAAAAAAAAAAAAAAAAAAAAAAAAAAAAAAAAAAAAAACAAGGAAGATAAAGGGAACTAAGATCAAGGATAACTAACCCACACTCACACAGCCAGTAAGTGATTGCGTTGGGACCTAAACCCAGACATAGGGGCAAGCAGGTATGGCTGCAGGCTCTGGCACCAGATGGCTTCAGGTACAGACAAAGTGTGTGCCATGGTCGCCCACCTACCTAAATGGAGATGACACTACCTAAATGAGTTAAATGAATTAGCACAAGTCATAGAACAGTATTTAGAACACATTGAGGGCTCTATAAATGTTAACTATGATCACTATAGCTAGTCTGACACCAAAGATAAAGTTTGTAAACAAGTGTTATAAACACAAGGTGAAAAGATATGCGAAATTATTTGTATATTCTAAGGTAGGGGTGTCGAACTCAATCAGAGAAGGGGCCAAAATCTAAAATCCAGCCTAAATCGCGGGCCGAATGGTTTACTGAACAGTCATAAACTGACAATGTCATAAACTGACAGCGGAGTGCAGTGATGACAGCACGGTGCGGGCCACATTGCAAGGCCTGGCGGGCTGGATTTGGCCTGCGGGCCTTGTGTTTGACACATGTGCTCTAAGGAGTGACAGAAATGAAATGAAATTGTTACTATTATTCTTCCTAACCAATCATTCTTGCCATTACACATTAGTAAGTGGTATAAGATCTTGTCCTCCATGATAAAGAAAATACAAAATTATATTATACTAGATGCCCAGTGAAATAAATTCATGCACAGGGTGGGGGTCCCCTCAGCCCAGCCTGCCCCCTCTCACAGACTGGGAGTCCTCAGGGGATGTTCTTGGAGAGCAAGCCTAAGCTGCAGCGGGCCTTCCTCTGACTGGGCTGATCAGAGGAAGGTGCCAGCCCCATCACCCCGCTGCTGCAGCCACTGCCAGCTGCCACAGCCGCAAAGGTGTTTTCATCAACATGGACTCCAGTCCCTTCACCAAAAAAAATGATAACTTTCTTTAGGCATTTTCAAGATGTGTCTTTCATAGGATATGATCTTCCTTTCTTTCTTCCTTCCTTTCTTTCTTTCTTTCTTTCTTTCTTTCTTTCTTTCTTTCTTTCTTTCTTTCTTTCCTTCCTTCTTTCTTTCTTTCTCCTGAGGATATGTTTCCATTGATTTTTAGAGAGCTTGGAAGAAAGAGGGAAAGACAGAGAGAAACATCAATGTGAAAGAGAAACTTTGATTGGCTGCCTCCTGCATGAGCCCTGACCTGGGCCCTGGCCAGGAAGGAGCCTGCAACCTACATACATGCCCTTGATCAGAACAGTCGGCAGGCCAAGCATTATCCACTGAGCCAAACCAGCTAGGGCAGGAGATGATATTTCTTAGCTCCTCCAGCAGCAGACCTTCATTTTTTCCTCCAGGAGTGAGGTAGAAAAACCCTAGATCACCTTCTTGGATTCTTATTACCCAAGTTACCAAGAACACTGCAAATGGGGGTGTATAGGGAGCTTAGCCAATGATCAGTCAGAAAAGGTGTTTCCTCTGCAACTCATCCGCAGAGGCCCCCAGGCGTTGTGTCCACTGGGGTGAAGGCGTGCTCCAAGCCCCACAGTGGCTGCCTGGAACACGCTCCCTGCATTGTGTCTCCTAGGCTGGGGGTGTGCTGCCTGACCAGATGCCCTCCCTTCCTCTGCAGCCAGGGCGAGAAACTCTGGCCTCATCACCAGGGTGACAACACCAGCATTCCACCCCAGCCACTATGGGCACCACCATCTTTGTGATGGAGTATTGGTTAATTTACATATTATCCTTTTATTAGATTAGATTTACTGAATTTATGAAATTCAGTACAAAAAGTGAAAATGTACTTGTGCTACTTAGAGAAGAGAGCAGATCTCAAGGTAATTGATAAGCTTGCTTGGAGAATTTAGCTTTTCTTAATAGACTCCTATTTGCTCAGAAACAGAATGATAGCATGGGTGGAGCCTAGCACCCCCTACTCCCCATGGCCACTTGGCTGGTCCAAGTGAGGTCAGCTGAACTGAGAACAGGGAAAATGTGGGACCATTTACAGAACATCAACAGATTAGAGACTTCCCCAGGAGGAGGGTAAGATAGGAAAACACAAAGGTGATTGCTGGCCAGAAGCTGCTGCAAAGATGCTGAGATTTTTTTATTTTTGGCAGTTGGAACTGTTGCTGCCATATAGAGCTTCCTGACAGAGAATTGCTGGTGCTATCTGTTCAGAAGATCGCTTATAATAATTTACAAATATTTCCAAAACTCTATGTGATAAGTTTATTCCTTTGTAATTTTCTACCCAGCATCTGTTTGGTAGAATCTATGGGAAGGGAAGCATGAGAAAGGATGGTCATGGAGAAAATGAAAAAAACCCAAAGACTTAGACTTGGGTGAAGAGAGATGGATACCATACTTAGAAAAAAACAGTCTACAGCACTAAATTTATTTATTTATTTATTTATTTATTTATTTATTTATTTATTTATTTATTTATTTTAATATATTTTATTGATTTTTTACAGAGAGGAAGGAAGAGAAATAGAAAGCTAGAAACATCAATGAGAGAGAAGCATCGATCAGCTGCCTCCTGCACACCCCCTACTGGGGATGTGCCCGCAACCAAGGCACATGCCCTTGACCATAATCGAACCTGGAACCCTTCTATCTGCAGGCCAATGCTCTATCCACTGAGCCAAACCGGTTTCGGCAGCACTAAATTTATCATAAGTATCAAAAATAAAACTAAAACACCCATCTTTTCAAACTTTCTTTTTAAAGGACATCTTAGTTAATGTATTTGCTTTGTGCAAAGCATGTATAAGGTTTGGTGTACAAGAAACCAGTGTTAGGAGCAAAGGTGCTTGGAGGACATTTTTTCATTATTTTATATTTTTCTTTTCTAATTAGTCAGTTTCCAGGCTGCACTGGGTATTATCTCTGTGTTTTTTTTTTTTTTTTTTTTTTTTTCATTTTAACTTATTTATTGATTGAGGTATTATATATTTGTCCTCACCCCCGCCATTACCTTCCCAACACCTCCCTTCCATTCATGCCTTCACCCCTCTGTTGTCTGTGTCCACTGGTTAGGCTTACATGCATGCATACAAGTCCTTCTGTTGATCTCTCCCTCTTCCCCCCCGCCATCGTCTACCTTCCCTAAGGTTTGATGTTCTGATCGATATTTCTCTGTCTCTGGATCTATTTTTGTTCATCAGTTTATATTGTTCATTATTTTCCATAGATGAGTGAGATCATGTGATATTTATCTTTCTCTGACTGGCTTATTTCACTTAGCATAATGCTCTCCAGTTCCATCCATGTTGTTTCAAATGGTAGGAATTCCTTCTTTTTTAGTGCAACATAGTATTCCATTGTGCATATGTTCCACAATTTTTTAATCCACTCATCTGCTGATGGGCATTTAGGCTATTTCCAAATCTTAGCTATGGTAAATTGTGCTCCTATGAACATAGGGGTGCATATATCCTTTCTGATCGATGTTTCTAGCTTCTTGGGATATATTCCTAGAAATGGGATTACTGGGTCAAATGGGAGTTCCATTTTTAGTTTTTTGAGGAAACTCCATATTGTTCTCCAAAGTGGTTGCACCAGTCTGCATTCCCACCAGCAGTGTACAAGGGTTCCTTTTTCTCTGTAACCTTGCCAACATTTGTTGTTTATTGATTTGTTCATGCTAGCCATTCTGACAGGTGTGAGATGGTACCACATTGTCATTTTGATTTGCATCTCTTGTGACTTTGAGCATGTTTTTATATGTTTCTTGGCCTTCCTTCTGTCCTCTTTTGAAAAGTTTCTATTTAGGTCTGTTGCCCATTTCTTGATTGGATTGTTTATCTTCCTTTTGTTAAGTTGTATTAGTTCCCTGTAAATATTGGAGATTAAACTCTTATCAGTGATAACATTGGCAAATATTGTTCTCCCATGTACTGGTCTTTCTTGTTGTTTTGCCTCTATAAATGGTGTTGGAAAAATTGGACAGATAAATACAAAAAAAAATGAAACTAGACCACCAACTTACACCATACACAAAAATAAACTCAAAATGTATAAAGGACTTAAACATAAGATGGGAAACCGTATAAACTCTAGAGGAATCCACAGGCAGCAAAATCTCAGACATATGCCGAAGGAACTTCTTCACTGATACTGCTCCTAGGGCAATGGAAAATGAAGAGAAAATAAACAAATGGGACCACAACAAAATAAAAAGCTTTTGCATAGCAAAAGAAACCATCAACAAAACAACAAGAAAGACCACTATTTCATTATTTTTAATGTCAGTGTTTTTCTTTTAATTCTCAGGCATGTTTGAATCCTATTAAGAGTTAAATATTTCATATCTCTTGGTGGCCATGGCAAGAGGCTGGGTAGTAACATATGGGGAACTAAAGGGATGAAAAACATGTCTCACAATTTAAGAACCATCACAGCAGCTCAAGCTTGAATTTATGGATCCATCCCATCTGCTCTTAGAATCTAATGAATAAGGTATGAGGATCTAATGTATAACATGGCAAGTATAGGCAATAACATTGTGTTGTATTATTGAAATTTGGAAAAGAGTAGAATGTAAATGCTCTCGCTCACACACAAAAAGGTAAATATGTGAGGTGATGGGTGTGTTAATTAACTATGGGGGAATTCTTTCACAACATAAAGGTATATGCAGGCATCACATCATATACTTCAAATATTTTACAATTTGATCTGCCCATTATACCTCAGTAAAGCTGGAAAAGAAACAATTCATGGACTATTTTGCTTCCTAGAGAATATACACCTTCTTCCCTTTGCATCACTTCTTTATGGAGCCTAATAATATAGATAGAATGCGAGTGTTTTATTCTCTTGTCGTAGGGGTGTCGAACTCAATCAGAGAAGGGGCCAAAATCTAAAATCCAGCCTAAGTCGTGGGCCGAATGGTTTACTGAACAGTCATAAACTGACAATGTCATAAACTGACAGCGGAGTGCAGTGATGACAGCGCGGTGTGGGCCACATTGCAAGGCCTGGCGGGCTGGATTTGGCCTGCGGGCCTTGTGTTTGACACATGTGCTATGCATTCTCAGTAGATGGAACATCTCCCCGTCTCCATCGTATCTCCAAAATTATCCTTCCACCACTCTGTGCTTCAAAGGTCTGGCAGTGAGACCCCTCTTCTCCAGTCTCAAATCTTACTACATTCTCCTTCCTAGTTTTACAGAGAGTCTATCTATTCTATCTATAAAAATGCTAGCCTGGAAAAATCTACACTTGACCCATTGTTCCTTTCAATAATTGTCTCATATCCCCAGTTTCTTTCTATTTAAACAAAACTTTTCTAAAAGCACCTATTCCTGTGCTCTCTCAAGAAAACCACCCTTGATTGACTTTTTCCTACAGCACACCAGGTATGTTTTGGTCTATAATTATTCTGTACTTGCTTTTATCTCTAGTCTTCTGTGAGTTTGGGTGTGTACTTTGCCTGTCCCAATGGCTGTTAGGGCTTCTTCAGGACAGGAATTATCCTGTCTCTGTGGTTGCCCAAGGTTTTTGGGTGATGTGCTGTGCATAAATAGACAAGGCAAACATTAGATTGACAAACCATGAGGGCAAGCATGCAGTCTATCTAACATGTAGCACAGTGAGTGCACAGAGTACACACTTATATAAATAAATTGTTAGAAATATGGTCATCATGTGAGCACATAGAAAGAGATTACAATGGTGTATAGTGTGTGGCAAGCTTTGAGTTCTAACCTAATCTGTACATAATGCCAACACAATCATCCTAATAAAAATATTCAGCTAAGCCGAAACCAGTTTGGCTCAGTGGATAGAGCGTCAGCCTGCGGACTGAAAGGTCCCGGGTTCGATTCCAGTCAAGGGCATGTACCTTGGTTATGGGTGCATCCCCAGTAGGGGTTGTGCAAGAGGCAGCTGGCCAATGATTCTCTCCCATCGATGTTTCTAACTTTCTATCCCTCTCTCTTCCTCTCTGTAAAAAATCAATAAAATATATTTTAAAAAATTCAGCTAAGGAAAGAAAGTTGCATTGAATTGAAACCTAAAGTATAAAATAAATATCCATGAGCTGATACTGACACAAACAAATTAAATAATAAATAAATAAATAAATAAATAAATAGAAAAAAATATTTCTCAGCAGAGAATTATAAATAACTTAGGTAGATTCTCTCTTCTCTAAGAGATGGAGCCACAGCCCTGAGCTCTAACTGTGCATAGTGCCTCCCTTCCTATGAGGACAGTGTGGAAGGAGGAAAGTAGAGAAACTCCACATGGAGAACATGACAGACCCTACCTCAGACAGGAGATTAGATCAGTATTGACAGTGGCTCCTTGATGATCCCAGGCACCCTTGGTAGGATCTAATGACAATGACACTTTGCCTCTGTGGTTCTCCTCCCAAAGCCATAGTCCAAGTCTAACCATGAAGGGGGGAAATCATACCAACCCCAACTGAAGGACATTCTACAAAATACCTGATCAGCAGTCCCCAAAAACTCTCAAAGCCACCAAACTCAAGGGAAGCTTGAGAAACTGTCACAGCCAACAGGAGCCCAAGAAGACATGAGGATAATATGCAATGTGCCATTGACTATGAGATCCTGGGGCAGAAAAGAGACATTAGGTGAACACTAAGAAAATCTGAGTAAGCCATCAAGTTCAAATAGTAAAAAATGTATCAATATTGGTTTGTTGGTTAAGACAAATGACCCAGACTCATGTAAGATGTTAACAATAAAATAAATGGGATGTGAGTATATAGGAACAACATGCATTATCTTAGTACTTTTTCTGTAAATCTAGAACTATCCTATTAAGAAGAGCACTCATAAAAAAAAAATCAGCTGAGCATCTAATGTCAGATTCTGGTTTTGTCTGATGGAACGAGTTGATCAGACATTCAGTGCCCTGGTGGCATTGTGATCAGAACTTTTTCAGTTTTGAGCTAATGTAAATATGATCCACTCTTGTTTCCAGCAAGTCACAGTCTCACTTTGTAAGTGAGAGAACCTGTGAGCCCATGGAGTCCACATGCTACAGCATTGGCAGGGCTCATCTGTGGTTACTGTGCTTGCTCTCTGACACTGATTGTAGACAGTGGCCGAAAACCCTCTAAGCCAAAATCTAGTCTTGCAAAAGCTCTAACCATTTCAATTGGCTCAGGCATAAAGATTTTTTAAAAATTGATTTTTTTTAGAGAGAGGAAGAAAGAAAAACATTGATGTGATCAGCTACCTCCTGCACACCCCATACTGGAGATGAAGCTCGCAGCACAACATGTGCCCTGACTATGAATTGAGCCTATTGGTGCATGGAACAATGCTCAAGCAACTGAGCTATACAAGCTGGGGTGGACTTAGGCTTATTTCATACTTATCAAATAAATTCACTTTAAAAAAAATCTTTTAAAAAATATGTGTCCTGGATGTTTTTGCTAAATGGTTAGAGTGTCAGCCCCCACACCAAAGGGTCATAGGTTTGATTCCCAGTTCTGCTCAGGGTGTGTACCGGAGGCAACCAACAAATCGATGTTTCTCTCTCACATCAATGTTTTTCTCTCTTTTTCTCCTCCTTCCATTCCACTTTCTTTAAAAATGAATGGAAATCCACTCATCTGGTGATGGGTACTTAGGCTGTTTCCAAATCTTGGCTATTATAAATTGTGCTGCTATGAACATAGAGGTGCCTATATCCCTTCTGATTGGTGTTTCTGATTTGTTGGGATATATCCCTAGAAGTGGGATTACTGGATCAAATGGGTATTCCATTTTTAATTTTTTGAGGATACTTCATATTATTCTCCAGTGGCTGCACCTGTCTGCATTCCCACCATCAGTGCATGAGGGTTCCCTTTTTCTACATCCTCACCAGCACTTCTTGTTTGTTGATTTGTGGATGCTAGCCATTCTGACAGGTGTGAGATAGTAACTTACTGTGGTTTAGATTTGCATCTCTCAGATGATTAGTGACTTCGAGCATGTTTTCATAGTTCTTTGGCCTTCTATATGTCCTTTTTGGAAAAGTGTCTATTTAGGTCCTTTGCCCAATTTCTGATTGGGTCGTTTATCTTCCTTTTGTTAAGTTGTATGAGTTCTCTGTAAGTTTTGGAGATTTTAAAAACTTATTGGAGATAACATTGGCAAATATGTTCTCCCATGCAGTGTGCTTTCTTATTATTTTATTGATGGTTTCTTTTGCTGTGCAGAAGCTTTTTATTTTTACGTAGTTCCATTTGTTTATTTTTCTTTAGTTTCCATTGCCCTAGGAATGGTATCTGTAAAGATATTGCTATGGCATATGTCTATTATTTTGCTGCCTATGGATTCTTCTAAGATTTTTATGGTCTCCCATCTTACATTTAAGTCATTTATCCAGTTTGAGTTTATTTTTTTGCATGTTGTAAATTGGTGGTTCAGCTTCATTTTTTTTTTTTCATGTATCTGTCCAATTTTCCCAACACCATTTATTGAAGAGACTGTCTTGACTTCATGGTATGCTTTTGCCTCCTTTGTCAGATATTAATTGAGCATAATGGCTTGGGTCAATTTCTGGGTTCTCTTTTTGGTTCTATTGGTCTATACTAGTATGTCTGTTCTTGTGCCAGTACCAGGCAGTTTTGAGAACTGTGGTACATCTACACAATGGAATATTATGCTGCTGTAAAAAAGAAGGAACTTTTACCATTTACAACAGCATGGATGGACCTGGAGAGCATTATGTTAAGTGAAATAAGCCAATCAGAGAAAGATCAGTATCACATGATCTCACTCATTTGTGGAATATAGTGAACAGCATAAACTGATGAACAAAAATAGAGCCAAAGGAAAAAAAATACTTCAGAATATAATAGAAATAATCCTGTTATTTGTAGATTTTTAATATTTCCTACAACTTTTGTAATATTATACTATGTTAGTTTTGGTAATATTATATTTAAAATCTTTTTTCTTGAAATATTAATGTTTATTGCATGCAAATGACTTATTTTGTATCTACAATCTAGTAATAGATTTATTTTGTATATAGTAAAAAAAAATAATAAAATGTCACTTCAAAAAAAAAAAGATAAATTCTATGAGAAAAAAAAAAAATAAATGGAAAAAAATATCCTCAGGTGAGGATTAACAGCAACAAGAAAAAATGTGGCCGAAACCGGTTTGGCTCAGTGGATAGAGCGTCAGCCTGCGGACTGAAAGGTCCCAGGTTCGATTCAGGTGAAAGGCATGTACCTTGGCTGCAGGCACATCCCCAGTAGGCGGTGTGCAAGAGACAGCTGGTCGATGTTTCTGTCTCATCAATGTTTCTAGCTTCCTATCCCTCTTCTTCTACTCTGTAAAAATCAATAAAATAAAATTAAAAAAATGTGTGTTAAGAGGGCAGATGGGAAAAGAGCGACTCCACCGTTAACTCTCAGCCGCAAGCAGCTAAGTGGGTGTCTGGGAACAGAGGCTGGGAGAGCCCAAGTCCAGCATCTGCTGGGTTTTTATGTTTATTTCTTTCATTTTCAAACTATTAGCCTAAGTATGATTGACTCTATTGAGACAAATTCCCTATATATCTCATGGAATTCTGTATAGTTTCAGAAAGTTTATTAGAACCACATCATGATAAGACCTACTTTATTTATTTCTTTTTACTTTTGGCCCAAACTTTTTCAATCTACTTATTTTTTTTATTAGATATTACATTCACATGGTTCAAAGTTCAAAGATTACAAAAGGTTGTGCGTTAGTTTCCTAGGGCTTCTGTAATCAAGTTTCTCAAACTAGGTGGCCTAAAACAGCGGATATTTATTTTCTCAGTCTAGAGGCTGAGAGTCAGAAGGAAGTGATGGCTGAGCTGGGTTCTGAATTTGTGGTGGAGAATCTGTTGCAGGCTTCCCTCCTAGATTCCGGCGGTCTGCTGACCATCTTTGGTGTTCCTTGGCTTGTTGGCACATTGCTCCAATATCTGCCTTCATCTGTACATGGCTGCCTTGCCTGTGTGTGTGTGTGTGTGTGTGTGTGTGTGTGTGTGTGTGTGTGTGCTGTGTCTCTTTTTCTCTCCAGTAAGGACATCAGTCACATTGGATTGGGGGCACACTTTCTATTTAAGTTAATTCCATCTGCAAAGACCCTGTTTCTAAATAAGGTCACATTCACAGGAACCACAGGTTAGGATTTCAATGTATCTTTTTGGGGTACACAATTCAATATATATGTATGATGAGTAGATGATGAAAATTTCTCCTTCTAACTTAGCACACATAATTCTTTGACAGGCACCTACATTTTTTACATATATTTCTAAAGATATTTTATATTATTAAAAACAAAAAAAAATCCAGTGGGTGCTGGATACTGGTATGTCTGCCTTTAGTCCTTGTCACTATCTCTATCTATCATCTATCTATCTATCTATCTATCTATCTATCTATCTATCATCTATCTATCTATCATCTATCTATATCTTTCCTATTATTAACAAATAATAATGTATTATAGATGGTGGATTTTTTTCACTTAATAATATGCAATATAGATCATTTAATATTAATATATAGGTTCTTCATATTATGTAGTTGTATAATATCTTATTTTTACAACTGGGAGTTGGAAAAGGGAATCTCAGTGTAGTATAATTTGTATTTTACTTATTCTGAGTGAGATTGAGCATCTTTATATGTATATTTAGATTTCTGTAATCTTGTCTGTGAAGTGTCCTTTTTATTGTTTTGTCCTGGATCTCTGGTCTTTTCCGTATTGACTTTTAAGAAATATTGAAGTATTAGGTATCATCTCTTTGAAGTATGAATTACAAATATTTTTCTCATTTGTTTCTTGTGAAAAGGCAATTGACTCTGTTTGGATTCATTTAACTACTTTACTTTTTAAATTAGGAATAGTCAGTAAGGTACTGTTTTATTTCCTAATTGGACTTGGAGGGCTGTAGCACATTGACATATAGATGTAAATATGACTTCAATTCTTTCAGTGATGAGAAAGTACATTTCTCTACTGTTCTGTAGAGGCTCCATGTAATACTTATAATCTTATATCAACTAGAGGCCCAGTGCACAAAATTTGTGCATGGGGGGGAGGGTGGAGGGAGAGTTCTCAGCCCAGACTGCCTCCGTTCACAGTCTGGGAGCTCTCAGGGGATGTCCTACTGATGGCTTAGAGGAGCAGGGAGTGTGCCTAAGCAGCAGTCTGGCCTCCCTCTGCGGGAGGTGACTGGCAGGCCTATTGGGATGGTGTGAACAGTGAGTGGCTGTTCCCACCCTCAATTTCACCACGGCCACTGGTAGTCTTCTGCGGGAGGCAACCCCAGCAAGCCTATCTGCTGGAAACCAATCATTGTCTCACTAATAGAAAGAGGCTGGTCAACCTTGAAGCTCTGAAAGGTCAGAGCCAACCACTCCCTATCTAATTGAGACAATGGGTAACTGAGGCAACTTCCCCATCTTGTAATCATATAAATCCTTACTGATTACCTGCTTAAGGGCTATGGGTGTCTCCCAAAGCTGCTAAGGGTAATGGGTGTATCCCATAGCCTCAATAAAAGGGATAGCAAGGCCAGAGTCTGGTGATAGTCTTCCCACTAAAGGTTGACTCCTACCCGGCCCCCCATTTTCCCATATTAACTCTTTTCCATCTCTCTCTTCATTTTAGTGTGCAGCCTTCTCCAGAAACGGGACCCTGAGGGATCCCACACCTATCTGGGGATGGTGCTGAGTGCCCCTGCCCTGAATCGCTCTGCTGCTGCTGCCCGTGGCCTCCCTCTGCAGGAGGTGACCAGGTGGGCGATCAGGGGATGGCACCAGCCCCCATCACCCTGCTGCTGTCCCTCCCCCACCACATTGTCATCCCCTCCATCTGCCCACTGGCATGTGCCATGGTTGAGCTGGCAACACTTGCTCGCTGGCCCTGCCCCCCACCAACCAGTTGTTCCACCATTCAGTAGATTTACATATTACACTTTTATTATATAGGATTGCTTTACTTGGAGGGAGATTTATCCACCAAAAAGAGCTCTAGAAGAAGTGTTTTTCAAGATGTGGCCCTAAATTTTAACAGGCAACCCAGAAGCATTGTATTATTTGAGAGGATCTCTTTTGAAGGGTGATACTTGGGTAAAAAGACATTGGCTCATTAAAATTATGCCTCTGGCATTACCACATTCAGTATCTGATTTTTATTGTTAAAAATTGAGCACACAATATCTCTTTATCAATCTATATAAGCTCATAATATTTGCACATCTTAAAAGAATTTTTAAGGGATCATGCAGGCAAGTCAATTTAGGTGATAGGAATTTGTAGTAGATAGATAATATCCTAGATTAGGAGAAAAGATGGCACATTAGCCTTACATGGTGGTGGCTGAAGGCAGAAAAATAAATGTTGCAGTAAAGAAAGAGCACTAAGTCTGTCTTCCGTCCTAATTGTTTGGCTATTGCTGAACTAAGCAAGCTCCCTTATACTGTTCCTTTTCCTCAATACCTTTTCCCAATTATTAGGATCACCCAATCAACGAAGTTGCCCAAACTGGAAAACCTGGGCTAATACCATTTTCTTTGTTTGCTTTCATCCCTGTGTAATCAGTCAAATAGTTCCGTCAGGTTTCCTCATAAATATGTCTCTGATCCACTGCCTGTGTCTAGTCCTAGTTCCCAATATCAGTCTCTCCTTTTCTTGGGCCCCAAAACACTGCAGCTTCTAAATTATCCTTCCCACAGCCACCACAATGGTTCACTTAAAATGAAAGCAAGACCAGGATGCTCCCATGCTTGACATTCTTCACTTTTCCTCCTTCTGGTATTGGGCCTAAACAGGCAGTTGGACAACCCTAGAGGGGTCCCAGATTGAAGAGGGTGCAGGCTGGGCTGAGAGACATCCCCCCACCCCCTGCACGCACAAATTTCATGCACTGGGCCTCTAATATAAATAAATAAATAAATAAATATATATATATATATATATATATATATATATATATATATATATATATATTGTATATTACAGAACTAGAATAACAATGATAAATTTAAATATTTACTCTGTGTAAAACCTATTTTTCTTACTCTTGTAATATCTAAAGTGTGTTTAGTAAATAGCCTTGATAAAAACAACCAATTATTCATATCTTAGGAATATAGTTTTTATAGACTCTTTTGGTTCAAAGTACAAAAACAGAATCTTGTATTAAGATTTGATAAATTTTTATTAAAATATATAGACTCCCCTTGCTGGGATTACACAAGCACCAGCCTGTTGGCTTTTCATTTCATTGGACATGTCATAGGATATCACCATCAACTCTGTTCTCTAATGTTAACAGGAGGTGTCTGGCAGAACCTTCCCCCTGGAGCTGAGCAAACCTACCATTCAGTAGGTTTGCTGCCAGTGGTGGTTGCCATCAGAGCTAAAGGGACTGAGCTGGGCCACAAGAAAGGGACAGTCCTGGACTATTTGGTCTCATCAGGACATTTCACCTGTCCTCCCACCCCTCACCTGGAATTCAGGGACTTCAGAGAAGCCTACACAATATGGACCTTGGAGCCTTGATGGGTAGGCACTCCATCCCCTCTGGGAAGGGGCTGCAGAGTTAACATTTTGAAAGCAATTTTTTGCTGCTGAAAAATGTGTGGTTTATCAGAGTCTACGAAATGTCAAATGCTTGGGATTATCCCCTTTCTCCTTCCCTGTGTGCCTTCAATTAGCTGAGTGAAAGCAAACCCGTGGCTTTAGAACCAAAAATAGCTGGAGAAAAGTGACGCAGATTTCACCAAGATGAAAGAGTGGAACCCAGAAGCCTAATTAAAAGCAACTGAGAAGCTAGTATTTGATACAGAGTTTACTCACCTGAAAAAATAAACCCAGAGCTCAGCAGCAGCTTTGGGGGAGGGCTGTGGGAAAGGGGAAGAGGTCTCAGGCGGGTCACAAGAGGGCCTGGCCGTGAGGACACAGAGCCTTACTATTTCTTTCTTTCGGAGTCAAGGGAAGGTCAGCCAGCCAGCTGAGGCCACTGCCACACTGAGCATGCTTAACAGTGGTCAGTAAGGAGAGAATCAGCTCATACAACATGGTGGCGAGGGCGACATTCATTCTCCCCAAATGCTTTGCTTTCTTTTCTACCTTGAAACGTGCATGATTAGCTAAACATCATCTCTACCCCCATCTCCCCCCCCCGATTTTCCAGGCTTCTTTTTCTTCTCACAATTCCTCCCCTTCTTCCTAAATTCAGGGTATTTCTGTACATTCAGCATATGGACTGTTTTTGATGGCAGGAGCTCTCAAGGACTTGCTATAAGAACTGCCTCCTTTACCTAGAGGAAAATTCTCTTGGTTTTGAGATAAATCAAGGCGTAAGGTCAGTCAAGAAATAAATGATTCCTTTTTTTAAACATTGCATATTTTTAACCTACAAATCAGCTTCAGTGATCCCTCTAAATGCAATGGCCATCTTGTCCAAGATTTTATTTGGAGACATAAGAAAGGACTCAATCTGATTTTCTTGGCCCTTCACTGCTGGGGGAGACGTCCTTCATTCTTTTCCTTTCCAAGTTTGCTATTCATTACCTTGGGTGGGGTGGGAGGTGGGGATGTGGAAAGATGTAGATGATGTCTCCAAACAAATGCAGTGATTCTGTTAACTACAAATAACTGAGATAACAGCACTGTGTTTGGAGCAATCTGTGCAGGAGGCAGGGCCAGACACTTCCTGTGCTCTGTGAGGTCACACTCAGCTCTATGCTTCCAGCTTCACCAGCCCCAGAACTAGTGAGACCAGAACCAGTGAGATGATTGACACTATCAGCTACTGGTTCATAAGCTGAATGCACCTCACAAGGCTATCCCAGCACCAGTATTTTACATTAGCATTACTGCTGTCATTCCTTGAATAACTGGGGAACACCAAGTTCTTTTTACCTTGCTGGCTATTGCAGAGAGATTTCACTTACTGAAGGTGTGGCCTTATCTGCACTGGGTCAGTCATCTGGGAATATGCTAATACCCCTCGAGAACTGTTCTTTCTGCTTTCTTTCCCCCTTTTTGCCTTCTAACAGAGTGAATCTGTCTTTCTGACTCTACCTTTTCTACCCATTCCTGATCATGAAACCTCTCCACCTGAGGCAAAGGGCACCCTGATCAGCAGTTCCTCACCTTCTCCTGGAGTTCGCCTGTCTCTTAGCTTGCTAACAAATACTCCTAGCATGACCCTCAGCTGTTCTCTCTGTCTGCTTCGGGACAAGGCTCAGAACCCGTCCATTTATTCTTCTGCCATCTTGTGTCCTCAAAAATAATGATTATATAACATTTAAAGTCATGTTCTGGAACTCAGAAAAACTTAGGCTCCATCCTGGCTGTATCACTGGGCAAAATACTCACCTCTATGAGTATTTTCTCTTCCGGTAAATGGGTCACCCGGGTTGTTGGAATGATTATATGGTAGGTTTTCCACACTCAGTAGCATCTCAATAAAAGGAGCTATAATTCAATTTAATACTGCAAGTGTTTGGGCTATGCTAGGTTTATAGCAGCTTTTATGAGTAGCAAGGGCAATAGGCATTCAGGGGATCACTAGAATTAGAATTGCTTTCTTTTTGTATGCAAGTATACTTAATGCAAATAGTAGCTAAAAGCATGAGTGTAAATATTCTTTTTCTTTTTTTTTTTTAAATATGTTTTATTGATTTTTTACAGAGAGGAAGGGAGAGGGATAGAGAGCTAGAAACGTCGATGAGAGAGAAACATCGACCAGCTGCCTCTTGCACACCCCCTACCGGGGATGTGCCCGCAACCAACGTACATGCCCTTGACCGGAATCGAACCTGGGACCTTTCAGTCCGCAGACCGACGCTCTACCACTGAGCCAAACCGGTTTCGGCATGTAAATATTCTTAATAATTGGCCACAAAAACATTCAACTGAAGCTGCTGTGGCTTACAAAATTAGTAGCCTGGGTAGCTAGACCCATCTCAGCTACCACCAGTGATTTCATCTCAGGGTGATAAATACAACAGGGAGGTTTAAAGAAGCAACCATCAGTACCCACCTTGGAGCAGGAACCCAGAGGAAGGGGTATTTTCAGATTTGCCAGGTACTAGACTGTTGAAAGTTCAACTGATTTTCCAGAGAACAGGAGTCAACAAATTATGGCTCATAGGCCAGATCTAGTCACAACCTGTTTTTGTAAACCAAGTTTCAGTGGACCACAGACACACCCATCTGCCTAAAGATTGTCTGTGGTGACTTTCAAATGGCAGAGTTAATAGTTGTGACAGAGACTACCTGGCCTCACAGAGCCTGAGATATTTATTATCTCGCCCTTTACAGAAAAATATCATTTGATGATTGTCTAGAAGGGGGCACAAAATACTTATCTTTACTGTGATTGAACAGTGATCTCCTAGCTAAATGGTCAGGTGGAAAGAATAGTCAGAGGGCAAGGAAAGGTCTAGAGAAGCCAAATCTAACTTCCATATTTGTAATCTCAGTTCAGGTGTCTCAGTCCTGATAACCATTGGTTTACAAAAGTCTGCTGAGGCACCCACCGTTCTCAAAGCCCCATTTTTCACCCACCTGTAAAAACAAACAAACAGAAAGAAACTGATTTTTAAAGAACTTGGGAGGCCTCTGTGCACCTCTAAATCTTCTACTGCTGGTCTCTGTTCACAGCTTAGTCAGGACCCTGTAATTTATTATGGGAAACCCACACTGTGCATGAAGCTACAAAACTGCCATGTGAAATCCGATCTCAAGCACACAGAGTTCCCCTTTCAAACTTTCCAGACCTCTCAGGTATGTTTCTGGGAACAGTTAGTGGACACAGTCCAGAGGCCCATGAAACTGGGAAATGCTTCCATAAGCAAGTCTACCTTTACCAAGCTTACTTTGCAGGTTCTCACACTGACGTTTCCCACAAAAGGCATTCCTTTCCCATTGTCCTGTGAAAAGTCAGAAAGCAGAATTATTAAAGCATCAAGAAAGAGTGAAGAACTTGACCACAGAGGCTAGGGCCTGGGCTCCATTCATTTTCTCCTTCTCGACAGTGAGCTTGGGTAACTGTATCTCTCTCAGCTTCTTTCTCCTGAGCATAAAAGGGGGGTGGAGGGTGAATGCCAACACTCACTAGTATCATAGAGCTTTTCAGAGGATTGTTTTCAGTCCCTAATGACATTCTCAATTGAAGCTGATGATTTCTTATTGAGCCCCCAAAGGAAGAGTCTTTGACTTTAGGTCCGGACACCCCTCCTGATATGGTACCCCCTTTCATTGACACCCTCTTTTAGTTCCCTAGAACCTCCTTTCTCCAGGAACTAGAAATTCATATAGTGTTGTCCCCATGATCATCCCACCCTGCTGACCATCAGCTGGGCTGTTAGAGCTGTGCAAGACTTTCTTATTCTCCTCTAAGTCAGGTGGGTCACTGGCCAGCTGACTCCATGGAGAGTTTAAAAGGGCAAGTCTATGATAATCACTTCCAGGCTGATTTCCTTATGATGAATTTCAGGGAGTAGAATTGGTAGCCAAAGAAATTGTCTTGTATATACTTACATGTTAGAACTCTTTATACATAAGTAATATTGGTCCTTTATCTGGAATATTTATGGCAAATATTTTCCAGCTTTATTAAATGATATTTAATTGTGCTCATGAGATTTATGGAATTTATTATATATAATCAGAGCTATTGATGATTTATGTTACCATCTCTGCCTTTGGTGTTATTTTTAGAAAGGGCCTTTCCAACACCAAAATTATATAAATATTCATCTGAATTTCTTATACTACTTATAAGTTATCATTTGTCTCTTTAAATCAGCTGGAATTTATCTTGGTATTTGGAGCAAGGTAAAGAGCTTACTAATTTTTTCCAGATAGGTAAGTAATTTTCCCAGTGCAGTTAATAATTTATCTTTTCATTACTCACATGAACTACTGCATTTATCATACATTAAGTAATTATATACATTTGTGCTTGTTTTCAAAATGTGGAAACTTACATCTGCATCTCTGTTCATAGAGGACATGGTGAACTTGATAGAAGCAAGAAGGGGAGAAGATAAGACATTTCACAGGTCCTGTCAAAACAGAGGGTAAGTACTTATGGAGGTCACAGTGGGTACTTATGAAGGTTACTGAATTCCCCACAGCTGTGTATGGCCAGGTGGTGTATACTAGCCTTAGATTGCTTTGAGTTTGAGTAAGTATGGTGTTTATGTTTCTAAAAGAGCTATCTTAAAGTATCCTAAAAACATCACCCTAATAATACTTAAGAAATCCAAAATGACTGACCAACTTTTTTTCATTATTCAGACAAAGGACAGAAAATTGAAATGACTTTCTCAGAATCAGAGGTGCTGGGAAAAGAGCTGAGGTCTTCTTGCTGTAAGCATAGAATTAAATCAGTTTGCAAACCTGACACATAACTGGCCCAACTGTGGACTTTTTGATCCCCTCTAATTCCCTAATGTGTTTCTCAGAATATTTTGGATTTTGGTTTATTTTCTTAAGCCAGTGAAGAACCTCCTTATGTTTCCATTCACTTTATTTTAACAACATTTTTTTCTTTTAATGATTTTTTTCTGGAGCCATTTCCATGTGAAGGAAGTATGGTGTGGCATTTGGAGGAAGACATATGTCTGGGCCCAAATTCTTTGACTGAAATTGTGGTCTCAAATAAGAAACTGTCCCTTTGGCCAGTTGTCAGGCAAGTACTTCATGGTACAATAAGGACTCAGAGAGCTGTGGTTCTCACAGGGCCCTAATCTTTCTGTCCCTTGTAACTGCTCCCACCCAGAAGGGTTTGATTCCCTTGTTATAAGGTTGTATAGAAGCCCCGTACTTCTCCAACCTGATGTTTCTTACAAATGCAGTACAACAATGGATTATGTAACTGATGGTTTCATACTCATCTCCCTGGCTAGACGGTAGTCTCATGAGAACTTGGCCTATGTGGGGCCTGCTTTCAGAGTGAACAGTCCATAGCCACCCAGGGCCCCACACTGAGAAAGAAACCCAGGTTTGGTTAATACCCTGCTGTCATTGTCGTGAAATTCATAACAGTTTTTGAACAAGAGGCCCTGCAAATTGTGTAGCTATCCCTGGACCTGAGTTCTGTCTTTTGAGGAATTTCAAGCCCAGCACTGGTAGCACCAACCGCACTTTAATTGTTGAATGTTGTTATTGAACAAACTCAGGAAGATGAGCTAGAATGTGCTGTTGTTTTCATCAAGAAAGTATCGCAAAGATAGTGGGAGTACTTAAATTATGTGCATTCTGGATAAGTGGTAGGTGACTGCTGCTTCAGGCCAAGTCTCCAGGAAGATAGCGGAGATGCTGAGGGTAGAGTTGTGTGCAGAATCATTAAGGAGCCTCCTGGGATTAGCATCTGTTGGGGAAGGGACAGAAGCAAGCTTGGGCTGAGAGGAAGATCAGATCCATGCCAGCTGAAGTGGATAATTTTTCCCTTGAACTATACAGCCGTCACTAAAAAAGTGCCTTGTCTGATTCACAGGGTGATCTGAGGTTGGAATGACCCCTCAGGTTTTTCTGAGTTAGGGCCAGGCTACTAGCTCCGTTCTTAGATGCAGGCTGCCTCAGAAGAGGTGGGATCTAGGCAAGGTGGCTGCCTTTAGCCCGGTTCTGTGGTTCTCATCCAGAAGAGATTTAGCAGTGTCTGGGGACACTATGGATTGTCAGGACTGAGGGGTGGGATTCCAGTGGGTAGAGGCCAGGGATAATGCTAAACATACTACAATAAAGGGAATTGACCCCACAGCAAAGAATGATCGGCCTCAAATGTCAGCAGTGCAAGTCTGAGAAACCCTGGCCTAATGCAAGTCCCAGAGAAGCTGCACTGGGCCATGTGCAGGCAGAGCTCCCACAGTTGGGAAATGGTCCTGCAGTCCTGAAGGGGAGTGTGGGGAAGCAGCCTTGCATGGCCAAAGCTCACATTTTCTCCCATGAAGCCAGTTGGACACTTAAAAGAGAAAGGAAGTTGGATAAACTACAGCCCTGGAAGCAACAATGGTTGCTCTCCATTCTAGACTTCCCTCCCACTCAGAGGGGGCCTCTGCTAGTCTTGGTTGCTAATCTAGATAAACTATCTCGTAACACTAGCCCTGAATGGTGCTGTAGTGCAGCTGTAGTCCCTTTCTGGCTCACACCCACAAAATAAGCCCACCCTCTGTGAGCAAATCTGAGCATTGCCTCTCTTTCATCAACCATTCATGAGGAACTCCCTCTCCACGAAGACTGTAGGTGTGGTTGAAGGAAAGGCATTGCTGCAACACAGTGGGTGACAAGGGTCCTGGACCACCTGTTCAAGCAGCTCAACTGTGCCCTCTAGCTTTACTCATGTCTAATTCCATTTTCATTTTATGATTGGTGGTTTTTTGGCTGGGCCTATCCAGCCTAATGATTTGGTAAATTTCATAGAACTCAGTTTGTGATGGGCATCCCTGGCTTGTGAGTCCTTGGTGATATTATTCTGGCTCTACTAGAGTCTAACAGCTCACAGGAGCCATTTTCCACAAAGGGAAAAATTATCCGCTTCAGTTGGCATGGACCTGATCTGAAACCTTCAGGGACTATGTTATAATTCTCCTACTGGGACTTGTTCTACCTTCTACAAGTGCCCTTTCCCCACACAAGTACCTCCCACACCATAGAGTCATCAGGTTGCATGGCCAGGTGGAAGGGCCACTCCTCCCACATATCCTGCTCTGGGCTCCCCTCAAAACTGATGGCCTTTTGTATTGTGGATTGAATTGTATCTCCATAAATGATGTGACCAAGTCCTACCTTCTGATAACTGTGAATGTGACTTATTAGAAAAGTATCTTTGCAGCTGTAATTAAATCAAGGATCTCAAAATAAGATCATCTTGGATTTGGGTAGGGCAATGACTAGTGTTTTTATCGGAGAAAGCGGAAGAAGATTTGAGACTCACAGTGATACAGGGAAGGTAGTTGTACAGGGAAGATGGTCATCTGAAGACACAGACAGAAATTGGATTGATGCTGCCATAAATCAAGGAGTACCTGGAGCCACCGCAAGCTGGAATAAAGAAAGGACTCTCTCCTGGAGTCTTCAGAAGAAGCGGGTCTCTTTCGGCATCTTAAATTTGGAATTTTGATCAGAACAGTGAGAGAATACATGTCTATTGTTTCTTTTTTTAAAATGAGTTTATTGGGATGGACACTGGTTAATAAATTTATATAGGTTTCAAGTGTACAATTCTACAATACATCATTTATGTACTGTATTGTGTGTTCAATGCCCAAAGCTAAGTCTCCTTCCATCACTATTTATCTCCTCTTTACACTCTTCTACCTTCCTCCACCCACCCCTTCCCACTTATAACTGCCATACTGTTATCTGTATCCATGAGTGGTATGGTTTTTTTTTACTTAACCTCTTTGCCTATTTCACCTAGCCCCTTAACACCCCTTCCCTCTGACAGCTGTCAGTATGCTTCCTGTGTCTATGACTCTGTTTATATTTTATTTGTTTATTTTGTTTATTAGGTTTCACATATAAGTGAAATTATATGGTGTCTGTCTTTCTATTTCACTTAGCACAATACTCTTCAGGTCCATCTGTGCTGTTGAAAAAGGTAAGATTTTATTATTCTTTGTGGCCCAGTAATCCATTGTGTAAATGTATCACAGCTTTTTTTTTTTATCCACTAATATACTGACGGAAGCTTGGCTATTATAAATGACACTGCAACGAACATAAGGGTGAATGTATTCTTTTGAATTAATGTATTGGGTTTCTTTGAATGTATTCCCAGAAGTGGAATTGCTGGGTCATAAGGTTTTATTTTTGATTTTTTGAGGAAACTACATGCTGTTTTCCACTGTGGCTGCACCAGTCTTCATCCCCACTAACAGTGCACGAGGGTTCCCTTTTCTCCCCATCCTCACCAACACTTGTTATTTGTTAATTTATTGATTGTAGTCATTCTGCCAGGTGTGAGGCGATAGCTCCTTGTGGTTTTAATTTGCAATTCTCTGATGAGTAATAACATCAACCATCTTTTCATATGTGTATTGAACATCTGTAATGTCCTCTATGGAAAGTGTCTATTTATTTTTATTTTTTTTAGTTTGTTTTTCACTTCAGTGAAATTTTTATTTTTATCTTTTAATTTTTTTTTTTTACTTCATTTTCATTGTTGACAATATTACCAATTTCTCAATTACCCTCCCTTCACCTTTTGTCCACCTCCACCCAGCCCCCATCCCTCTTTCCTCTGGTCATCACCAAGATTGTTTGTTTGGAGTTGAGTGTTATAAGTTCTTTATAAATTTTGTATATTAATCCCTTTCAGATGTATCAGTGAATATGTGGATTGTCTTTTCATTTTGTTTATGGTTTCCTTTGCTGTGCAAACACTTTTAGGGTCAATGTAGTCCCATTTGTTTCCCTTGTCTAAGAACATATATCAGAAAAAAGATATTGCTACAAGAAATGTTTGAGATTTTACTGTCTATGTTTTCTTCTATAATTTTTATGGTTTTTGAGTCTAACATTTAAGTATTGTTACCCTAGGTTTTTTTTTTTCTATTTCCATTTGCATGAAATATCTTCTCCATACCTCTACTTTTAGTCTGTATGTATCTTTTGTTCTGAGGTGGGTCTATTGTAAACAGCATATATATGGATCTTGCTTGATTATTCATTTAGCTATTCTATGTCTTTTGATTAGAACACTTAAGTCATTTACATTTAAAGAGATTATTGATAGGTATGTATTTATTGGCATTTATTCTTTACTGGAGGCCCGGTGCAAAATTTTTGTGCATGGATAAGGTCCGTAGGCCTGGCTGGTGATCAGGGCCAATATTTGGGGCTACTAGTGGGATAATTAGGGCCCCACTCACACCCATCTTGGCCTGGTACTGCCCACTCACCAGCCCTGCTCCCCGCAGACACTGGTCATCATCTGTGGGGTGACTGGCAGGGTGATTGGGGCCCCCACTTGCACCTGCCTTGGCCTGGTGCCACCCGCTCACCTGCTCCACCATCCCGCTGCAGTCCCACTCTCTTCAGGGCCTGTCAGGGCCATCAGTGCCTCTACTGCTGCCCTCTGCCAGCACCATGTCGCTGACACCCACCATCTTCGCCTGGTGGTCAGCGAATGTCTAATTCCCAGTCATTCAAACTCCTGCCTATGGGGACAATTTGCATATTAGCCTTTTATTATATAAAACATTATTATTATATAACTATGTTTCCTGTTTTGTTTTTTTCTTCATCTTCCTCTTAAAGAAGATATTTAATACTTCTTGTAATATTAGTTTGGTGATAATGAACTCTTTTAGCTTTTTCTTATCTAAGAAACTCTTTATTTCTTCTCCAATTTTAAGTGATAGCTTTGGTGGATAGAGTAGTCTTGATTGTAGGTCCTTGTTTTTTATCACTTTGAACATTTCAGGCCTGAGAAATCAGCTAACAGTCTTATGGGAACTCTCTTGTAGGTAATTAACTATCTTTTTTGTTTTTGTTTTTAAGGTTTTCTCTTTGTCTTTAATCTTTGCCATTTTAATTAGGTTGTGTCTTGGTATAGACCACTCTGGGCTTACCTTGTTTGGGACTCTGTGATTTCTGGACTTGTGTTTCTTTTTCCTTCACCAAGTTAGGGGTGTTTCAGCTATTAGTTTTTCAAATAGGTTTTTGATCCCTTACTCCCTCTCTTCTCCTATAATGTGAATATTGTTATGCTTCATGTTGTCCCCAAAATCCCTTAAAATATTCTTATTTTTAAAAATTCTTTTGTCTTTTGCAGCTCTGATTTGTTGTTATCTACTACCTTGTCTTTCAAATTGATGATTCTATCCTCTGCTTCATCCAACCTACTATTTAATCCTTATTGTGTATTCTTCATTTCAAATATTATATTCTTTATTTTTGACTGGTTCTTTTTATGGATTCTATGTCCTTTTTCATGCTGTTGTAGTTCTCATAAGTTCCTTTCAGTTATTATTAAGTTCCTTGAGCATCCTTATAATCATTGTTTTAAACTGCTTGCCTTCATTTTATTTAACTTTTTTTTGGAGATTTCTCCTGTTCTTCCATTTGGGGAATATTTATTTGTCTCCCTATTTTGGCTGCCTCTTTTGTTTGTTTCTGTGTATTAAGTAGATATGCTAGGCCTCCCGGTCTTGGTAGTAAAGCCTTATATAGCAGGAGTCCTGTGGAACCCAGGGGTTGTTTCCTTAGTCACCTGAGCTGAATGCTCCAGGAATGTCCCTAGTGTGGTTTATGTGAGTTCTCCTATTGTAATTGAATCTTGATTATTCTTGTCCCATTCATGTGTGGGATCAACACTCAGGCTGACTGACTATGATAATTTGGTTTGATCACAGTGTATAGGCTGCTGTGTAGGTGCTAACCATGCTGAGTGCAATACACTTCAGCAGCATCTGGTGCCTGCAAAGATCTTTCTTTTGATATGCTACTTGTGAAACTAACTGATTCCTGCTCTGATGTTGTTTGAAGCTGGCCACTGGGTGTATCTGTTCTGGGGTCTTTTGAAATGTACTCTAGTACACAGACACTGCCCATGATTGGCACTGAGCAATCCATGTCAGTAAAAGATCCCAAGGTATTCCAAGATCTTCCTCTTCTTGCCTCCACCTGTCGAGTGCCTGTTAGGTTCATTCACTGACAAAGCTTCTTGTGGTATTCAAGTTGCATGAGGAAAGTTCTCAGTGAGTTCCCAGGTAGGGGCTAGTGTTGTTCACCATATTGATACAAATTCAATCTTGGTGCAAGTGCTGGGTCTGAGGCCTCCTCAACAAAAGGTCCAGGGAATACCAAGGCTATTTATCACCTTCCAAGTGCCCTCAAATCTTTGTAGTGGGGTAGTATATGAGGAAATCATTAGGGTAATGACAACAGAGTTTATTAGCCCCAAACAGACCACGATTTAGCCATGTGAAGATAAGGTTTTGCGCCTGTCAGACATGTGAGGGAAAATGTCCCCTATCCTAGAGTTACACAACTCAGTCTGTCCCAGATCATACTGGAAGTCCAAGGTCAGCAGGGAAAGGCCCCCATGATTTTGGAAGGTGAGTCTAGTTAGTTTCCATGGGGGGAGTTCTGGTCAGGCTTGAGGGAAAAAAGAAGTGGCCTCCATACAAAGACTTTAAATGCTCAGTCACTGATACCTCCCAAGTCTCCCAGATCTTTACACCCTGCCTGCGTAGTTGACTCCTCAGCAGGGTGTAGCTCAACAGGGTGAGGCAACAGGAAATCCAGACACTGGGGTTATTGTATTCCTCCATACTGGTGCTCTAAGGAGGGGGTGCCACACCAAGGAAGATGACATCTGTATTATGGGAGAGGGACTTAGCACAGGAATCCTAGTGGCTGTCCTTTCAGCTCTCTCCACAGAGTCACAAAACCCAGTCTCTCCTCACACAATTCTAGTGCACTCTTCCCCCCGCACCCCTTCCACCCGCCCCTGCCAGAGCCCAGGGTGAATGGCTGCAAATGAGATTTTGTGTGTTGTTCACCTGTGTCTCTAGCATACTCTGTGTATCCCTGGTGGACAGAATCACTACTGATTTTCATAGCCAGATGGTCTCTGGTGATCTGGGCTGGAAAGCCTGGCATGTTAAGACCCCACACTCCTCAGGTGGACTTTTGCAGCAGAGCTATCCATCCATGATCTCAGCCTAGGAACGGGGTCAGCTGTTTTTGCATCTCCTCCCTTCCTACCAGTCTCTATGTGGCTTCTGTAAATCCTTGGTTATAAGAATTCTGTTCAGGTAGTCTTCAATTGGTTATTCAGATTTGTTGTTTTATACATCATTTGTAACTCCAGTTTGGTCCTGGGCAAAGGTTGTTGTAGCTTCCATCTACTCTGCTGCCATCTGGGATCTCTATACATGTCTTTTATTTTAAGCTGCATAGTTTGTGGCTTAACAGACCAGCCTAGGTTGAGAATTCAACTTTCTTCCGTTATTCAATTTTTTATGAAAATCTTTTATAATTATATAATTGTAAAATTGAAAAAATTGTATATATTTAAATTTATATATAAATTGTATAAGTATAATAAAATTATATGTGATATAAACTATAAAATATTTCTATAATTTTTGTTTTTGTCATTGCTATGATTTAACTAATTTGACATTCTTTTAAGACAGGTGGGGACTATGGAAGTATGTTACAATCAATTTGATCTAGTCCAATACCTTCTTTTAAAAAATATATTTTTATTGATTTCAGAAAGGAAGGGAGAGGCAGAGAGATAATAGAAACATCAATGATGAGAGAGAATCATTGATCAGCTGCCTCCTGCATACCTCCTACTAGAGTTCAAGTCCACAACCTAGGCATGTGCCCTTGACCAGAATCAAACCTGAGACCCTTGAGTCCACAGGCTGACTCTCTATCCACTGAGCAAACCAGCTAGGGCCAATGCCTTCTTTATAGAAAAAAAAGTTTAACAGCAAGGTTGGCTGATTATTTTAATTTAATACTTATTAAATTAATTGGCATAACAGTGGTTAATAAGATCATAACGGTTTCAGTGTACATTTCTATGACATATGATCTACATATTGGATTGTGTGAGTACCACCCAAAGTCAAATAATTTTTCATGACCATATATTTGGCCACCCTTACCCTTTACTATATCCCTACTCCCCTTCCCTCTGTTAACCACCATACTGTTTACTGTAGTAAGTTTTATATGTCATCTTGAATCTGGTATTCATAATTCTGCTCTTCAACTGAAAGACCTGAGAATTTCTTTATATTTTGTCAAGAGCCCTTCTGGCTCTCATATAAAGACTTTAAATGCTGAGTAATTCCTTTCAGTCTTTCTCAAGAACCTACTGTTTTTATTTTCCAAAGAGTCTGCTGCCTGTAGAAATAGCCTTTGATTGCATTGACATTATACTTTTGTTTCTTCCAAAGTTATCAAACACTGATACACTGAACCCTCTAGTGCACTTATTCCTACTGCTGTGGCATCCCAGTCAACTCCAGTGTATGTTTTACTACTGTCACCCTTGTTTCAGCAGCCATCAATGCTCCACCCATCACAAGTGATAGGATTCTCACTGCCAAGCAGCTGGGGGATACAGCCCTGGAAGCCCATTCACTGAGTACCTGCTGACTCAGACAACTACTGAAACCAATAGCTGCAGATTACCTCCCTCAGGAAGCAAACTCAGAGATTAAAATTAGCCTGCTGGAACAATATTAGAAAGTTCTCTGAGGAGTAACAACTGTGAGAGAGAGAAGGATGCAGGACTGGGCAGAGGAAAAAAGTACTAGTCTACTACGTAGGGAGCTCTTTGTCTTATAAAGTTGTCCCATGTTAGGATAAGCTACCAAGCCTTAATACCACCACATCAATTAGTCATTTCGACGCAGCTGTCCCTAGGAAGAGAATAGAAACCTTGGGTGAGGTCACTGTCTTCTATCAAGAACAATTTTTGGAGAGGGCTGACAGCTGAGCTCCAGAAGCTTATAGTATCTGGATTGCTCCACACAGCATCTAATGCTGCTTCTGCCAATTTTCACAAATGCAATAGGAGCTATACATATAAAGAGGTAATGTGCTATTTTTTCCATTATGGTGTCCCAGTCACGACCAGTCTGTGGGCAGGGACGGGAGCAAGGACTTCCACCCCCAGTGCTAATGCTGCCTGCATTGTCCCTGCACAGTACTGAGGTGAAGCTGCCTGCCTGCATTCCCAGCTAGGGACGTGACACTGCCTCATGAGTCCCTGTTCAGAGCTGACATGACACTGCCGGGGGGAGTAGGAGTGGGGACTGGGCTTGACGGGGGACCTCAGGCTGCACCCTCTGCCCCAGCACCTGAAAGGCTCCAGGGAGTGTCTGGCCCATCTTGCTCAGTCCCAATTGGCTGGACCTCAGCTTCCAGTTGAAGCATCTGTCCCCTGGTGGTCAGTGCACGTCATAGTGAGCAGATGAGTTGCCTTAGTATGATTAGCATATTACGTTTTGATTGGTTGAATAGCTGACCAGATGACAAGACACTTAGCATATTAGGCTTTTATTATATATGATTAGTATAGTACTCTTATAATAAAATAAAAATAAAAATCTATTACTAATTAGTAGTATATAATTAATAGTAACATAATATTATGTTAATATACAATCATGTCATTTTGGTTTTTATCACATGTTATATCACATTGGATTTTTTCTTTTTTAAATATATATTTTTATTGATTTCAGAGATGAAAGGAGAAGAGAGAGACAGAAACATCAATGATGATAGAGAATCATTGATTGGCTGTCTCCTGCATGCCCCCTACTGGGGTTTGAGCCTGCAACACAGGCATGTGTCTTGCTGGGAATTGAACATGATCTCATAGTTCATAGATGTTAAACCACTGAGCTACACTGGCTGGGATCCTTAGATTTTATTGATACATATTAATTATTAAGAATCAGACCTCTCGCCAAAACTGGTTTGGCTCAGTGGAGAAAGCGTTGGCCTGCGAACTGAAGGGTCCTGGGTTCGATTCCGGTCAAGGGCATGTACCCTGGTTGCAGGCACATCCCCAGTAGGGGGTGTGCAAGAGGCAGCTGATGGATGTTTCTCTCTCATCGATATTTCTAACTCTCTATCCCTCTCCCTCTCTGTAAAAAAATCAATAAAATATATTAAAAAAAAGAATCAGATCTCCCCCAAAATCTTAGAATCAGACATGTACTTGAGTTGGTGAACAGAGTAACCATAACTGCATATAATCTTGGCAGAGTTTTAAAAAACATCAGAAGTTAGTCCTTTAGTTTTTATTTACTTGAGGACTGGATTCTGGAAAATTTCTAGATCCCCTACCTTAGGCAAAATCTGTGGCAGGCATTTAATAAGAACACAGTTTGGCACATTTTTAGACACTCTTCTTGGCTCCAACAATGGCAGTACAGTGAATGTCTGGCAAGCTAACAAGCACATGTTTTCCTGAGACTGGGGGATAGGCAGAAATTTATGGTCACTGGCAATGACCTGGAGACTGTAATTTTGACACAGTGTATTGACAGTTCTCAGCATGTGTGGGAGTAAAGTGCATTATCTAGAAGGCATTGCTATTTGGCTCTACACTGCACTGTGTGTGTGTGTGTGTGTGTGTGTGTGTGTGTGTGTGTGTATGAAGGGAAATAGATTCTTGTTTTGAACTGTTTGAATTTTTGTATTTTACCAGATTTGCCATCTCAGTTATATTTTACTTAGGTGAATTGTAAAGTTGGGCTTTGTTCCCTGGCTAAAGATGAAGAGAGTGGCTCTAACATTAGCTCAAAACTAATGTTTGAGAAAGAGTAGCCAACAGTTCTGATAATTAACCTTCTCTATTTAATTCTGGGCTTAGTTATTTGGGACAAAGATGTAACTAGGTCTCAAACCTACCAAATATGTTTTTCAAGGTTGTCAAACAATAATACTTTTGAAACTTAACATTGGGGTGTAGTCCAGGATGACATAAAGAGTCATCAATGGCACCATTTCCCATGGTATGAGGCAGTAGTCCCTGCTCATCACTGGTTTCACATTAAAGGGACAGCAAACATGATTTTGAAAATTGACATCATTAAAGGCAGATGGCCTACCCTGGGACAATCATTTCTGTTTCTTTCACTGTTAATTGCCTCAGTTTGTCTGGAAATTTGTACATATAGACAAGTCCAGAATGCAAACTCTCCCACCTCCATCTCTCACCAACCATGAATTTAGTTAAAAAACAAACATCAGCTGAAACCGGTTTGGCTCAGTGGATAGAGCTTTGGCCTGCGGACTGAAAGGTCCCAGGTTCGATTCCGGTCAAGGGCATGTACCTTGGTTGTGGGCACATCCCCAGTAGGGTGTGTGCAAGAGGCAGCTGATCAATGATTCTCTCTCATTGATGTTTCTAACTCTCTATCCCTCTCTCTTCCTCTCTGTAAATCAATAAAATATATTAAGAAAAAACACACAAAACAAACATCAACACTATTGAGTGAACAGTTATCCTACCATTTTTTATTTTGTTTATTTTATTATGTTGTTATTTGCATTTTAGTGGAGAGACTTGTCCCTGAAAGATCATTTCCTTCCACTTCTCTGATTAAAGCAAAAAAATCATTAATATTTATACCCAAAATATGCCTTTATAATTGTTTTTTCCCCACCTTGGAAGGGGCTGGCAAAGTTGACCTGTGATGAGGATCTGAACTGTCTATCATGCTCAGATTGGAGAGAGGGGAGAGAGAAATCTTGGTTGTGGTTAGTGCAGACATTGCTGAGAATTGTGGAGTAATCTTTGTAGCTATGCCCAGATTCCACACAATGGTGCATTTTAGATATAGGAAAACAAATAAGGAAGAAATGAATAAATCTGAAGAGATAGTATCAGTGCTCCAGGGCTTGATAAAAACAACATGGAGACAGCAGGAACTCTAACTCTTGGGTGAGTCCCAAACTGAGAAATCAGCTACGGCTCTGAGGGTGTTGTTGCTGGTCTTTCATTTTAAGGCATGACACAATAAAAGTCTTTCAGCATTTGGGTTCTTTTTTCCTGTCTTCAATTCACTTTTGTTGGGTTCTCTCTCAATTTTACCTTCAGTTCAGTTGTATTTGATGAGAAAAGGTTCTGGAATTTGGACTCTGAAATGAAGTTGTCCTCTGAGTGTTTTGTTTCTGCATCAAATAAAGTCATCAAATGTCCATCACCAAGGGCTGCAGTTTGGGATCCTCTCTGCTCCTCTCCTCTTTCCTAGTTTCTTTTAGTTCATCTTACATGTTGTCTGAAACACTGAATCTGTGATTTTCCTATCAGTTGTTACTCTACCTATTTCATAAATTCCTCTAAGTCAAATCCCATTATTTTATTCTTCCTTGAGGTAACATTTGATGGATTAACTGTGATTCTCAGGAAAACTCCCTCACTGCCTCTCCTGGTGGCAGGCCTTCCTCTCTTCGTTGGGGCTCATGTGAAATCACTACAGATAATAAGAGTTCCTTTCCTCTCACCTCCCTGGTGCAGGCCATAGGTCTGTCAATCCATGATTTACTCAATCCCCTTATGTGATATGTCTATCAGCATCCAGCAGAGTGTGTGTGTGTGTGTGTGTGTGTGTGTGTGTGTGTGTGGTGGTGGTGGTGGACTGGTGCAGCAAAGGAGGAAGATAAAAAGATAATAGAAAGATATTGTTGTTTTGCTTTTCAAGAACTTACAATTTAATGGGGGTAGACAAGATGGCCTCATGAAAACAAATAAACAAACAAAAGGAAAAACTGATATGGGAGAAGACAATAAAGTACAGTAGTGACAACCAGATTATGTTCAGTGATTAATATATTGCCAGACACTGTACTAAGCACATTGTATGCAATATCCTATTTAATTCTCTCCACAATCTTATATGTTAGGTAATATCATTACTCCCATTTCACAGATGAGACAATGAAGGCTCTAAGTGTTAGGTAACTTGGCCCACTTTGCACAGCTACTACATCTAAGTGATGTGTGGTTCTGGAGCCTGATCTTATAATCACTCCCATGTCCTTGTTGGGAGTGCAATAGAATTGCAAGACAGGTACAAATCAGGAGAACCCAACAAGGCAGAGGTTGCACAGCAGAGCTGGGCTTTGAAAGACAGACTTTAGATGGCAAAGGAAGAGCATTTTAGGAGGCAGGAAGGAGGATGGGTGAGCATGTTATTAACAGGAATAGCACATGTTAAGAAATGTCAGGTCAGGGGCCTGGCACAAGACATGGGGTCCAAGCCACAGAGACAGTGGCTCCGGAGGCCACAGGAGCCACGTAGGTGGCTATGGCTGGTGCATGCAGGATGAAACAATGGAAAATTCTCCATGCTTTGCAATTTTTGGTTTACATTTTTGAAATTCCTTTTCTTACATGGTAAATTTAATTTTGCTCACTTCTGTGAGTAATGACTTTGAAATCAGGACTCAGAAAGGTCAGAGAAAGAGACATCTGGTGACAGATGACCACTGGTGGTGTTGGGGACTGATTCAGTGTGAAGATGGAAATCAAAGCGTACTGAGGACCCTGTACCACCTGTCAAGGTGTGAAGTTTCACAAGAGGATTAGGCAGAGTTGCTGGGTAGGGAAGGATGAGCTCAGGTTTGGGCCCTTTGAGTCTGAGATGACATCAGGGAGCTGGTGAAGCGGTGCTGTTGGCAGCCAGGATGCAGGCCCCAGTGGAGGACACAGACATTTCTTCTCTTAATGTCCAAGAAGTTCCATGCTACCACCTCCATCTTCTAGCAATTATCTTATTACACTTTTATTATTTTAGATAATAACCTGGATGAATCTTCAGAAAATTATAGTGAATAATAAAAATCTAATTTCAGAAAGTTACATATGATATGATTGCATTTATATAAAATTCTTGCAATGACAATGATAAAGAAATGAAGATCAGATTGCTGTTTGTCAGGGGTCAATGGGGGTAGGACAAGAGAAGTGGGTGTGGCTATAAAAGAACAACATGAAGGTTCCTTGTGGTGATGAATATCTTCTGTGTCTGACACTATCAATGTCAATATTTTGGTCATAATATTATACTACATAGTTTTGCAAGACATTACCATTGGGAGAAACTAAGCAAATGGTACATGGGATATCTGAATTATTTCTTACAACTGTATCTGAATCTGTAATTATCCAAAAATAAAAAAGATTAATTAAACAAATAAAAGCAAGTATGAATTTTCAGTTTCAGCTCTGGTCTGACATGTAAAAACCCTAGAAGTCACAATCCCCACAATTACATCAAGAAAAAGCTGAACAAATAAAATCAGCCACTTTTCTCAGATCCATCAGAGATTTGAGGTTTGGGTAAACCATCACCTCCAAATCTGGAGAGACTGGCACATCTAGAGAGACACAGCCAAGATATGCTCACCAGAGCAACAGCAGCAGCACCATAAACTAGTTGAAACACTTAAGCAGTACTTTTGATGAATTCCCAAGGCTGTTAATTAGCATACAAGTGAGAAACTTCTTTGCGGGGTGGGGGAGGAGGAGTCCCAACCTTTGGGTAGCTACCAGCCTTTCTTGTACTTTACCTCTAAGAATCCCACCAGTTTTACAAGATGAAGATCTAAGAAAGATCCTCTCAAGGCTCTGGCAAGGGGAGAGGAAGAGCAGTCTTGTTGAAGTGTGTGCAGTGTCTTCTCCATAACAAAGGTTTAATCTCTAGGAGAAAAGAATATACCAGAGCCTTATTTCAGTTGGGGGAAGAGACTTTCTCTCTCAAAGCTCCTCTACCTTTCTTGTCTCTTTATAAGGGAGAGACATAGTCAACAGGGGTACAAAGTACAAATGTAATTAATGTAATCAGTTATAAGCATGCTAGATATTGCTCCCACTGTATCAACAATTACGTTAAATATGAATTGGTCTAAATACAGCAATTAAATAATAAGGATTGTCAGAATGGATAAAAAATAAGACCCAATATATGTTTTCTACAGGAAATCCACTTTAAATATAAAATAGATTAAAAGTAGAGAAATGGGAAAATATACCATGCTAACACTAATCAAAAGCACTATATTAATTTCATACAAAGCAGACTTCATAACAAGAAATACTATCATGTGCCAAGAGGAGTATTATGTAATGATAAAGGGGTCAATTCTCTAAGAAGACATGACAATCCTAAAAATTCATGCCCATCTAATAAAAATATATCAAAATGCATAAAGCAAATGGGCAGAACCTAAAGAAAAAATATAAAGAAATTATTATAGTTGAAGACTTTTTTAGCTGTCTTCTGTAAGTAATTGATTAATCAATTGGGTAGAAAATTAATAAGGATACAGAAGAACTGAATGGTATTATCAATCAACGTGAACTAAATGACAATCATAGTAGACTCCATCCAACAATAGCAGAATATACATTCTTCTTAAATTTATATGAAATATTCATCAAGAGAGACCACATATTAGCCCATGGAGTACTCTCTAACAAATTTAAGAAAATAGAAATAAGATAGTGTGCTTTTTCACAGTGGAAATATACTAGAAGTCAGTGACAGGAAAAAAATAGATGGAAATCCTGAAATACTTGAAAATTGAACAATGAACTTTTAATAAAATAACCCAAGTATAAAAAAAAAGATTTATCAAGAGAAAATTTTAAACTACGTAAATAAAAATAAATATAATGTATAACATCTAAGTTTGTGAAATTCAGTGGAAGCTACATTTAGAAAAAAATTACAGCATCAAATGCATATATTAGAAAAGAAGAAAGTGCTAAAAAAAAAAAAATCAATAACTTAAAATACCACTGTGGAAACTAGGGAAAAAAGTAAATCAAGCTAGAGGCAGCAGAAAAAATAACACTGCCTAACTCATTATAATCCTTATCCCAAAAAGAAGATAATGAAAAGATAAAGGAAATAAAACCACATACAGTACCAATATCTCATTAACATATATGTAAAAATCCCCAACAAAATAGCAAAGCAAATTTGACAGTGTATAAGAAAAAGTACACATCAATGTTGCTAGTGGAAATGGGGTCTTTGTGATGTTGGAAGAAAAGCATTTCAGGATGAATGCATGAAAGAATGAGGTATGGTGAATAGATTTATTGAAGTTAAAACAAACAGGACTCTCCCAGGTTCAGCTCTGTCCAGTTGGGAAGAAGTTCAGTCTTGACTTCATCAAGCCCAGAAGGAAAGCCAAGGTCCAGAAATTTTGTGCCATTGGTTTAGTCCACGTCAAAGCTTATTTAGTCCAGTTCAGCCTTTGCTCCAGTTCGGTTAGCATAGTCTCTGTTCCCAGCTGCACTCCAGCTGGTGCTGTGTGCTGTACCCAGGCTCATGCTTGGAGCCTGCACTCAGAGTTAAAGTTTGGAGCCCACTTGGTTGCTGGGCCCCAGAAGGCTGCTAGACTGGCATGGCAAGCTAGGGGGAAAAAAGGAACATTCTCAACCTGAGCAAGAAATCAACAAAACCTCTAGAGATAACATAATACTTAATAATGAGAAACTAGATGCTTTCCTTCTAAATAAAGTATCACAGAAATGCAAGAAAGAGTTATTTTTTTTGCAACTATTATTTAACATGTATCCAATTGGAAATCCTAGCTAGTGCAACAAGATAAGAAAAATAAATAAAATACATACATATTGGAAACAAAACAAAATTGTTTTCAATGAAGATCACCTGCCTAGAGGGTGCTTTTCCGTGATAAAAAGGATGAGTAATAGGGCCAAGAAAAGACATGGAAAAAATGTAAATGCATATCCTATCTAATAAAAGAGTAATATGCAAATTAACCATCACTCCACTATATCCACAAGCCATGCCCACAAGCCACGCCCATCAGCCAATCAGAGCGAGTATGCAAATAAACCCAACAAAGATGGCTACAGCCACAGAGAGCAGGAGGGAAGCTTGGGTTTCCCAGGCAATGGAGGAAATCAAGCTTTTTGTCTGCCCTTGCCAGCCTAAGCCTCCACTTAGGGTTACAAAGTTTCAATTATAGAAGGTAAACAAATCCAAACAGAAATGGCAGCAGCCACAGAGTTGGAAAGAGTGGGAGGCTAGGGATGCTCCTGGCAATGGAAGAAGCAAAGCTTTCTGCACACCCTGGCCAGCCCAGGCCTCCACTCTAAGCAACAAAGTTTCAATTATAGAAGATACATAAATTCCAACAGAAATAGCTGCCAGCCACGGAGGGAGCAGGAGGCTTGGCTTCGCTCCAGGCTACAAAGTTTCAATTGTAGAAGGTAAATAAATTCCAGATACCAGGGCCTTCACTTGGGTCACTGGGGGGCATAGCCAGGCTGCAAACCACCACAGGCCCCTTGCTCAGGCCACCCCATGCCCCAAGGGAATCCTCACCCTGATCCGGGACACCCTTCAGGGCAAACCAGCCAGCCCCCACCCATGCACCAGGTCTCTATCCTATCTAATAAAAGAGTAATATGCAGATTGACCATCACTCCAACACACTATATGGCTGCCCCCATTTGGTCAAAGATCCTGCCCCTATGTGGACACAAGATGACACCACTAGATGGCCAGCAGGGGAGGGCAGTTGGGAGGCACCAGGCCTGCAAGAGAGAGCAGTTGGAGGCGGTCAGCCCTGTAGGGGAAGGCTGTTAGGGGTGACCAGACCAGCAGACAAGGGAAGTTGGAGGCAACAGGCTTGCAGGGAGCAGTTAGACATCAATCAGTGTGGCATGGGAGTGGTTAGGAGATGATCAGGCTGGCAGACAGAAGCAGATAGGAGCAATCAGGAAGGCAGGTAGGTGAGCAGTTAGGAGCCAGCAGTCCTGGATTGTGAGAGGGATGTCCCAGATTGGAGAGGGTGCAGGCTGGGCTGAGGGACACCCCCTTAGCCCCATCCATGAATTTTGTGTACTGGGCCTCTAGTTTCTACATAAAAGAAGCCAGTTTTAAAAGGCTATATACTTTATGGTTCCATTTATATTAAATATTCTGAAAAATACAAATCTATCTAATATATAAAAGGTCAGGGTTGTAATGACCATCACAATTGAAGGCTGACAATCCTGGAAGTCCTTCAGTCAGCGCTGGTTGCCAGGGTGATACAGCACTGATTTCCCAGCTGCAGCCTGGTGACCCAACACTGACTGATCAGGAAGCTGAGACCCAGAGAGAGAGGCAGGGTCTGATCCACAGCCTCAGTGGAAGCTGTTGATCAGTACTTGCATCTCTCTTTCTTTCTTTTCTTTTCTTTTTCTTTTTTTTTTAAATATATTTTATTGATTTTGTACAGAGAGGAAGGGAGAGAGATACAGAGTTAGAAACATCGATGAGAGAGAGTCATCAATCAGCTGCCTCTTGCACACTCCCTACTGGGGATATGCCCGCAACCAAGGTACATGCCCTTGACCGGAATCGAACCCGGGACCCTTCAGTCCCCAAGCCGACGCTCTATCCATTGAGCCAAACCGGTCTTGGCAAACATTTTTTTTTAAATATATTTTATTGTTTTTTTACAGAGAGGAAGGGAGATAGAGAGCTAGAAATGTCGATGAGAGAGAAACATCGACCAGCTGCCTCTTTCACACCCCCTGCCGGGGATGTGACCGCAACCAATGTACATGCCCTTGACCGGAATCGAACCTGGGACCTTTCAGTCCGCAGACCGACGCTCTATCCACTGAGCCAAACCAGTTTTGGCTCTTTTTAAGCTTCACCAGCAGTTGGGCTTTTTTTTCTCTCCTGGCCTCCACGGGGGCTACTGTTAAGCCCCACCTCTCTAATCAGGTCCAGAGATAGGCCTGGAGATGCTGACTGGCATAGGAACTGACCAATCAGAACCAAATCTGGGTGCAGTAAGGAGCCAATGACTGCCTAGCAAGCAGAGCTTTTCATGCTGATTGGCATTGAAACTGACCAATCAGAATCTGGGTGCTGTTGGGAGCCAATTGCTGCCTAGGAGGCGGAGTTTTTGATGCTTGCAGAGAAACCAACCAATCGAACCAAATTGGCCAGCAGAGGAGTGCAGTTGAGGGCAAGGAGGTTGGCAGGGGAGGACAGTTAGGGGTGATCAGGCTGCAAATAAAGACAGTTAGGGCAAATCAGGCAGACAGGCAGGTGAGTAGTTAGGAGCCAACTATCCCAGATTGTGAGAGAGATGTCCAACTGCGGGTTTAGGCCCGATCCTACGGTCAGACATCCCCCAAGCGGTCACCAATTAAAGAGGGTGCAGGCTGAGCTGAGGGAACCGCCCCCCCCCCGACTTTGTGCACAAAATTTGTGCACCAGGCCTCTAGTTTATAATAATAAAAGTATAATGTGCTAATTAGTATATTAATACCTTTCTGAACATCCTTCTGGGATAAAGCCGGGACTGCAGCCACAGTATTGATGTAGCTGCCACAGCTTTAAGGGAGGGATCCAGGCAGCCATGTTTGCAAAGGCCTTCTCTTGCACAAATTTCATGCATAAGGCTTCTAGTAGAGATAATAAACAGATTAGTGGCATATCATGGGGAGATATTAAATAGTTGAAATAGAATTGTGTATGTGTAGAAGATAAAAAGTAAAGGAAACTGCACTTATGCATTGCACTCTAGTTGATTTTGTTGTTTCCAGTGAAGGTCTGAATGAACAATTCTGAAACCACTATATATAAATTCTGGAATTGGAAATTAAGAAAATGGATTACAGATGGTGATAGCTAGGTTTCTCACTATTGGATTGGAAACAATAGACAAGGAAGGAGAGAACACTAGAATGACTTATGTGGTAATAGAGTTGAGTTAGAGATATTAGTATGAACCTATGTTTTGCTTAATATAAACACACACACACATATGTGTGTGTGTGTGTGTGTGTGTGTGTGTGTGTATTTAGAGGTGTGTTTTTATACACAGGTTAGTACACACACATCTATTTTCTTGTTCTAATGGCTGAGAGGGCCTATAAATGACATCCCAAAAGCAATGAGCACCTCTAGCGCCCAGATCTTGGTTTCTAATATAATTTTCCAATAAAACAAACCAGGAATCTTGGCTGATTCTTGGTCTGGCACAGGAATTATACAAGATAATCCTGGGGCATCTTGCAGTGCTAGAAAGTAATGAGGCACTCAAAAATAAAACCCCCAATGATGGGAATATGCTAAAGAGACACAGAAGCCCCCTGAAAGAACTCCTAGGTGCCAAAGCTAGGACAATTTGAACAAAATAAATAAATGAAGTAGTTATGATATGATGAGAAAGGCACTTCATTTCTGTAGTCTCACTCCCCAAAACATTGGAGTTACTCACTCTAATCAGAAGAAAAATGTCAGACAGATCCCAATAAAAAGAACTTTCTTGAAAATAATAAATAAAATGCCTGATTAGTACTCCTCAAACAGTCAAGTAATCCAACACTAGGAAGGTTAAGATACTGTCATGGTCAAAGGAGCATTAGGAGGCATTGTGACTAAATGTAATCTGGATAGGGTCCTGGAACATTAGGCAAAAATAAGAAAATCTGAGCAGACTATAGATTTTAGTGGTATATCAAATGAATAATAATGTATCAATATTGGTTCACAATAGTGACAAATGTTCCAGACTAATGTAAGCTGTTAATATATGCAGAACTGGGTGTGGTTATATGGGAACTTCAAAAAAATTTTTTTATTGATTTCAGAGTGGGAGAGAGAGAGGGATAGAAATATCAGCGATGAGAGAGAATCACTGATTGGCTGCCTCCTGCACATCCTCTACTGGAGATCCAATGAGTAACAGGAAATCAAACTGTGACCTCCTGGTTCATAGGTTAATGCTCAACCACTGACCTACACAGGTTGGGCTATGGGAACTTTCTCTACTATGCACTTTCCTGTACATTTATATATATTCTAAATAAAAATATTTTAAATTAAAAGTAAAGAGTGAATAAGATAACCCTTTCTGAAGATGCTAATATTTATATTAAGGGTCAGCCAATAACATAGCATTTAATAGACACATAATTACAAAGTTAATCATAAAGATATAGATTTTAATGCAATTTATAAATTATTTATCTATACATCTATTTTTAATTAAAATATTTTTATTTCAGAGAATAAAAGAAAGGGAGAAAGAGATAGAAACATCAGTGATGAGAGAGAGCATCATAGGCATAAGCCCTTAACTGAAATTGAACCCGGGACCCTTCAGACCATAGGCCAATGTGCTATCCACTGAGCCAAACTAGCTAGGGCTACATCTACTTTTTTAAAACTTATGCTTTAAACCTGGCCATTATGGATGCAAAATGAAAGAAATGATGCAGGCCCTTAAGAAATGCAGATTTCCTTAGCCTAAGTTTCTACAACTCTGGTTGTTTTGGGTTAAAATGCTTCAAATTCCCCCCCCCCCCCCTTTTTTTTTTCAATGCCATAGGCATTCAGCATTCTGAGCCTAGAGGTTTGTGGAGTTTTAATATTATTTTGTTTTTTAATATATTAATTGGAATTCCAAAAATGTTTAACCTGTGAGGCAAGATAGCAGAAACCTTTCTAATGCCAGGGCATCACGGTGGACTTGGTGCTCAGATCTCTGATAGGCATTCTACCTCACAGAAGGATGTATAAGCATTTCATGTTTATAAAGAACATTTTATATCTCATGTGATTTCTCTTTGTGCTCTATTTTTTCCATTATTGGAACCCTCCAGATTCAGTGCTGCAAGCCTGACCATGCCTTTCATGTTGTAGAAGGGTTTTTAAGCCCTCTCCTGGGTTATAACTCCTCAGTGGTCATGGAAAAGGTATAACTTCCTTAGTCATTTGAGTGAGATTTTGTCTGAACAGCCCCTTGAGTTTTTCAGAAAAGGAACTAATGTGGCTCTTAGCATCCACCCAGAAATCTCTTCCCAACTCTGCATTCATCATATGGAAGCTTTAAATTGACTGTGGTGTTGGGGGAGAGCTTTACACCATGGAAATGGGCAAATGCTATCAATCACCATGCCCACCCCTCCCCTAGAAAGCCTACTGGAAAACATTTGCCAGCACACCACTGCCAATGGGTCACAGCTAGCTGTACTTAGGAAAAAGATTTCTGAACTTTGCAAGGTAATGGTCTCCATATTCTAGAAAACTTTTTAAAAGATAAATCTGACTCTCTCATATCCTTACTTAAAAACACCTCCCATTACTCTTAGGATAGAGATCTTAACACGATCTTTATGGCTTTAAATGGCTTGGCAGCTGTCTCTCGCTTTGGATCTCATGTATGGTGGAATACTGCCAACTTTTTCCTGTAACCCTAGCCTTCTTTCCATTCCTTACATGCCACACACTCCACTCCATGTGCAGTGCGGTCTGTGTACAACCTATGCCCTTATGTGTAGGTTTTCCAGGGACTGCCCCAGTTTTAACACGGAAAATATTGTATCTTGGGAGCTCGCCAAGATACAGGCAAACCCTTCTTATGTGGAACTATTCTATTTTCCATTCATTTATTTACTCTTTGTCTTACCTTGGTTCAAGTACCATCAAAACAGAGAAGTTTTTCCTGACTCTTGTCTTTTCCCATTTCCTCACCCAGACAGGGTTAGCCTCTCTATCATACACTTTGATAACACCTCTATTTCATAGTACAATACTTACTGTGAATTTAATTACAGACTTATCTTTGTGATTGTTAATGTCAATCTCTTCACAACATGAGCACAGAGACCATGTCCTTTGGTTCACATTGCCTAGCCCATGCCCAGCACCCAATAGGTATTTAAAGATCTGTTGAATAAATTAATAAATAAAAAAATTTCTCATCCAATAATCTTTCCACAACATAACTGTGCCCCTCTGGATTGGAACAGAGAATCACTTACACATGAGGGAGAGGATAATAGAAAAGGTGGCTCTAATTGGATGGAAAAGCAGAAGACTAGAGCTTTAAAAAAATTTTTAATGGCATGCAAGTGAGTTGGGAATTTGTCAAAATCAAATGTCTGCCTTCTTTACAGTTTGTGCCTGCTGTAAACCCCAAACATGGCAGCAGCAGCCTGTGTGGTTTAAGGTGTCAACATAAGACCCTTGTATCTAGACACCCAAGCATATGCTTTCATTTTGGGTAAGGCTGCACTCCTTTTTGAGGCTTATTTTGTAATGTTTGATCCACCTCAATATAATTGAAATAGAAAAGTATTTCATTTAGGAACCGCAAGCCAATGCTGAAGCTCACCGCCCTTTCTACAGGAGGAGTATGTAAGCAAGAGTTCGCACTGGCTGCGGCTGCGCTCCCACCACCATGTGAAACCTGACCAGACGCCCCACAGGGCTGTAGGCTCAGGATAGGACTCTGGAAAATGTAATTCCTTGCACACTCCTCCTTTACTGACAACCATTGGTAATTAGTGTTGAAATGGGAACAGCAAACATGCTCTGTCTAAGCCTTGTTTCCTTATTTATTTCCTTGGTCCACTAATTAGCTAACACTTGTGGGTGGGAAGTGCTTTTGCTTTAAGGAATTAGTAATAAATAAAGAGGATTATTTTGCATACTGCAAGGAATAACAGTCTCCCTACCCTCCACCACAATCACCTCATACATTCCTATTTCTGTCTGCTGGAGTCACAAGAGATTATGCCAACTGGCATCTGTGGGTGTGCATTTTAACTCACTGGGGAGAGAAGCAAGGAAAACATTTTTTTTTTGTAAGGCTGTTTAAAAATTATTTTCAAGGAAAACAATTTTAAAAATGTATGGTCATTTTCTTGATGTTAAAAACGTGCTATACCCAACATCCAATTCCAGTGGGCCAATTTTCTCCTGCAAGATTTATAAAGCAAACACGCTAAGCAGACAGAAGTAAAAATAGTCACATGTTTCACTTTAATAGAACTTTAATAAGAATTATACCCAGACTACGCAGACAGTTTTAGAGCATTCTCCTCACAGCATCCCACATTCTCTCTGAACCCTTGGGTGATGAGTGTGTTCTTGTTCATCAGCACTAGAAGCTGCCTGGGAGCGGCTGTCAGGATGGCCCTGACTGGGCCTTCAATCGTTCAAGTCCATCAGGAGTTTCATTTTTCAATAGGCACACATATGCCACATGTTTAAGTGAAATCTGTCATTTCTACTCAGAAATCCCTGCTTCTACTTTGGTAAATGTGAGGCCTAGGATAATCTCCTACCTAGATGTACTTGTTAGACCACAACTCACTTTAAGAGGCTCATTAGCAGGTTGTAGGAAGGTTCTATTTTTATTGTTCTTTGGGACAGAATATCCAAACATAGCAGAGGCTTTTTACATAATCACTCTGGGGGCGAGGGGGGGGGGATGGGCATCAATGTTCTGATGTGTAGTTATCTGATGTGTGCTTATGTAGACTTTTCTTCTGCTGTTTTATATTTCAGGAACCAGCCTTGACCCACAGTGCATACAAAGCTGTGTAAGAAGGCTCCTGGTTACAAAGAGATTGGGCTGCATTTACAGTTGGATGGAGGAAGTGTGCATGATGAGTGATGTTTTAACTTTGCTTTGATTCCTTCAAGGGCAGCATCTACTTCAGAATTGGCATATCTGTGGCACGCAGGCTGTCCTCCCCTCCACACTGGCACCGACTACAGCCAGTCATTCAGAGCACCATTTCCTGCTGAGACCAAATACAGCCTCAGAATCTTAATCAACACAGTGCTCCAGAGAGCAACCAACAATCCAAGAAATGTCTCAGCATTAAAACCTGCTTGCCACTCCCTTGTCTCTACATTTAGACAGTTTAAATGAAATAACACAAACTACTCCCCCAAACTGGCACTTGGGGGTGGGGGTGGGGTGTGGAACTGTGATCCATTATTTAAAAAAATAAACAATTATTAACTTTGGATGCATCTCCATCATGTCTGTGTTTTCACTGTACTCAGCTTGAGTTAGTGCCATGTGCATTGAAAGTGTGTCTGCCTTTTCTAATAGGCTGACCCCCTTACATTCAAGCTCCCTCCCTAGCTCTAAACATCTAGTGGGGATATTTTTGGTGCTAAATAGATGCTCACAGACTTGGACTGAACGCATTTATATAACTTACCCAATCATAGCCCAGTGTTTCTGAAAGGGAAGCTAAATACTTTCAAGAGTCCAGGTAGCACTATGTCATGGGACGAATCCAGGGATGGCAAAATGCAAGAGGAGGGGGCAGGGCTTCCAAGTACTTTAATTGTAATTAGAAAAAAAAAAATCAGCACCTCAAACTATAGTTGCTAATTCAAGGTATATCCAACCCGGAAGAATGCTTTGGTCAGCAAAACTGGACAGGAAAATCTCTTGAGAACAGCTGTCTCAGAAGATTTCTATTACCTGCTTCTTCCAGTCCAACTGAAAATACCTCCGGGACAGTCTTTCCAGCGGTGGTTTTGGCACTTCCTCCCCCAGATGGAGCCCACAAGTGCAGGAGTGCACAGAAATCAAATGTCCTGGGATGAGAGTTGATTAAATGTTTTCAAACCTCAAAAAAGAAGAAAAAAATGAAGCAATCAGTTCAGGTAGAGTTCAAGTTTTGGGGTCAAGCTTCAGGGACCCCCGAGACTCTTTGTAGTGAGGCCATTAACTTACTCCTTGAAATTGTACCCCAGAGAGCTTATCAAGAGCAACAGTCTTAGAGCACAGCACTGCCCCCTCTTTGTTTCGTGTGGTCCTTTTGTCACCGAGTGAGCCCAGAATCATGCTGTATTCTGTCTGCTACAGGAAAATGCAAGCCAAGTCACAGAAGAATTCCTCATTCATCTAGAGTCAGATGCTGGCTTTCTTTTCCACACTTCCTTCTACTTTCCTCTTGAAATCAGAACTTCAAATGGCTGACCCCTGCACAGATCTGCTTCTCCTGCAGAGATACTATCATTTCAAGCTGCTTTTTCACATGAAAACCCTGAAAGGCCCTGGATGACACCACCACCACCCTCCCAAGATGCTGACAGACGAAGCTGGAAAAACACACATCAGTATATGTTTGAAAACTAAGAAATTCCAAGAGTTTTGCCTAGTTGTGAGCACTTTCCAGATGTTATCCAGCATGGTGGAGATTAGGGATGCCTTGCTATTTAACTGAATAGGAAATCAGGCTTCATTTTTACTTGAGTGCACGAATAATTCATGAAATATCTGCCAGGGACATTTTAACTGCCCTGTCACTTAGGGGGTTCTCCCTTCTGCTCCCCATCCCTCCTGTCTTTGTCCTTGCTGTCTGCCTTTTGCTCTCTGGGAAGGAGCTATGGACTTTGATTATTCCTTACAAAAGAAAGCTAACGACAACTTTACTACCTAAGATGATAACATGATGACACTGAAAAAGAGCAGGGGGAGCCCAGGAGGAAGCAGCCAGAGCCCATGTCTGCCTGGCAAGAGGAAAGCCCTCAGAGTTAGCCACCCTTACGTGATGGTGGAGGGGCGGCTCAGAACAAAGATTCTTCAAGGCTTCTTCAAGCCTGTGGATTACTTATTATGAAGAGATAATTAAGTGCATTTTGTGGGAAACACAGAAAGGAATGTAGTGTTCTATCCTCCATGAACGATAGAATGCCCCTGTCACAAATAAAGGAAAATATAATAGTTTAGGGGTTGATTCAATGTTAAAAGATGTATCTTCCTCTTGTTTTACATGGACTAACTTTAAAAAATGGTTATCCGGAAAGCAGATAACAATGCTTGCAAATAGAACTGTGTTCTCATTTGTCCTTTGAGCTCTGTGTGAGCACAAAATGCAACAGAGAGCTCTGTCCTTAAGCCAGGTTATAGATATTAATAGATTAAGAGGGCAAGTCTCATCCATTTTTTACAGTTTTGAATATGTGCACACACACATGCACGCACACACACACACACACGTATACACACACACACACATATCCAGTCATGTGCCCCATAACAATGTTTCAGTCAACAATGGACCACATATCCAAAGGTGGTCCCATAAGATGGTAATAGACCTGAAAAATGATTGCCTGGTGATGTCTTAGAGGTTATAACATTATGGCATCAGGCATTACTCACATGTTTCTGATATGCTAATATAAACAAGTCCCCTATGCTGCCAGGATAGCCCATATAATTAAGGTGGTGGGTTATACCCACTACCTGTACTATAGGTTTGTACAAGTGCACTCTATCATGTTCACACAGCACGAAATTGCCTAAAAAACGTAGGCAATTCAGAATGCATATCCATAGTTAAGTGGTGCACAACTATATATAAAACAATGACAGTGGAAGGAGAAATTAGTATAGGACAGCATGACTTTTAAAAATGTTCTCTTTGAGCACACTCATTGCCTGTAACAACATATGGTAAAAGCAGCAATGAAGAAGCTCAGGTGTTCTTTACTTCCTGACTCCCTTCCTGTATTCCAACTACAATAGAGCTTTGCATTCTATGTTAGGTTCGTTTACACTGTGTAGCTACAACCTAAAGCTCCATTTTGAAAACAGAGAAACAATGGATTAGATGGAAAGAAAAAATTGGAATTTTAGAAATAATATTGTCATTTATCTTGCCGTATAAGCCTGCCATACCAGACCACATTAAGAAAAAAAACCACCTGCTGGTTATTCCGTCATTGATCTATACAAGGAGCTGCTGTGTACCATGTATGATCACACATGCTATAACATAAAGGGAGACAGGTTTGTATTTGGAGCAGCCCAGGGTATGTGGAATAAGTAGAGACTAATAAAATTAAGCTCAAGAACTGCCAAGAAGTTGTCAACAAGGTTTTCCATGATATGAGGTCTTTTGTATTTTCAGCATCTTCATGCATGCACATAAGAATCTCTGGATTTAAAAGAAGGGCATTTTTTTTAAACAGAAAGGAAACACATAGAAGCACAAATATATCCCCAAACTCTGCACCCAGTCCATTCAATGGCTGTGCCACTACCACTGTCTCTGGTGCTCTGTCAGCAGGATCTCTTAGCCCCTGTGTCAGGTTGGAGAACATCCTTTAACTGAAAGAAAACTTCAGCTGAGGAAAAACAGAACCACAACATTTTAGAACAGAGTTGACACACTTTGTCTGCAAAGGAGCAGATGGGCAATATTTTCAGCTTTGCAGTCTCTGTCACCACTACTGGAGTCGCCCTGGATAAAGCAGCTGCAGACAGTGCATAAACACATGTGGGGTGTGTGTGTGTATATATGTGTTTTCCAGTAACACTTTATAGAAAAAAACCGGCTGTGGGCTGGATTGGATCCACCAGCCATAGTTTTCAGATTCCTGTTTTGGAGAATTCAGCTTTTGTTTGTTTACTTGATTTGTGGTTTTAAATGAGGATGAGTAAGTGTGCAAACAGTTGCTGTTCCCAGGATGCCCATAGATACAGGTAGATTCCTATACATGGCAATACTAAGCAGGTGTGCCCATGTAACCACATATCCTGCCAGGAGACTCCAACACATTGCTCCCCGCCCCCCCCCCCCCCCCCCCCCCGCCCCCAACCTGATGACAGGAATGCTGCTTTCAAGACTTGACCTCTGAAACAAGGGGCAAAAGTCAACGTTTTTCATCTGAAGCCTTGCTACTTGATCCAGCAGCCTCAAGGGAAATTTCAATTTTAATGACTCAGACTCAGACGTCCCCCCTTCCCCTGCTACCACCCTCCCACTCCCCAATTAGGTACAAAACTAATATTCAGTTGGGATATAAAACTCTATATCTTGAGAACTACCTTATCTGATACTGATCCAAGGACCCATATCTACCTACCAGGATCCAGACCCACTGTCCCCACCAAGAAGAAAAGTGACTGGAGGTCAATGAGAGGTCACCCTCTCATTCTCTCTACATTAGAAAGCTCGCAGAGCTAACTGGCCTCACCAGTCACTTTCATTAGGTAAATATGTGTTCATTTAATCAAACTGGTGGAAACCGATTTATGCCAGGCTTTAAGGACCAGGGGGGTTGCCCAAGCAGATGGGCTTGTATGAAGACTGTGATTCTTCAGGTTTGAAATTGGTGAGAAATTCAATTTAAATCCACACCCTTTTCACCTCTGAGGCAAGTCCGAGGCCACCTGAATCAAAACCAGATGGACTCTCAGGCCTAAAGACAACAAATAGTGGTTCAAACTCCTGTCGGCACAGGACCAGCAGAGCGGGGGCTGCAAAGGCAGCCAGCTCGTTTCTAGAGCTCTCTGTGATGCATATTAATATTCCAAGATCTGGAGCGGAGCCTCAGCCCTTCTACCCCCAACACCCAAGAACATCGCATCATTGTAAACTGTTATTTGAGCTGGTTTACTTGAAACTCAGAGCTCCCTGCCCCCCAGTCCCTCTTCCTTTGCAATGTGCCCCTAGCAGGGCCTGGTTTGTTTTGGCAAGGAGAGCAGGTGCCCTCCCAGCGCTGAGATCTGAGCTCCGCTGGGAGTGTCAGCGGTGACCTGGAGTCTTGGGTGGCCGCCTTCACGCTCTCATTTCCCCGTCAGCTGATACATCTACCACCCACACACTGGAAGTTTCCGGCAAGCTCAGAGATTCCTGAAGGAGGGAGCCTTGACCTCCTCTGCTCCCCACCCCCCGCCAGCCGGACCCTCTGGACGACCCAGAGCACGCTGGGAAATCTTGGGCTCTGCTTTTTCATAAACAATGAGGGAGGTGAGCGTTTAGAAGTGAGGTCTGTGAAACATTAGCTTCCAACTGATCATTGAAATAGGGCCTTGTAAACAAATGATGACTTAGATGTCTCAAAGTCCCTTCTAAATTGCCTTTGAAAAGAGGAGAGGGATCAGCGGGTTGTTTTTCAGAACCTGGGTTTGTTTGGGGACCATAATCACATGGGCATCACTGGAGTGAACTCTGTTCTCCATATTCTATCATTAAATCTCCATGCATCACAACACAAGCAAGGAGATCTCTTACCGCCAAAGAAGCTGTCAAAATAGCCCTCCCCACTGCGGTGCAAACCTAGCCTGAGAAGGCCCACAAGGGTGTGGTGAGCTTGGATTTCCATTTCTCTCTTCAGGCACAAGACATGCATTCAGTTATGGAATAAAATCCTCCTCATTGATATCCTTCTGACCTCAGTCCCACCTCTGAGACCTCGTGATACCCCTATAGAGTCAGAGTGAGCCCAGCCCTTGTACTTTGTGTGGGTGCAGGTGCCAGACCCCATGTAGCCCAGATATCTTGCCACAGGCCTGGTGGTCAGCTATTCACTTCTCCTAAGGAGGAAGATGTAGGTCGAAGTGGAACTCTATGTTTTCACCCTGTCCTCTTCACCACATTGCAAAAAATTCGAAAGGGAAACAATCAGAGTGTGGGAGGTGGGGGCTCATCCCGAAAATGACCAGGCCCACTGGAGCAACCCTCCCCCCAGGCAATGTTTCAGCTTGGTAGTGCCCATTGCTAAGTGCTTTATAGAATTGGAACTAGAATAAAATGAAGTTCTCTTTACTCAGAGTCTAAGAGAATCTTTTCTTTCACAGAGCATTTAAAATCATTACAGGAATTAGGGACTTAGAAACTCCATTACCTGCCGATGGGATTGGCCAGCAGATAAAGCAGTGCATGAGGGAAGACACAGGGAAGCCTTGGTTCCCATAGCACGTGGCGGAAATTCCTATTCAAGATTTTATGGGTCACTTTATGCCCCACAGCATTTACTTAGTACCTACAGCATGGCAGGCACACTGCTAAACACCACCTATTTTACTTTGATTCTCACAGCAACTTTTATCATATCCACTTACACAGAGATAACTGAGGCTTAAAGACAGTGGCTTACCTCAGATGAGAGAGCTGATTCTTGTAGAGGGTGGCATTGACCCCAGCGGCCAGCCCTGTTCCATGACCACAGTGCTGGTCTTGCTCCAGCAAGCAGCCAGTAATGCCAGCCTGCTGACCAATTTGTCTTGTCTTCAAAGGGTTGATGATGACCCAGTTGGGGTGGCTGGTTTAGGGGCAGTGAGAAGAGAACAAGATGCTAACCCAGGAGAAATCTAGGTAGTGTTCATACAGAAGACATGGATATTCAAAACTGAGAGCATGAGTCCTGGGAAGGTGACACACGTGCATGGGCACATCCCCGCTGGTCACTAACAGCCTGAGGGACTACTGATGATAGAGGGTGCCTGTCGAAAAGCAATGGTCATTTAACCTTTTGCTCCCTCCTTCTGTCCTTCACATATTGAACTTGTGACTATGGTGATGGAGGTGTGGGTTATGTTGAGGGTAGAGCAGGTATTCTGAAATGTGTAAACTCTATGGGTTGGTGGATTCAAAGTCAAAAGTCAAGAAGGGATGAGGCAGGACTTGCAGGCTGGGCTAGGCCTGCTCAGGGATGGAGCGTACATCATGTCTGCACCTTCCAGTGGCTCTCAAACCCTGCTTCCCAGCCTGTGAGGTTCTGCATTTGTTGGGAGAAAGAAGATGAGAGCACAGTACTGGCGTGGCCAGGCAGGACAGCCAGACCTCAGGAGCCAGGGTGACCTGCTTTTAGTGCTAGAAGTCTGCGTCCAAGAGGCCCTGTCAGCCCCTTCCCAGGGCAGTTGGTCAAAATGTGAATTGACCCCAAATGTTAGCATCCACCACTATAGTAGACCACCCCTTTGAGCTCTTAGTTTAAAACCTCTCTGTAACTTGTCCTCTTAGGTCTCAGGTGCATAAAGAGCTAAAATGTGGGGTGGAGAGAGAAATAGAAAGTAAGACATAACAACAGTTCTTAACTCTGGCTGCTCCTTATCACTGTTGGGGAAGAATGTTAAAGAATGCTGATGCCCAGGCCCAGATGGAACGATTCAGAAACTGTCATGAGGCCTGGGCATCAGGTGATTTTCAAAGCTTTCCCCATGGTAATTCCACTGTTGCTACAGGGTAGAGACCCACTACTCAGCATGAGGACTGCGGGCAGGATCGGACCAGGTCAAACCTGAACAGCAGCATGAGAAAGAGGCTTGAGCTGTAGCAAATCTCAGAATGTATTCAGCAAATCTACATGGACAAAGACAACAGTGTGGTAAAGGGGGACAGGGGAGATGGAGATGGGAGAGAGCATAGAGGAGATAAATGTTGATGAAAAAAATCCTATCTAATAAAAGGGTAATATGCAAATTGATCGTCACTCCAACACACAAGATGGCTGCCCTTATGTGGACACAAGATGGCTGCCACAAGATGGCCAGGAGGGGAGGGCAGTTGAGAGGGATCAGGCCTGAAAAGAAGGGCAGTTGTGGGGGACTAAGCTTGCAGGAGAGGACAGATGGGGGGTACTGGTCCTTCAGGGGAGGATAGTTGTGGGGGGACCAAACCAGCAGGAAGACCAGGCCGGCAGGGGAGGGAAGTTGGGGGTAACCAGGCCTGCAGGGGAGAACAGTTGGAGGGACCAGCCTGAAGGGGAGGGCAGTTGAAGGGGGACCAAGCCAGCAGGGGAGGGAAGTTAGGGGGGGACCCAGACCTGCAGGGGAGGGAAGTTAGGCATGACTAGGCCATCAGGGGAGGGCATTTATGGGCAATCAGGCCAGCAAGGGAGCAGTTAGGTGTCATTCAGGCTGGCAGGGGAGTGGTTAGTGGGTGATCAAGCTGGCAGGCAGAAGCAGTTAGGGGCAATCAGGCAGGCGAGCGGTTGGGAGCCAGAAGTCCTGGATTGTGAGGGGGGTCCCAGATTGGAGACAGTGCAGGCTGGACTGAGGGACACCTCCCGCCCCCCAGCATGAATTTTGCACACCAGGCCTCTAGTAAAGTGAAATAAAATAAATAGAAAATCTAACTTGTGAACTAGAACAGATCTATTGAGTATATGTATCTTTGTATCTAAATATTCCCCAAACAACATATATATGTACACACACACACACACACACATACACACATATATGTGTGTGTGTGTGTGTGTGTGTGTGTGTGTGTGTGTGTATCTATTCTTATTATATACTAGAGGCCCACCATGTGAAATCACATGAGACCAAGACCTGATGTGCTGTGGGACCCAGCATCAAGTCCCTGCCCACCCATGTGCACCTTGTCACACACGCAGCTCTGCCCATCTTGAAGACAGTTGTGGATGAAGATAAGAATAGTTTTCTACCCTAACCTTTCCTTCTCAGGAGCACTTAAATTGACCTTCATTGGAAGATGAGAATTGAACAGAACAACACCTACTTGTTCCCATGAAGAAATAATATGATGTTCAGCAGGTGCCTTTTGGCCTTCGATTGTGACGGTGTGATGGCGTCACAGCCACAGGGTTTTTATAATAGAGATTTTGTTGCATATATATTGTATTTAATGTATATATTGTATATAGTACATTTTTATTGTGTAACTACACATTATAGTACAAACTAAATATCCCACTAACACATACACATATGTATATGTGTGTTTGTGGGATATTTAGTTTCCTCTGTTTACTAAAATAAATTTCCCTGTTTAAGGAAAAGGCATGGGTAGAATTGGGAAACCACACCACTTAAGCTACAGGGGACACTAGCAGCAAGGACAAAATGATTACTTAGGAGACTTTCTACTTTTTACTTTTGCAAGAAAGAAAAGAAAGGATGGGTGAGGGGAAAGGAGCAAGAATCCCCTTCCAGAAATTTAAACCAAGCCATATCATGACTCCGTGACAATGCAAGCTCCAACAGAGTAGTGACTTTGAAGTTACTATCATCTAGAAAGTCATGCTTTTAACCCAGCAGGATTCGGGCCCGTCAGGAACGTGCAGAAAAGTGGCTGTGTCTGTCCTGTGAGGCTGCCAGTGAACAGAGGGGAGGAGGGTCTGTCCCTGACTTGATGACTAAGAAGCTAAATTTGTGTTGACATTAAGACTTATGTATCAGGTGTTTCTTGGAGAGGTAACATCTGTCAGAAAGTGATCTATGTACACTTTTTCAATATCTCTATACTTTGCAAGATTACAGTTGCCAAATTCACTGTATGGTGGTGGAGTCAGAGGCAGGACTGGCAGTTTGTAGACATCATCTGCGCTTCCATCATCCCGCCATGAAGCATTTACCCTGCACTTTATATCTGCAGTGTACTTCACATTGTATTCATTTGCTCCAAGGTTTACTATTTGAAAGGTTTTGCTGGGTAAAATTACCAAAGTCATTTAACAAAACCAGTCTCCTGCACACTATCCACATGCTGAATAACAACCCAAAAATATTTCTGCTTCTGCCGAAACCGGTTTGGCTCAGTGGATCAAGCGTCGGTCTGCGGACTGAAAGTTCGATTCTGGTCAAGGGCATGTACATTGGTTGCGGGCACATCCCTGGTGGAGGGTGTGCAGGATGCAGCTGGTCGATGTTTCACTCTCATTGATGTTTCTAGCTCTCTGTCCTTCTCCCTTCCTCTCTGTAAAAGATCAATAAAATATATATATTTTAAAATAGATCCTCACTTATTTAAAAAATATTTCTGCTTCTTTGTTTCAGATATTGAAAGTGAGGTCCCAGAAAATGAGAGCTCTCAGTACTGTCTACACAGATTATTTTCTGAGGGGGACTTTGGAAACTTTGATCCTTGAGTTTGTACTTTATATTTTACATTTTTATCCTCAGTACCATTCCTCTTCATATTGCTATACTGGGGTTCTTTATTTTTTTTAATCTACTTATTTCAAATTTTTATCAATGCATAGGACCTTTATATTTTCTTGCTGCATTGGTGATCTTTGAAATGTCGTTGAAAAGAAAAATTCTCATTTTGAAATCATCTGTGTTTGAACATTCAGTGTGTAATAAAAAATAGTAGACCTATATAATTTTATTAACCAATATCACCCCAATAAAGTCAATAAAAAATTTAAAGAAATGAAAAAAATAAATAAAATGTTTTTAATGACATAAGTTATAGTAGAAATTCTATAATTTTAATTTTCATATTTTCTTTTGTTCTTGCCTCTTTCAGTGAAACTACTATTGTCACTAATGTGGGTGTCAACCACCTCAAATCCTTTCTGTAATAGGAGATGTGTGAGTAAGTGAGTGAGTGTGTGTACTGGCATGCGTGCATGTGCACGTGCAAGCGCTCAGTTTTTAGGCCAATTTATTTATCTTTGTAATAGCTCTATGAGGGATGGGGAGAGAGTCATCTTCTTGTTCTGAAAAAGAAAACTGAAACCAAATTGATTAATTAGTGATTAAGTTCACAAAGAATCTTATGGAGCTGTGTAGGGGGTTGGGGGGATAGTGTTTGGAAGGTGGCTAAGGGTTGGGGTGGGGGACCATGTAGTAACCAGTGAACCATGCAGGTGACCTTGGACAATTTACTTAACTTCACCAACAAATGAAATAATATCTTCCATGCTTATGTTTCTATTATGACAAGAAGAGATCATGGTTTGAAATGTTTTATAAATTGCAAATTAATATACGGGTGTCAAGAATCATTTCATTTAATATGTGCACCCTCAATTTGTCAACAATTGCCAGTTTTGTACTGTAAACATTATCTTTTATGCATCCCCATAAAAATGTCTAATGGAGCCCTAAACAGTTTGGTTCAGAGTGTTGGCCTGCGGACTGAAAGGTCTGAGGTTCGATTCCGGTCAAGGGCATGTACCTTGGTTGCAGGCATATCCCCAGTGTGTCTAGGAGGCAGCTGATTGATGTTTCTCTCTCATCAATATAACTTTCTATCCCTCTCCTTTCCTCTCTGTAAAGAATAAAATATATTTTTAAAAAATGTCTAATGGATAACTTTTCTTTGTTCAAAGCTTAGTCTGGCTTCAACCATTATTTAAAATTAGTTAAACCTGGAAAGGAGTAATTATTAACTGAGTTATAAACTGTTAAAATGCATATACATTTTTTGGGACACCATTATACTTGTGACACATCTATATATATAAAAGCCTAAACAACTGGCCAACCAGCCAGTAGCTATGATGCATACTGGCCACCAGGAGTAGACATTCAACACAGGAGTGGAAACCAAAGGCATGGAAACATGAAACAGATTGAAGAATCTTGGAAGAGGGGAAAAGGGGAGCAGGAAGAATTAACTAAAGATCTTATGCATACCAGAGGCCATGCACCAGAGGGGTCCCTCAGCATGGCCTACAGGGATTGGGCTGAAACTGGTTCTCAGACATCCCCCAAGGGGTCTTGGATTGTGAGAGAGCACAGGCCAGGCTGAGGGACCCTCTGTTGCATGAATCCATGCACTGAGTGTCTAGTCCTATCTAATAAAAAGGGAATATGCTAATTGATCACCACACCATCACAAAGATGGTGGCACCCACAGCCAATAAGGAAGAAATATGCTAATTGATTGCCACACCCTCAAAGATGGTGGCACCCAGCCCCTGAAGCCCCCCAGCCTCCCAGGGCCAGCCTGAGGCACAGGCAAGCCTCAGATGGTGGCTGCTCAGCAGACACAAAAAACACAGAGAAGCCTCAGATGACAGCTGTCCAGCCGATGCTCAAGGCACAAGAAAGCCTCAGATGGCAGTTTCCCAACTGCCCAGGGCTGGCCCGAGGCACAGGCAAGCCTTGGATGGTGACTTTCCAGCCACCCAGTGCTCCCAAGGCTCAGGTAACCAAGGCCAGCTGAGGCTTGTGCTGCCGGCAGTGGCAGCAGCAGAGGTGTGATGGGGACATTGCCTTCCTCTGATTGCTGGGTTGCCTTCCACCCTTGAGGACTCCCACAGTGTGAGGAGGGCAGGCTGGGCTGAGGGACTCCCTCTGGCCCTCTAGACATGAATTTTCATGCACCGGACCTCTAGTTACACACATATATATATATATGTACTGTATACATAAACAATGCATTATTATTATTAAAATTGGGTTGGAGTTATTTCATTTCAGAGAGGGCAGATGCATGCTCTAAATTAAGTAAAATAAGCTTTTGCTCTAGACTTCTTGACATAATGGAATTGATTTTTTAAAATGATTTTAACATGAGATCCTAATTTAAGATAGACTATCTTATATAATAAAAGGCTAATATGCAAATTGACTGAACTGAAGAATGACTGGTCGCTATGATGCACACTGACCACCAGGGGGCAGACGCTCAATACAAGAGCTGCCCACTCATGGTTAGTGCTCTCCCAAAGGGGGAGCGCCACTCAGCCAGAAGTCCTGAGCCAGGCTCACTGCTGGTGAGCACAGTGGCTGTGGCAGTCAGACATCCTCTGAGGGCTCCTGCACTGCAAGAGGGTGAAGGTTAGGCTGAGGGACACCCTCTCCCTACCCCCTCCAGACGTGCACTGGACCTCTAGTTTATAATAACAAACCTCAAATGCTCCCATCAAAAGATTGTTGTCAGACTGAAGCACATTTTATGAACCTGAGTTGACGGTAGTCCCTCAAAGACATTTGGGATGAAATCACATTGAAGAAAAATATATTGCTTTCTCTTTCAAGGAATAATATTGTTCCTTCTACTTTTTTCCTTAGCTTATGGAGTAAATATTAGAGAAACTCTCTGTCATTTAGAAGCCAGGAAATTTAAGAAACCCTCAGAGAGGAGCCCAGCAATTTGATGGGCCAAGCCAAGGCCTAAGGCCCTAGGCACATAGGATTCTAGCCAGCACTGCTTTTCTATAGCTTCACCTGAACTTATGAGTGTGCTGCTGTTTTTCAGAAAGCCCTTTCAACTTTCTAGGAAACTATATCAGGAAAGTAATCAGAAATGTGGATTTCTGACTTACAGAGATTGTTTAGAATAGCAACACTAGAAGAATGTTTAAATGTATGATGTGTATGCATATGTACAGTCAGTATTTAATATGGTATTTTAAAGAATGTTCATTAATATTATAAAATACTTTATGATACAATGTTAGAAGAAAAGGTAAAATATCAAATAAGAAATTTAATGATTCTGCTTTTATAAATGTGTATGTGCATAGGAAATATATTAAAAGAAAATATCTCAAAATAATAGCCACAGCTATCTCCCAGTGATGGGGATGACAAAATTTAATTTCCTCTTATACTTTTATACTTCCTTTTATACATTTTCTACAATAATAATATATTATAATTAGAAAAAAGTTTCATTTTATCATGAAAGTCTTTTTTATGGAGGTGAGTTTGATTCTGACTCAGCAATAAATCTGTGCTGAATAACTTATTTTTTTCAGCTTCCTGATACCTTTACATAGCCCTTATTTCAAGAAAATGATCCAAACTGGCCAATTGCTCAGTTGGTTAAGTGTTGTTCCATGCACCAACAGGTCATTGATTGGATTCTGAGTTAGGAAATGTGCCCAAGTAGTGAGCTTGATCCCCAGAGTGCAGGGGGGCAGCTAATCGATGTTTCTCTCTCACTGATGTTTCTATCTCCCTCTCCCTTCATCTCTTTCTATAAAACCAATGAAAACATTTTTAAAAAACCTAATCCCTGCTGTAACTCCTGTCAGACTCTGCCTGTGTCTATAACTAGCTCACCAGGGTGTCATGCCATAACAACAGGACCTCACCATTACAGGAAAGCAGATAAAGGGATTTGAAAAAACAAATTACCTTTTCTGCTGGTTCAGCAAATACTTACTGAGGTGCTTCTCTCCCAGGCACATTTTTAGTATTTTATGTTCAGCAAGTTTGTATGAGGGCCTGGATGGAGACATCTGGAGCCATGATTTGAAGCTTCATTCCTTCTGGAAACTGTGCCCAGGTAAATATTTTTCCAATGTGTCAGTTCTCTGCACAGATTAGCAAAACTCTCAGAAACATGACTTTGAGTTATTAATTTTAAAAAGTATTCAATGAGAATATTCTGTATGTCAAATTCTAGGCCAAGAACAATGGATATGGAGAGAATGTGCTGAGAGCCCCTCCAGCCACGCAGCAATGCTTTTCCCCTGTGTGGCCTGCCGACATGACCATGACACATCACTACTGCTCACTGTGAGAATGCGCTGAGGCAAATCTGTGGCTCCCCCACTGAGCACTGGAACATCGCCATTGTAATTTCCACTCTATCAGTTACTATACTTGATATTCAAGCCTATAACTTGATATTCAAGTGCTGCCTTTCTAATTCTTCTGGTAAAGTTTAAATGCACCCTGACAAATAAAACAATGGCTCCCCTTCTCTTTGTAGATGTACTGTGAAACCTGTGTAGATAGCAGACCATCATAATTTAATCTCCCAGCTGTTGTAAACAAAGCTTCATTCTCTTAGTACATATTATTAGTCTGAATACATCAACTCTAGATTTATCAATATTACCCAAATACAGAATTAAAGTATTTGTCCCAAAGAATATGCAAAAACAGTCTATAATTTCCCCTAATACTCCCACTTCTTGACACTCCCTGAGGCCCAGTCACTGATTCTGAACTTCAGAATTAATATAGTATTAGAAGTGAGTGATAGTCAATAGCAAAAACCCTCTGCCCAACTTACTACAAGTTTCAAAGCATCTGAAATGTCAGTACTCTGTAAGATAATAAAGCTAATGAACAAAATCTATGGGGTGAATATTTATGACCAACAATGCACTTATCAACAAAATATAATAAATGTCTTTGTATTTGAAACACATTTTGTATGTAAGACCATTATAACAGAGATTCCCAAGCTTTCGTGATCACGTGAGTCCCCTGGGATCTTGTGAGAATGCAGGTCTCGAATCTGTAGGCCCACAAGTGGGGTCAGAGACTGCATTTTCACCAGACCCCCAGCAATGTTGATACTGCCAGTCCCCGGATCACACTGAAGAGCAGAGATCCTCAGATTTATCTTATATAGAGAAAAATTAGCATTGGAGAAAAATTCTGAGCTATCAAAAATAAAGAACCTTCTTTTAAAGCAAGATAATAAGCTTCAGAAAGTTCTTAAAGGTGTGGGTCTTTGGGACACTGTCTTTGGAAGGCCAGGCATGGCAGAGGGGAGTCACTGTCATGGCCTTGGGACTTGGGGTGGGAGGTGCAGGAAAGAAGGGGGCATTAGCCACCACAGCCTCCATGTGGGGCACAGAGGCAGCTTATCTTCAAACACATGTGCGAAGTGAAACATGTAGCATGAAAACGCTTTGCAGAGTACAATATAAATGTCAGGTTATATTATCATCATCATCTTGCACAGCGTTCTGGATCCCAAGGCCCAGACTTAGAGGGTGTGGAAAATAAAAGAAACACAATGCCTATTTCAGAAAGTACTGGGAGGCACTGAAGGTTTCTTGAGATGAAGTCTGGGGCCACTGGGTGGGGAAGGGAACAATCAGCTCATTTCTTCTTTTACTCCAGTCTGCCTGAATTGGCTATTTCTACCCATGACCACCCAACCTTGTCCCAGCGTGAAATAAGCTTGCCAAAGGAGCTGAAATGTGCTGCTTGACTTTTCCACTTACTAATTTCTCACCACAGCTTCCATACAACCTCACCCAAAGCACAAATGTACAGCAAATTTTCCCATCTCATCATCAACATCAAAGGAAATAAAACAGGCTGTTTTCCCCTAATACGTTCTACATTCCACCCATCTGTCTATTTATCCCATTGTCTATCCATCCATCATCTATCTATCTATACAGGTATGTTGTGCCGAATGGATTTCATACATATAATACATATTATCTATACTAATAAAGGGGTAATATGCTAATTAGACTGGATAGACCTGACGTCTTTTGGACGTCATTCTGGACGTTCTTTCTGACAAAGCAAGGCCCCCAAGGAAGCTGCCCAGGGTCCTTAGGCTGGTCAGGTGAAGCAACCGGGGTCCCAGATGCCTACATGGGCAAAGCCAGCCTGGGTCCCTGGTGCCTGTGGCTGGCCAAAGGGAGGGAAGCCTAGGTCTCAGGTGTGGGGGTGAGGTAGAAGCAGTTAGGGCAATCATGTAGGCAGGCAGAGGTAGTTAGGGGCAATCAGGCAGGCAGGCGAGTGGTTAGGGGAGATCAGGCAGGCAGGCAGGTGAGCAGTTAGGAGCTAGCAGTCCCAGATTTCCAGAGGGTGCAGACTGGGCTGAGGGGACCCCCCTTTCTCCCCAACCACACAAAGAGAGAGATAGAGAAACAGGAGAGAGAGAGAGAGAGAGAGAGAGAGAGAGAGAGAGAGAGAGAGAGAGAGAGAGAGAGAGAGAGAGAGAGAGAACACAAAGAAACTTAGACAAAATTCTTCAAGATGATATGGCAAAGAAAAGATAGAGGTAAGCACAGAGCACTGAGGGGACACACAGGAGAGTCTACTGACCCAATTGTGGAGGTTAAATAAAGGCTTCCCTCTGGAGTGACATACCTAAGCTGAGACTTGAAGGATGAGTAAGAATAGCCAGGTAAAGCATAGGAGGAATCAGAGGAAAAGGTAAATTAAGATCCATAAATCTATTTTGGCATGAAGGTAACTTTGAGTGTGAGGCAGGAGGATCCATGAGAGTCAGGAAGGGTGAGGTAAACAGAGAACAGAATATACCTTCTATGTCTACATTTCAGAGAGAAGCTCCACACCATATTTCCACCACTCACTCTCTGCTGCAATAATAATCCCTAAAATATTCTTCTGTGGTTTATTCACTGGTGAAACCGGAAAGTCTCTAATTATTTTTCTACCCGATTTTCTGCTCCATGTAATCATTGTGTAACACACACACACACACACACACACACACACACACACACACGCACACACAAGTGGTAGGTGTAGGAGAGAAAGGGGAAGTTTTGCCTCTCTCTTCACAGAAACCATAGCTCTTTATGAACAAGGAATGCTTCTGCCTCCCACTTAAAAAACATTCACACACAGTGAGGCATCTCAACAAGTAACTTAACAATTATTGCATCCACTCTCTTGTTAATGCAGTAATACAAGACCCATCTTATGCAGCCAATGGTCTAGATTCTAGATTTAGGTGAGTTGATTTAAGAGGGCTGATAGATCTGCCTGGATGGATACCCAAATAAGTAATTTCTTAAGAACATAGAACATAGGGGAGATCCACAGCATGATGAAAGAAGCCCAAGATAGCATCAGAAATGACCTAATAGAGGAGGAATTAGGGCAGAGGTGATCACTATCCCAACTTTCGCTAAATTTAACATGACTAGCCAAATAAGAGAAATCATTATTGAGAAATTGTAGAAGTCTAGCCAAAAGTTTGGGCTATGGAAAATTATAGTTGAAACATAAAATTTTACAATGCAAGGATTGTAGAATGATGAATATCTTTTATATTTTAAGAATGCAGTTCAATGGACCATCTCTTAGCATTATCCTGAAAGCTTATACTTTTGATTAAAATCATAAAATCTATCTTAGAGAGTCAGGAAACAGTGTGCATAAACTGAAACATTCTAGTACCTGGGTGTTTTCATTTTCCTTCTATCTTTAATTTAATCAAATGGGTCCTGGTCAATCTAGAATTATTATTTGTAAGCTTTTTGTAGAAAATTAAAAAAAAAAAAAAAGAAATTTTAGAAGATTATTTAAGAGTTTACACATGGCATCATTTTTCAGGAAATACAAAAGCAGACCCAAACTTAGCCATAGTGCTTGGAGAAATGACCAATGCATATGATTTGGTGTTGCCTACCTGAAGGGGCCAGAGGTTAACTGGGGACAGACTCTAACAACCCATGTGAATAGCCCTATGATCCTTCACGTGCTGGCTTAGAGGAGAGTGGTGATTAAGGAGGGAAGAGGCCAGCTGGAGAAAGGCTACATATGAATCCTGGCTGTGCTCCACTCCAGATGTCACTCTGTTCATTTCCACCTTGTCTGCTTCACTTATATCGACTTTCCTAAATAGGCCAGAATCTCAAATACTCGTGTAATTGCAGGGGACTAAATGATGAGAGAGTGTTGAGGTTTGGAATTACTAATGCCAAGATCTGTCACACTAGAGAGCATTGTGTACCGTGAACAAGAAGCCCAAAGGAATAAAAGAGTAATAAAATAATAATTGTGGTTATGAGGTGTTTAGCAGATCCAAATTTCCATGATATGATAACTAATAAAAATGTTTCTCAAGAAACATTTACCCTAATAGAAAGAAATCACATGGTTTAAATCAGTTAAGTTTGATTCAATGAGCATTTATAGAGATCCTCTTATATTTGAGGAACTGTGAATAACAATGGGCATAAACAGATGAATTACACATGGTAATATTGGTGACAAGTCTGTCCCTCCCTATCTCCAACATAAACTGAATGAAAACATTTCTAAAGAATTAGAAAACATAATGATTCCCAGCTCAAGGCCAGGCATAGTGCTAGATTCTAAGGCTATGAAGTTTATTAAGACAAAGCTCTTATCCTTAAACTATACAGCTTATATTCACAGGCTATTCAGCTGTTTTCATTTTTCTGCTGCTTTCTGAAGAACAGAAACTCTCAGGATCAAAAGAGTCATCATTCAGTACAGAAATAAACTCTAAAAGATGGTAATACTTGGTCTAGTTATTTGGGAACATGGTCATGAGAAAATATGGGGTTTCCAGAAATGGATAGACAAGACAGAGGAAAGTCTCCCAGTCACTTCCTTAGCATTTAACTCTATGTTATGACATCTGTATTCTGACTTGGCACACTGTCATCTTCTGTGTTAATTTTATTCCCATGTATTTAAAATAGGGCCAAGATTCAGCATATAAAAATGCAGTTTGTTTTTAGATATGATTGAATTTCAAATAAGTTATTCATTCTTTATCTGAAATTCAAATGTAACTGAGGGTTCTGAATTTTATCTGATAAGCTAATTGGAAATTAGCTCTATATTTATGGAGATTATATACCAGTTTTGCTGGGGAGTATCCATTTTAAAAATATATATATTTTATTGATTTTTTTACAGAGAGGAAGAGAAAGATACAGAGTTAGAAACATTGATGAGAGAGAAACATCGATCAGCCTCCTCTTGCACACCCCCCATTGCGGGTGTGCCTGCAACCAAGGTACATGCCTTTGACGTGAATCAAACCTGGGACCTTTCAGTCTGCAGGTCAACACTTTATACACTGAGCCAAACCGGTTTCGGCTGGGGAGCACCCATTTTTTAAGCCTGAACAAACTCTGTTTATTGCTTTAAAAAATTTTTTTAATTGATTTTAGAGAGAGGAAGGAGAGGGTGAGAGAGAGAGAGAGAGAGAGAGAGAGAGAGAGAGGGAGAGAGACATCAATGATGAGAGAGAATCATCAATCAGTTGCCTCCTGTACACCTTCTTCTGGGGATTGAGCGTCCAACCTGGACATGGAAATCAATCTGTGACCTCCTAGTTAGTAGATTGACACTCAATCACTGAGCCACATAGGCTGGGCTCTGTTTAAAGCTGTCTCTGGTTACCTGAGTTAACTCAGCCCTAATTTCAAAACTTGTTTTGTTTTTATCAATCTTTGAATTAAGCCAAAAATATTTGTCTATTTCTTTAATGATTTTATTAAATTTTTTTTATTTTTAATATATTTTATTGATTTTTTTTGCCCCCCTCCCTCCCACACATACCCTCCCTCCCCAGAGTTTTATGTCCATTGGTTGTACTTATATGCATGTATACAAGTCCTTCGGTTGATCTATTATCTCCCCCAGATCTCCCTACCCTCCCCACTGTAAATTGACAGTCTGCTTGTTGCTTTACTGTCCCTATATCTATCTTTTGGTTCATCAGTTTATAATGTTCTTTATTACCCATAAATGAGTGAAGTCACGTGGTGTTTCTCTTTCATTGATTGGCTTATTTCACTCAGCATGATGTTCTCCAATTCCATCCAGGTTGCTGTAAATGATGAGAATTCCTTCTTTTTTATGGCAGCATAGTATTCCATTGTGTAGATGTACCACAGTTTTTGGATCCAATCATCTGCTGACGGGCACCTAGGCTGTTTCCAAATTCTGGCTATTGTAGATTGTGCTGTTATGAACATAGGGGTGCATATATTCTTTCTGATTGGTGTTTCTAGTTTCTTGGGATATATTTCTAGAAGTGGGATTACTGGGTCAAATGGGTGTTCCAGTTTTTTGAAGAAACTCCACACTGTTCTCCACAGTGGTTGCACCAGTCTGCATTCCCACCAGCAGTGCACGAGGGTTCCTTTTTCTCCGCAACCTCGCCAACACTTATCGTTTGTTGATTTGTTGATGTTGGCCATTCTGACAGGTGTGAGATGGTACCGCATTGTTGTTTTGATTTGCATCTCTAGGACAATTAGTGACTTAGAGCATGTTTTCATGTGCCTTTTGGCCTTCCTTCTGTCTTCTTTTGAAAATATTCTATTTAGGTCCATTGCCCATTTTTTAATTAGATCATTCATCTTCCTTTTATTTAGTTGTATAAACTGTCTGTAAATGTTGGAGATTAAGCCTTTATCAGTGGTATTATTTGCAAATATGTTCTCCCACACCGTGGGCTTTCTTGTTGTTTTGTTGATGTTTTTTGTTGTTGTTGTTGTTGTTGTTTTTTTGCTGTAAAAAAGCTTTTTATTTTGATGTAGTCCCATTTGTTTATTTTCTCTTTAGCTTCCATTGCCCTAGGGGCAGTATCAGTGAAGAAGTTCTTTTGGCATATGTCTGAGATTTTGCTGCCTGTGGATGCTTCTAGTATTTTTATGGTTTCCCGTCTGATGTTTAAGTCCTGTATCCATTTTGAGTTTATTTTTGTGAATGTTGTAAGTTGGTGATCTAGTTTCATTCTTTTGCATGTGTCTGTCCAATTTTCCCAACACCATTTATTGAAGAAACTGTCTTGACTCCATTGTATATTCGTGCCTTCTTTGTCAAATATTAATTGAGCATAGTGATTTGGGTTGATATCTGGGTTCTCGATTCTATTCCATTGATCTATATGTCTGTTCTTGTGCCAGTACCAGGATTTTTATGAGCTCTTTTGAGTTTTTTACCTAGGTAACTGTCTCTCATTGCTTTTCAGTTTTCATTTGGCTTCTATCAGATAATTACATTCTTGGTCTTATATCCTAAAACCTATTGGTACTTGTAATCAATACCAAGGTATCACATGAGAAATTACTGAATTGTAATCAGATTGCATTATATAGTAGACCCTGGTAAGTTATTTATTATTGACCTGAATTTCGCTATTAAGAGAAAAGGTGGCAGAAAGAATAATAGCAGATTTTGACCTTCTGAGAATGTGAGACAAATTAAAACAATATTTTTTAAGCAGTACATTCAGTTTGAAATGCATCACCTCCTTGGTCAAATTGGAATTAGTTAAATTCATTTATTCCTTCATAGATATTTGAATCAGATGGCACAATGCCAAATGTTAGAGCAGTGTTTCCCAAACTTCTCTCATGATGAGAATCACCTGGTGGAGTTGTTAAAACACAGATTCCTGAATCCCAACTAAGAAGTGCTAAACTAGAATTTTTGAGAACATATAGGTAAAATTGTATACCTAACTTAATGCTCTGTATATAACATCTGTCTTAGAGCACTAGTTAAGTATACAATTTTACCTATATGTTCCCAAAAATTCTAGTTTAGCACTTCTTAGTTGGGATTCAGGAATCTGTGTTTTAACAACTCCACTAGGTGATTCTCATCATGAGAGAAGTTTGGGAAACACTGTGTTAGAGAAAGACTGACCTCATGTGTGGGAAGTTGGCAGTCTATTTTTCTGACTCAGTGGTGGCCTACTTAAATTTAAATTTACATCAATATCACATGTGGCTACTATCTGAATTTTAAATACTCAGTAGCCACACATGGCTGGTGGTAACTGTATTAGGGGACATTTTCAACAACATCCAAAGTTCTATTAGTCAGTACAGATCTTTATGGAAAACAGATATGGAAATAGTTACTTTCACAAATTTGTTATTTATAGTAATTTCAATTATGTTATCTGAGTGAAATAAACATTTAAGGAGTTATGTGATAATATAATAGAGGAAAGCCTCTCTGAGGAAGGGGGTGTTTTGAGCTGAAATGGAAAGAATGGGTAAAAACTAATACATAGTTACAGGACAAAAAAGAACGCTCTGGGTTAAGAGATTAGTATGCTCCAAGGCTCTGAGGGGGAAAGAGCAAGCAGCATTTAGAGAATAAACAGAAGGCATGAAGCGGGAAGAGGAGAGAGGCACAAGAGGAACCTGGAGAAGTAGGTAGAAACCTGGAGAGCCATGGTAAGGATTGGGGTCTGTACCTGTAAAACCACTGAAGGATCATGTGCTGAAGAGTGATACGTTGAGTTCTACTCTTGTGATCATAACTCTGGCTGCTGGGCAGCAGGTGATGGCTGGAAAACCAGGTGCATGCTCTGCAGTCATCCTGGAAGAGAGAGCATGGTGGCTGGAAGCATGAAGTCATGTGCTGGAACTGTTTAACAAATACTATAGACCGGAGGACTTAAACAACAGAAACACATTGTCTCATTGTTCTGGAGACCAAAAATCTAAGACCAACATATCAGAAGGGTTGGCTTCTTCTAAGGGCCAGGAGGAAAGATCTGTTCAGGCTTCTCTCCTTGGCTGTCTTCTCCCTGTGTTTTCATATGGTCTTTCTTTTGTATGTGCCTGTGCCCTGATTTTCTCTTTTTAATACAAGGACACCAGTCATGTTGGGTTAGGGTCCACCCATATGACTTCATTTTACTTAATTACATCTTGAAAGACCCTGTCTCCAAATACAGTCACATTGTGAGGTGCTAGGGATTAGGATCTGAGCAGCAACACTGATATATTCTTCATTACAAACTATAAAACACCAGTAAAATGAACTTAAATAAATCCCTGATTGTTATAAAGTGTCAACAAGGAAACTCCAAGAAAAAGGCCAAAGGGAAAAAACTATCTGAGAATAATGAAAACATTTTCAAGCTGAAATTTTTAAGATCTCAGAAAATTCATCAAACAAGTCTAAAATTTTTAAAAATTAAAAAGGAGTGTGTGCCAAACAACTCAGAGAATAAATTAGAAATAACTAGCAATCATTGAAAACTTTCTAGGAGTACTGCTGCGCTGAGCCCTTCTCCTGCATCAGGTTGCTAACCCACAGCAGCCCCTGAAGGGGGTCATTTTCTCCTTTAACAAATGAGGAAATTGATTCAATAACTTGGCTCTGGTCAAACTATCTATCAAGTGACTTAGCCAAGATTTAGTCCAGTGTTTGTTTGATTATGCTCTTAAACCTGTATTGCAGAAAAAAGACAAGAAAAGATACAGAAATTATTCAGCAAGATCAGTACTTTTAAAGGTGACTCATTCTGTCTCCCAGGCTCAACCCCTTCATCTCCTTTAATACTGATTAATGTACAGAAAATCCCACCTGCCCTGCATTGCTCAGAGAACTATGTGTAAGACTGTCCTTTCTGGGAAAGCATTTGTCAAAATGAAACAAAAAGACACAATTTGCCTTCTAGAAATTGATCCTAAAAATGATTCAGAAACTCAGCAAAAGCATTGCTTAAAACATGAAAGTAGTTTAAATTATGCTGCCATTTAAATGGTATTGGAAAACATTAATGATATTAGAAAATGCTCTCATAATAAAGGGGGGAAATTCAAGACTAAAGCTTGTGTATACAAAGCATTATCCTGATTTTTTTAAAAGCATTTAAACATATGCTGAGAAAAAAATGGTTTGAAAAAAATCCATAAAGCATTATGAATGGCTGCTCTGAGTGCTGCATCTGCTAGTGATTTTTATTTTCTTCTTAAAATTTTTTTGTTTTCCAAATTATCCATAATGAGCATGTATGATTTTTATTAAAATACTAATAAGTGAATATTTTTAAAAGGCTAAATAATAAATTTATGCTAAATATGTTATAGAAATAATTCTTTTACTTCTTAATCAGTAAAAGAAATAAAGAAGTAAGGAAAACCCTGAAATAGGGAAAGAAATTGAAATACTGGTGCCTCGCATAAAGAACGCCTCGCACAGCGAACGCTGCACACAACGAACTTCATTTCATGATTCATACAACGAACTTCGTTTCACACAACGAAGTCCCCCGAGCTTCCACGACCACTTTGCCCAAGCTTCCACGATTGCTTGTGCCTTTGTGGACCCAGGAAGAAGCAATAGTTGATGACACAGAAGTGGTGAAGGACATCATCACAGTGGCCCAAAGGTTGGAATTAGAGGTAGAGGAAGAGGATGTAGAGGAGCTTATTGAGGAACACGAAGAAGAGCTGACAACTGAAGAGCTCCAAGCACTTCTGGTCCAGCAACAGGACAATGCTCAAAGAGAAGCGTCATCTGATAACGAGGAGCAACAATCAAACAATCAACCAATCCCAACTGCTGACATCAAGAACATCCTGGTCAAATGGAAAGCAGTTCAGGAGTTTACCAATGCCCACTATCCGGATTCAGCTGAAGCAAACAGGATCAACGATCTTTACTCCGATACCCTTGTCCGTTATTTCCGGCAGATGTTGGAGAAAAGAGAAAAACAAACGACTTTGGACAGGTTTTTCATGAAACCATCGGCCAAAAAGCAGAAAATGGATGAAGATGTGCAAGATTCGGTAGACTCTACTTAGTCTGTCTTAAAATTAAAAAAATGTGTGTTTTTTTTTAAAAAAAATTATGTTTTTAGATGTATCTAAATAAAAATAATAACAAAAAATTTATCTTTTTTTATGTCATCTTAGCATATTTTATGCTACAGAACGAATTATTTTTTTTAACATGTATTGTTATGGGAAAACGCATTTCACATAACGAACTTTTCGCATAACAAACTTGCTCCTGGAACGAATTAAGTTCGTTGTGTGAGGCACCACTGTAAATGCAATAGAAAAAAGAATTCATAATAGTAAAAAATGGAAAGTAGCTCATATAATGGAGAAATTATTATATTAATCATCTACACTAATAAAAGAGAAAGATGCTAATTGACCATACCTCTGCTATACCCACAGCCAATCAGGAGTGATATGCAAATTAACCCAACAAATATGGTGGGTAAATTTGCCAGGCATTGCCCATGGGATATGGCTGTGATCAGGGACCAGGCAGGTGGGGCAGGAAGCGCCAGACACTGCTCACAGGGTCCAGGCTGCAATTGAGGACCGGGCAGGTGCCGGGCAGGCAGGGGTGGTCAGTGTCTCTGGGATCACTGTCTGCCCCTGGCCACCTGCAGACACAGGTGAAGCAGGCCCAGGTTGAACATTTTAATGAAAATGGAATGCCTGTGACCCGCCCCACTGCATTGCATCACTTGAGAGGAAAGGGCAGTGGGCAGTTAGAAGGCACCCGGGATCAGAAGGTACTGGGAGCAACCTGCAGGCATGCTACCAGGAAGTAGTGCTGAACCATGAGGACCCTGAGGGATGGTTGATGGAGGTGGATAAAAGTGCAGATGAGGTGGCTCTCACTAACGCCAAGCTAGAAAACCACATCCACAGCCTGATGGATGAAATCGCCTTTCTGAAGAAGGTGCAGGGAGAGGAGATCGCAGATCTCCGTGGAGATGGACATGTTCTCCAAGTCCGACCTCTCTGCTGTGCTCAAGGACATCTGAGCCCAGTATGCAGAAGCTGGCTGCCAAGGACATGCAGAATGCTGAAGAATGCTACAAGAATTGCTCACAATGGCAGTGCTGACCAAAAGCACTGCCAAGAACACCTATGGGTGTGCGCCACCAAGGAAGAGGTGTCTGAAAGCCGCCACTTGTTCAAGGCCAAGACCCTGGAGATCAAAACATGCCAGGGCATGAACAAAGCGCTGGGAAAGCAGCTGTAAGAGCTGGAGGATAAGCAGAATACTGACGTTAGTGCTATGCAGGACAAAATCAACAAATTAGAAAATGAATTGAGAACTACAAAGAGTGAATGGCAGGATATTTAAAAGAATATCAAGACCTCCTCAATGTGAAGATGGCTTTGGGCATTGACATTGCAGCTTACAGAAAACTCTTGGAAGGTGAGGAGACCTTCCTGCTCAGTTTCACCAGCATGGGAAGCATAGCCAGGGGCTACTCCCAGAGTTTCCAGGTCTTTGATTGATCTGCCTATGGTGCTTTACAGAATAGCTCCTACTTGATGTCTGCTGTGCCTTCCCTTCTTAATACAACAGCCACATCCAGGAGGAGCAGATCGAAGTGGAGGAGATCATTGAGACTGCAAAACTGAAGAAGCTAAGGATGTACCATCCTCTGAAGGAGAAGCTGAAGAGGAGGAGGAGAAAGAAGTGGCTGAGTAAGATGAAGGAGAGGGAGAGGAAGAGGTGTCAAGGAAGAATTTGAGGATGCAAAGGAGAAAGAAGGAGATGAAGGTGAAGGAGAAGATGCCCAAGAAGCTGAGGATGAGAAGAAAGATGAAGGTGCTGGAGAGGAGCAAGCAACCAAGAAGAAAGACTGAGCCCCTCTTTCCTTAATTATTTTAGGAATAATCCTCCTGAAACCAGGTCAACTCCATCATCAACTAGTTGAGTTCCCAATACTATATAAATTAAGAAGTCAGTATATATAACATTCTGAGGTGACTCAGGTTGGACATTAAATGTTGTGCTATGACTTTTCTCCCTCTGCAAAGTATCTGTTTGCTTGCAGAGTGTCTTCCTGGCTTGCTGTCAGACTATGCATGGTCTATGCTTATGAGTTCAGGATCTATGACAATGTGAATAACTCAGATGTTTACTATAAAAATACATAAATACATGAATTCACTAATATTAATGTTAAACTTCATGGAAAAAACAGAAAATAGTCCTTTGAATCTTTGGTGGTTAGAAATTAAAGACCTCAAATCATGTGCAATAAACAGTAAATAAAGTTACACTGAATGACAAAAAAAAAAATATATATATATATATATATATATATATATATATACACACACACACACACACACACACACACACACACACACACACACACACACATTAGTGGCCAGGAAACATTCAAAGAACTGGGGAACCATTTCCAAATCAGGAAGGGAAGTCACAGGGTGTATATTATTACTAAGAATACAATATTTCCTATAACTTACAACATATATAATGTGATGTATTAGATGCCTTCCTATTGCATGAAGTATGTATTCTCATAGAGTAATATTGGTAGATATGTTATAGTTATGGCAGTATGTCATATTCTATCTATAGTAATAAAAGGGTAATATGCTAATTAGACCATGAGACCTTCTAGATATCCTTCCAGGCAAAGCCATGATGGTGGGGCAGAGGCAGAGGCGGTTAGGGGTGATCAGGCCAGGAGGGGAGGGCAGTTGGGGGTGATCAGGCTGGCGGGGACTGCAGTTGGGGGCAAGCAGGACAGCAGGCAGAGTGGTTAGGGGCAATCAAGCAGGCAGGTAATTGAGCAGTTAGGAGCTGGCAATAACAGATTGCTAGTGGGTTGTCCCACTGCCAGTTTAGGCCTGATCCTACAGGGGTCCCAAATCAGAGAGGATGCAGGCCAGGCTGAGGGACACCCCCCCTCTGCACAAATTTCGTGCACTGGGTCACTAGTAATATATAAATTTTTACAAGGTTTTACATAGGCTGCAAGCTAAGAATGTGACCTCCAAAGCCTAAAGTATTTACCATCTGAAACTTCACAGAAAAAATTGATAGACTCCTGCCATAAAATATTATTAAATTAATAAAGATTCTGTTACAGCAATATTAGAATGTTACATAAAATAATTTTTCATGAAATATCATAAAATGAAGACATACATAAAGATTAGAAGAGACCAAAAGCTGTATGATAGCTTTGTTTTCAATCATTCATTGGCACATATTTTTGAAACACTTCTGTGCCAGACCCTATTCCTGAACATAAGAAACATCAATAAACAAAACAGACAAAAATCTCAGTCCAGAGGAGTTCGCTTGCTCAGGAGGAAGGCAGACTGAACAACAACTTGTATGCTATGAGGAAAAGGTGTGTTATCTTTATAATTGTGCGTAGAGTAGCCAAAGCACTTCTCCTTGTGAATGTGACAGTTGATCAAAACTAGAGATAGGCAATGCCCTGGAAGAGGCAACTAAGGATGAAATATGCCTGGAATGTTGAGGAGTGTGAAGGAAAAAAGCCACATGCTAACCTGACAAGCTCAGGGAAGGCCTGCATGGCAGTCTTGCAAACGACTGAGACCTAAGATAACCACAAAAGATGGCTTGAAAATTCAATATCTAACAGGTTATAGTAGGTAGTCATGTCCCAAATATTTTCCCAGACAAAGATCAACTTTGATCTTTTAACTGAGCCCATTTGCCTTTTTGCCTCTAAGATAACATATCTGTGAGATGTCTGGGTAACTTGTAACTTCCCTTTTTCCGGAGCCCCTGGGGAACAACCAAATGTGGTGGGTGCCAGGACAGATGCCTCAAATTCCTTCTTTATCATGTTAATTGTTCCTGCACTCACCTGAGTACACCTCCATCATTTTACTTTTTATCCAATCCCAGGAGTTTCCCACCGCTTTGCTTTCTCCCGCCTCCTTACTCCAGCACCAATGAATTTCATGTAACCCACCTATGTCCCTCCTTTGATTTCGGTGTATAAATAGAGAAATGTAACCCGCCATTCTTCGGAGCATTATCTTAATCCGTTGAGGTTCTGCTTCCCGGCATTTGTCGACAGTTTTGGCTGAAATAAACTCATAAAAAAATTCTTTACAGGTTTCAATGGTATTTTTTCATTAACAAGAGGTAAAAAGGACAACACACTAAATTTAGTCAATTAGGTAAGCTAAAAGAGGTAGTGTGGTGAAGTAAGGTCATAGAGTTTGGAAGACCACTGTGAGGACTGGGAACAGGGTTTTGAGCAGAGGAGTGCATATTGTGAATTGCATCTTGAAAAGAAGGCTATTGTTGTCATAATAGTCAAACACTGTAAGGACACTGGGTAGCAAGCTAAATGTAGAAATAAAATTTTTAAAAAGCAAAGGTGGAATGGTGGTGGAGTAAGTGGATGCTGCACAGACATGCTCCCAGGACTAACCTGGATTTACAACTAAAATACAGAAAAAACTTCCTAAATAATCAACAGAAGACTCGTTGGAGAGAACCCTGAAAACCCAGGACCAAAAGTGAAGACCTCATAGAGATTAGTAGGAGCAGCAGAGGCGCAAAAGGGCTGGCCAGGCTCCAACAGACAGCAACTAAACTTTCAGAGAGATATTATATCTGTGGGGAGTTGCCACTGAGAAATCTGGGGTCTAATCCCCAAGTTGGGTCCCCCAGCAGAGAGCACCGAAGTGGGATGATACCCACATAACAAAAGCAGCAGGGTTGCTGTTTGCAAGGAGAGATTGATGGAAATTCAGGAACCCGCTTAAAGGGCCAATGAACAAAATTCCCTGTGAGCTCCAACCTTGTACTCCAGCAGATGGAGGGCAGAGTGGACTAGAGTTGTATGAACAGAAGCCAGTATTGGGGGCTCTGGGGACAGAGCTCAGAGGCAGACACCCCGCGTTTTCTATGCTGTGTCTTTTTTACAGACATTTGCTATATAAGTGACCTTGCCAGGGGGTAAGACAGTTGATTCACCCTCCACCCTATTGGAAAACATCTTTCCCACTGTGCAGAGTTGCTCACGACCATTAAGAGACTAAGAATAACAATTAGCCTCAAGGCAGAAGCAATTGCTCCAATCTATTGAATTGGGGCAATTCTTGCCACATCTATGGACGATTTCCTGTGGGCAATCCAAGAAAAAATCCTATCAGACCATAGATGTAGACAGAGGCAATCTCTGTAGCAAGCATGTCAAACTCAAAGGCTTACACAGGCCAAATAAACATGGCTTATCTTTATGTGGGCTATAAAAAAAACAAAAGCTTTAATTTTCAAAGAAACATAGGTTTATTTCTATAGAGACATGCTGAATACAAAGGGCTGAAATAAATGAGTAATCTTTAACACAAAATATAATAGAACATTTTAATAAAAATTAATATTTTTTCTTGAACATTGACTTATCAGACACTGAATAACTGCACAAATTAATAAGCATAATGCAAATAAACCCATTTTTCTTTTTCTCCAAAAGCAAAATATTTCCTTTTGTGCACTCCAATTAAGTCAGTCCAAGACTAATGATGTGGTGATCAGCTCCTAAAATTTTTGCTGCTAGTATTAATGTAGAGAAATGATACATCCAAGGCATGTAAGGCATGTAATGGAAATGAATGCAACATGATTATAATAACCAGTCATTAGTGAATGTCTAGTTTATTATTAATAACTATGTATAATAGAATATTGTAAAAATTGAGTTATAAAATTTTTATTAAAATGTTTCTTACATACTGTTACATTGGCTGGGCTGCAGAAATATTCATTGTGGGCCCTACACAGCCAGTGGGCCACAAGTTTGACTTGCTTGCAGAATCCTTGGACCTTTTCCTGATATAATTAATCAGAAGTAGTGTTTGACCTTGTCTTGCACTAGAGATTGAGAGGCATAGTAGATCTACCTATGCCCACATACAGTCACAAACCCAAATAGGCAGCCAAAATGAGGAGACAAAGAAACAATCCCCAAATGAAAGAATAAGAGAATTTTCCAGAAGAAGAGATAAATGAAAGGAAGATAGTACAAAGAAAGAACACATTGGGAGGAATACACAACAGATTAAGGAAAGCTGAAGATTGAATAAGTGAATTAGAATACTAGGTTGAAAACAAAAAACACTCAATCAGAGAACCAAAAGAAAAAAAAAAAAAAACAATTAAAAAACAAGAGGACAGGGAGCCGTGGAACGATATGAAACATAACAATATTCAAATAGCAGGTATGCCAGAAGAGGTAAAAAGTTAGAAAGGGATAGAGAACATGTTTGAAGAAATAATGGCAGAAAACTTCCCTAACCTGGTAAAGGAAAAAGACATACAAGTCCAGGAGACACAAAGTACCCCAAGTAAGAAGAACCCAAACAGGTCCACACCCAGAACACATCATAATTAAAATTTGCCAAAAATTAAACACATAGGGTATCTTTAAGGCAGCAAGAGAAAAGCAAACTGTTACCTATAAAGGAACTCCAATAAGGCTGACAGCTGATTTGTCATCAGAAACTCTACAACCCAGCTAGGGCTAGCCTCATTTAAAATTTTTTTTCTGTCCCAATTGGTTATTTTCTACTACTGTGTTTCCCTGAAAATAAGACATCCTCCGAAAACAAGACCTAGCACAACTTTGGGTGAAAAAAATAATATAAAACACTGTCTTATTTTTGGGGAAACAGTGTACTAGTCTTTTAGAGCACTGATTTAATCATTTGCTTTATCTAATTTATTGTTGATTCCTCTGGTATATTCTTTATTTCAATTATTATTATATTCTTTCTTTTTGACCTGTACTTTTTATGTTTTATATCTCCACTAGAGGCCTAGTGCACAAAATTTGTGCACTCAGAGTGGGTCCCTCAGCCTGGTCTTCACCCTCTTGTGGTTTGGGAGCCCTCAGGGGAATGTCTGACTGATGGCTTAGGCCCGCTCATCTTAGTGCTGCCACGGAGGTGGGAGAGGCTCCCACCATCGCCACTGCACTAGCCAGCCCTGAGCCTGGCTTCTGGCTGAGCAGTGCTCCCCCTCTGGGAGTGCACTGACCACTAGGGGGCAGCTCCTGCTTTGAGCATCTTCCCCTTGATGGTCAGTGCTCATAATAGCAACCAATCATTCCCTTGTTCTGTTGATTTGCATATTAGCCTTTTATTATATAGGATTTTATGTTTTCTGTCTCTTTGTTGAAGTTCTCACAGAGGTCATCAATTCATCTCTTAAGTTCATTGAGCTTCCTTATAACCATTGTTTTGAACTCTGTATCTGATAGATTGCTTGTCTCCATTTTGTTTGGTTCTTTTTATGAAGTTTTGTCCTGTTCTTTCTTTTGGGACATTTTTTTTTTTTTTTTGTCTCCTTGCCTTTTATACTATGTACTAGGCAGATGCGCTATGTCTCTTGGTCTTGACAGAGAGCTTTTATATAGAGGGTGCCCTATTAAGTCCAATGATATAGCATCCCTGTTCACTTGGGCTGGGTTCTCTGTGTGTGCCCTTCTTTGTTGTTGGTACATCAGTGAGTGGCGAGTATGGTGACCCTCAGGTTCATTGGCTATGATGGCTGACCATGACCACGATAGACAAGCTGTTGCGTGGAGTTTAACCCCATTGAGTGAGAGTTATGTTAGCAGTACTCTGGTGCCAGCTGTGTCTCTCTTTGGGTGTGTCGTTTGTGGAGCTGGTTATGTTGTGCTCTGTTGCGGTCTGAAACTGGTGACCAGAAGTGGACTATTAGGAGGGGATCTACTACTGACTAGGACCAGGTCTCATTTGTGTCAGGCTTGGGGCCACTTGGTAGGATCTACAAAGCGATACGTGTTTTGTTGCCACTTATACTGGGTTTGGGCGAGGCTATGCTGTGAGCTGAGGCTGGCTGCCACTTAGGCCAGGCTAAATATCCTTTTATGAGCACCATGATGTGAGCTGAGGCCAATCTCCACTTTTCCAAGGCTCAAGGCCACTTAATTGAAGCTGTTCATGGCTGACTGGCCACAATTTGTGCCAGGCTTCAGACCACCTGATGGGGTTATAAAAAAGTCGAGACCAGTCACTAATTACATTGGGTGTGAAACCTCTTAGCAAAAGTGACAAGGTACACTGAGGTTATCAGCTGCTTGTTTGGGATTTGTGGAAATTGGAGAAATTTTGAAAAAATTGGCAACACAAGCTGAGGCAGGACACTCTGAAGAGGAGCCAGTAAAGAGGCTTGGGCTGAGCAAGTATGTTGGTTGGGGTGGTGTCTCAGGGATTTACCAGGGTGGGACAAAGACATTAGTCATGTTAATGGAGAGCACAAATTTGTGCCTATCTGTGCTGGGTTAGTTGGGTGAGAGAAGAGCTCAACAAAGGAGCAATTGCACCTGCCAGTGTTCCCATTCCCAGAGAGAGTTGCTCCAATCCCTGTTAGTAAATTTAATTGTTCCCTATATGTCTCTGGTGCTTTTTGAACTGTTGCCCCTGCATTGGAGCATAGAGTTTGTTCATGAGTAAGTCTGGGCATGGGCCCTTTTAGAGCAGTGCTTCGATTTCCTGCAGCCCTTTGTCTTTTACAGATGCAATCCTCACTGTTTTTTACAGCCAGATGTTATAAGGATTCTTCTTCCCTGCACTGGTGTCCCAGACTAGTGATCTCAGTGTGTATGGGGCCCCTTAAGAGGAACCTCTGCAGCTGAGATATACCTTTTAATTCTTAATCACAACACCATGTTGAACCTGTTCTTTCTGCATTTCTACTTCTCCTACCAGTCTCAACATGGCTTCTTCTTTATATTCTCAGTTATAGGACTTCTGTTTTGCTAGTCTTCAGGTAGTTCTCACTGATGGCTATTCTATAATTTGGTTGTAATTTTGATGTGATCATGAAATGAGACAACACAGAGCTTATGTAGTCTGCCATTTTGACTAGAGGAATCCCTTATCCCTTTATTATTTTATACACATTTTGATGTAAAGAAACTATAATGTAGTCTTTAAATGATAAAACACATATATTGGATTGTTACTGTATTGAGGAATAATTAACACAGCTTAGAGATGAATGCAATGATATTGTTTTTACTCATTTTCAGTAGAGGGTGAGAACATCTTTGTTTCAAATACAGTTGTATATTGTTGGGTGGAAAGACAGAGTTGTTTTTATATATAAATTGAGCAGTGAGTCTGGATGGTGAGTAAACAAAAGGGATGGGCTATGCTATTGGGTTTCACCACCAAATTTGTCCCCCCTTCTATCCTCTTCTCTGCGATGCAGAGGTTGAGACTTTGCAAAATCATTTCTGGATTTTAAGCTCACTCCATGGTAGGCAATGCCCACCAGGAGTAACTTGGCAAAGACTTGAAAGACAGGGTAGAAAGATGGATTTACTCTGTTCTGTTGGCTTCCTGTATGCTTGCTGTTCTTTTGATTCAAAGCAGAAGGTAGACTTTATTCTTGAAGCAGCAGCTGAAACAAGTTTGAAGTTTTTCTGAGCCACAAGCACCAACCAGCTTATATTGCCTTCTCAGGGGTCTTGATTTCAGGTCAGTAGGACCCCTCCTCTAAACTCAAAGATAGTAACACCAGCCAAGTAGCACATCCTCCTTACAGGTCTGTTTTGATTCTACAAGCCTGTTATGGGTTAAACTATATCCCCCTCCCCAACTCATATGTTGAAATTTAATTCCCAGTACCTCTGAATGTGATTTTATTTAGAAAGAGAGATCATAGCAAATGTAAGTAGTTAAAATTAGGTCATTAAGTTGGGTTCTAATTCAAATAGACATATACACACATAGGGATGACAACATGTGAAGATGAAAGCAGAAATTGGGGTGATGCTTCTACAAGCCAAGAAATGCCAAAGATTACCAGCAAAACATCTTAAAGTAGGGGTGAGACCTGGAACAGATTTTCTATCACAGACCTTAGAAGGAACCAACTCTATTGACACCTTGATCTTGGACTTCCAGACTCCAAAACTGTGAAACAATACATGTTTGTTTAAGTCACCCAGACTCTGGTACTTTGCTATGGTAGCCCTATCAAACTAATACAGAGCCTTCCTACAAGTCTCTAGATTTAATAATTCCAACCTTTGCCCTTTATTCCTCCAGTCTGGAAGAAGGTAAATGCTTCACAAAATGACTGTCCTTATGATATCATATGTGTTTCTCCTTTTGTTTTTTGAGTTATATAATTAACTTTACTCCAAGATAAAGAGTCTTTATTTAAATTATATCTGTTAAAATATTTTGTATAGTCCTGACCAGTGTGGCTAAGTGGTTAGAATGTCAGCCTGTGCATCTAATGTTCCTGGGTTTGATTCCCAGTCAAGGACATGTACCTGGGTTGCAGGTTCAATCCCTGGATCCAAGCAATAGATTTATCTCTCTCACATTGATGTTTCTCTCTCCCCCTATCTCTTTTTCCACTCCATAACTCCCTTCCATTATCTCTAAAAAATCAATAGGAAAAAAACATCCTCAGGCAAGGATTAATAAAATAAAAAATCACCGAAACTGGTTTGGCTCAGTGGATAGAGCATCAGCCTGCAAACTGAGAGGTCCTGGGTTCGATTCAGGTCAAGGGCATGTACTTTGGTTGTGGGCACATCCCCGGTGGGGAGTGTGCAGGAGGCAGCTGGTCGATGTTTCTCTCTCATCGATGTTTTCTGCTCTCTGTCCCTCTCCCTTCCTCTCTGTAGAAAATCAATAAAAAATATATTTAAAAATAAATAAATAAAATAAAATAAAAAATTGAATAAACAAATAAAATAAATAAATACCTTGTATACTTTTTATCTCCTGACTACACTTTGGCTGATACACCTAGTTTTCTCATATGGAAGCAAGCTTAGAGGAGTTAAACAACTCACCCAAAGTCAAAGTGCTAGTGAGTGGCAAAGCTAGGTTGGCATGATTCTCAAAGTTATTTTCTTAGTATCTTAACAACAAATGACTACATCTCCACAAACTAAAAATCTGATGCAACTGGTCACTGCACAAGTATAAGACAGGATAAAACCCTGTATTTTAAAAGCTGAAGGCTGACTTTATCTATTAACTAACTTGTTGTTTTTGCATATATTTGTAACCTACATCAACTCAGATCCTCTTAAAGCAGAGACAGTCTCAGCCAGGCTAGTGAATCTTTGAGTAAATGGTGCCCATTGGAAGGATTCCATGTCTGGCAAGAATGGGCCAGTTTTAGTATTCCTGCCATGTTCAGTCATGGGCTGGGTATAGTCTGAAGAAAATGTGACCTTGTCATGATAGCCCTGTAGGTTCAAAAGGACCATGGTTTGAGATTGTTAGTTAATTATGCTCTCCATACAGATTTTCCTTAAGGAGATCTAATACATACATTGTGGCTGCTACATAACCTTTTTCTCCATGCCCTGTCTAGCAATTACTCTGTGGTTCCTATGGGCTATTCTTGAGAGGAAATTTAGAAGAAGGAGTTCATTGGGGTGAACCAGCCTCCTACCAATACAGTTGGTTGCTGGTCCAATATTGATACTCATCATCCCTTCTACTGTACCCATTCCTCTCACTCTTAGTTGTTATGGTAGCCTTCATGGAATGGTGGTGATTCAAGCCTTAATACCAAGGAGTCTGAGCCCTTGCTAATCACACCCTTTCTCATCAGGATTACTGCATCTTTCCATTCCAGATTATAATAGGGCACCCACACAGATCACCTGAGCTCCACACACATTCCTCTGACTCCTTTGTGTAACAGCAACTTTACCTCCTTTGTTGGGAATATAGCACAATGTAAAGGTTGATGATTTAATGCATACACTGTGTCCTGAAGGATATAGCACTTATCCCTTAGTATTTTCTCGAACCTAGCACTTCATTTCAGCCTTCAGAAAGCGATTCCAGTGATCTACAAGACCAGCTGCTTTTTTAGGGCAAGGTTGTGATACAGCCAATGGATCCCATAGTTCTGAGACCACTCCTGCACCACCTTTGCTCTGACATGGGTTTCCTGGTTGTATTGTATGGGATTCCAATCTTATGGGATAAGGCATTCTGCAAACAGCACCTGAAGAGTGGTGCTGACTGAAGCTCTGAAGGAAAGGTGAATTATACCTAAAAATATATATTTATCCCCAGTGGCACAAATTACTGCTCTTCCAGGATGAAAGGGGTCCAATGTAGTAGACTTGTTACCAAAAGGATGATTGGTCTACTTAAGAAATAGTGTCATATTGAGTGCCCAGAATAGGTCTCTGTTGATGGAAGATTGGATGTTTAGAGACAGAAGTAGCTAGATTGGACTTGTTAAATGAGAATTTAAGTACTTGAGCTCTTGTACCAGCTTTAAGGAGGCCAGTGATAAAGACTGTTCAACCTGAACTGGCTGAGTTGTTTGCCTATTTCTTCATGTTGATATCCACCATTATATAATTAATTATACAATTAATGGTGGATATCAACATGTGATATAAATCTTAATTCTTTGTGCTTTCTTCCCAGTTGCATGCCTTTGTTCCAGATCTGTTTGTCTTTGGTCTGCCTTTCTGATTTCTCTACTGGAGTTTAACAGGAATTCACACAGATACCTCTGACACTAGGATCTGCCATAGTGTATGGTCCCCATAGCAGGACTGAATGTTGCATGACCCATTGCAGAGCCCTTTCCTGCTGCAGGATTCACTTAAAATTGGTAACTTTCTGTATCATCTGACATACAGAATATCCTAGTTATACAATGTGGGCCGCAGAACATTTCCTTCTGTGTGGTAGGGATACAGCAGTTTATCTGCTACTATGGAGGGGACATCTTAGCCCAACTGGACCCCTAAAAACTCTACTCAAATGACCCTAGAATTTTTGTATGGTTTAATCCTCACTTTTTAAGCACATAAATCTTACCAATGCCTGAAGCATACTAGCCACCACTTGTTTGACCTGTCCAAACAATATGATGCCATCAGTGTGATGAATTAATGTGATATTTTGCAGATGTTGAGTGGTTATTTCCTTGGACTGATACTGAGGGTAGGAAAGCTAGCATAGTGCTGAGACAAAGTACAAGTGAATGTTGTTGTCTATACTACATGACTATAAACTGTTTCTGATTCATAGAAAAGAATACAAATCAATAGAATGTGCTGTAACAACACCACCACATCAAGTCCCAAGCACAATATTTTTAAATGGAACTACTTCTTGGTTGAGCTTGGGTGGTCTACACAGATACAGAAAAGTTAGGAAACTTAACTATTTTTTTGTGGTTTTTAAAATATTTATTATTGAAAGTATTATATATCTTCCTTTTTCACCTCATTAAGCCCCTCCAGCTCACCCCCACCCCTCGCCCCAGGCTTTCACTTCCTAATTGTCCATGTCTATGCGTTATGCATATATACATACAAGGTCTTTGGTGTATTACCTCCCACCTACCCTCCTCCACGTTCCCTCTGAGAATCTTCATTCTGTTCCATGTCTCTGGATTCTATCTGTTCATCAGTTTATTTTGTTAATTAGATTCCACATATGAGTGAGATCATGTGATAGTTGTCTTTTTCTGACTAACTTATTTCACTTAGCATGATACTCTCCAAGTCCCTCCATGCTATCTCAAAGGGTAAGAGATACCTCTTTTTTACTGCTGCATAGTATTCCATGGTATAAATGTACCACCTTTTTTTATTCACTCATTTGCTGATGGGCCCTTGGGCTGTTTCCAGATCTTAGCTATTGTAAATTGTGCTGTTATGAATATAAGTGTGCATAAATTCTTTTTGATTGATGTTTCAGGTTTCTTAGGATATATTCCTAGAAGTGAGAACACTGAGTTAAATGGCAGTTCCATATTTAATTTTTGAGGAAATTTGAAACAAGTGGAAGAATATACCATGATCATGGATTGGTAGAATCAACATAATTAAAATGTCCATACTACCCAAGGCAATTTACAAATTTAATGAAAATTCTATTGAAATGCCAACGGCATATTCACAGATCTAGAACAAATACTCCAAAAATTTATATGTAACAAAAAAAGACCCTGAATAGCTGCATCAATCTTGAGAAAGAACAAAGTTGGAGGAATCGCAATATCAGATATCAAGTTGTACTACAAAGCCAACGTAATCAAAACAACATGGTATTGGCATAAAAACAGGCATATATATAATATATCAATGGGAACAGAACAGAGACCCCAGAAATAGACCCAAGCCATTATACTCAATTAATATTTGATAAAGGAGGCAAGAGTATACAATGGAGTCAAGGCAGTCTCTTTAATAAATGGTGTTGGGAAAATTCAACAGATACATGCAAATAATGAAACTAGACCACCAACCTACAGCATACAGAATAATAAACTCAAAATGGATAAGAGACTTAAATGTAAGTCATGAAACCATAAAATTCTTAGAAGAAACTATAGGCAGAAAAATCTCAAACATCTCTCATAGTAACATGTTTATGGATACATCTTCTAAGGCAAAGGAATCTAAGGAGAAACTAAATAAATAGGAATACATAAAAATAAAATGTTTCTGCACAGCAAAAGAAACCATCAACAAAATGAAAAAGTAGCCCACTATATGGGAGAACATATTTGGCAATGATACATCTGATAAAGGGTTAATGTCCAAAATATATAAAGAACTCATAAAACTGCCTTCCATTCTCATGGTCCTTTTCTCTATCTCATTTTGCAGAGTACTTCCTGTCATTCAAATGCCTCCTCTCTCCCCGCATCAAGGAGAGAATTATTAGGTGCCAGTGCATTCAATAGATGGCTACTCAGTTGCACTTGAAAATGTTCATTTACTGTAATAGGCTCATTATTCTAGGAATGCAATTGAAACCCAGATGGTTATGACCTCAGGAAACAGAAAGTAGCAAATCTCTGCAGAAATGTTAACTTATTCCATAGCAGGGTAGCCCTTTCCTTGGGGAGAGTGGAGGAATCTGTCACCCAACCTTTTAATTCTCTCACAACCTCATAGATGGTTGGATCTTAGGGGACTTTAGAGGACTTCTAATAAAAAATCCTTAATTAACCCACAGAGAAACTAAAGACCACCAACTCAAAAAAAAAAAATACAGTATTTACTCTCTTAGAAACATTTTTCAGTGACTATTAAAATTTGGAGTAGCCAAGGAATAGGTAAGAATGACTCTGTGTATATTTAGGTTTGTATAGCACCATGCAACATGGACTTCAGGGGGATCTATCTTACAACCGCACTCTGATAAACACTGAAAGCATTTACAAAGGCAACAAAAAAGAAAAAGCCGGGAGTGAAATCACAGCCCATACCAATGGCCTATGTAAAATGAGGGGTTAGACAGATGACAAGCTCTGACATTCTATTTCATGATGTCCCTTGTTTCTTTAAAAATTATTAATAAAATGGAGTTTAATATAAATATACCAGTAATTAACTATACATCATCCATATAGCCAGTGTAGAAATGTAGTTTGACACTAATGATTTAGACTGGAAACAGTTCAACAAATGGGCTTAAAATAATTAGAAATGTTTTCCCCTTCAGTGTGCAATGCTTAGACTAATCTGAGACTTTATTTTTAAGCTCAGAATAGCTATATTCCGGAGACCTCATTTGAGTTGGATTTCCTTGTTTAAAGTAAAATTTTATAGCCTTATATGACTTTATAAGCAGGGCATCATTACACACACACACAGACACACACACACACACACACACACACACACACACGCTAGCGCGCCATATTCAACATTTCTAATTTCAGACTCTGAACAAAGAGTGCATTTTGTAGCATAATAAGACAAATTTACTAGTATTAAAGAGGCAGGCTTATTGTAAGTTTTACAACATTAAAAAATGCAATGGGTTTTTTAGAGCCCCAAATAATTTCTAGCGCTTAACATTTCTCATTTTGAGTTAAAACAGAGCCAAGACCAACAATCCAGTAGAAAAATTGGCAAAGGATTTGAACAGACAATCTGCAGAAAAGAAAAAAATAACTTTCTTAGTCATATGAAAAGATGCTCGCTGCACTTAGCATAGAGAAATGCAAGTAAAAACTATAGTGGAATGCTACTTTTCATCAATAACATTGGCAAACATCCAAACATTGTTACTACTTTCATTGGTGTAAAGCTTCGGGGAAGCAGGTCCTGTCCTGAGTTGCTGCTGGGAGTGCACAGCTCCAGAGATGGTCTATTTGGATACAGCTATCAACCTTATAATCATGTGTTACCCTTTAACCTAGTAATTTTATTTTGAACTTTATTCTGCAGGTATACTTGCACACAGACAAAATGACACATATATAAGGTTTTCCATTTCAGCATTGTTTATAACAAAAGATTGGAAACACCCCAAATTTCCATTAATAGGGATTATTTAAATAAAATATGGAACATGCAGTTATTTGGAACTTTAGGGAAAAAAATTCCAAATATATAATTTTGTGAAAAAAATCAAGGTGAATAAAACTGAGTATACAGCATGTTCCTTATGTGTAACAATAAAAGGAAAATTATATATGTTTATGTTAAAAACTCTGGAAAAATGCACAGGAGACAAAAGTTTTATGGACATGGGGCAGATGACAAATAGAGCGAGGAGGCAGACATTTTATTGCAAATCTTTCACTTCTTTATTTTCCCCAAGATTTGATATATAATTAACATATAGCATTGTGTAAGTTTAAGGTATACAATGTAATAATTTAAAATATGTATATATTGTTAAATGATTGCCAAAATAAGGTTAGTTAACACACCCGTTACCTCACCTAGTTTAAATTTTTTTGTTTTACCTGTGACAAAAACTTTTAAAATCTGTTCCCTTAACAATTTTTAAATATACAAAACAGTGTTGTTAACTATAGTTACCATACTGTATATCATATCTTCAGAATTTATTCATCATATGTCTGGAAATTTGTACCTTTCACCCACTTTTTTCCTATCACCTTGGCAACCATCAATCTGTTTTCTGATTCTGTGAGTTAATTCTTTTTTCATTTAGATTTCATAAAGAAGTGAGATGATACAGTCTTTCTCTGTCTGATTTTTGAGCCTATATAATAAAAGGCTAATATGCAAATTGTCCCCTCGACTGGAAGTTCAACCAGGAGTTGGACCTGGGGGAGGCACTGGCCATAGGGAGGGGCTTCAGGCAGTTGGCCAGCTAGCACCACACCTGATTGGCCAGCCAACCACCTGCAGCACCAGCCTCTCTGGCTCGATATGACCCCAATCAGGGTAGGCCAGCCAGACCCCACCAGAGCACGAATTCGTGCACCAGGCCTCTAATAAAGTATAATGTCCTCAAGCTCATCCATATGATCACAAATAGTGGGATTTTGATGGATGAATGGATAAAGAAATGGATATATATATAAATACTCCCACACTTCTTTATCTGTTCATCCATCAATGGACAATTACATGACTTCCATGTCTTGACTATCTATACATATAAAACCCTAATATGCAAGTAGACCAAACAGTAGAACAACCGAACAACCAGTTGCTATGACATGTGCTAACCACCAGAGGCATGCACAGAACATGGTGGGCATTGGCTGCAGACGGCAGAGCACAGAACATGGTGATGTTGGCCACGAAGATCCACATGGGGGCAGGATCTTTGACCACATGGGGGTGGCCATCTTGTGTGTTGGAGTGATGGTCAATTTGCATATAACCTATTTATTATATAGAATAAGTAAAATAAACAGAATCTTTGCCCACTCTCTTTTTCTGCTATTACTTTCCATCAGTTAACATGAAAATTTAAGCATAATCTGGATGTTTATCTATTCTTAATTTTATATCTTGCTAAAATTTCTGAAATAAAAATGATAATATGTAGTACCCTATAATAAAATAATAAAACATCTACAATTCTCAATTACTTATGGTTGTTTAAAATTACACTATTTTTCTTATCAGCTCATTTATAACCAAAACCTACAACATACTAATTTTGCTCAAAATCCATGGTTACCTGGCTTGATGTGGGAGGGGCAACCCAAAACTATTCTGTGCTCTTGCTCTAATAGTTACATGTCTGGATGAATCCTCACATCTTCTAGAAAACAGACAGGAAAAAGTAAGACTAGAACCAGCTAGTGTCGTCAGGCTCTTCCTGGTCCTCTTATGCACTGTGTAGCTCAGTGGTTCAAGGATCCAGGTTGATACATGCTCACCAAAATACAAGAAATTTAACCACTGGGTTCTAATGTCTTAACCCAAGTTATATTAACAGTTATGAGACATCATTCTTTATTTCCAAATTTTCCCCATTTGTGCTTTCCAAGGTTGGCCTTGTGACTGCATAAATGTCAGGGCCAAAAAGTTGCTCTGAGCTCATCTGATCTGGAGAGCCAGGATGAGCCATCAGACTCAGATTTTGTTGCCTTTGCAAAATAAATGTATAGAAATAGGTGGCACCCAATAAAAGTAAAAAAAAAAAAAAAAAAAAAAAAATTAAATGAATGAAAACTCTGAAGGGTAAAAAATGGAATGTGTGACATATTTAGAGATATCATTCTGCTATTTTCCACTTCTGGGGTATCACACTGAATAATTAGTGAGTCCAGGGGCACTCGTGTGACAATGACCCAAGTTTCAATCGGTCTTGGTTGTGAGAGAGCAGCAGTCAAGGGGAAGTTTCCTCAGAAAGAGCATATTTCTTCAAGGGATATATGTCAAGAGACACGGAGAGAAAGGGTGAGGATTGAGAAGAATGGGGGAGGTGATGGCAGAAGAAAGGAAGGAAGGAAAATTGCAATTGTAGTTTGATTATCAGCTGTGAGTAATGTACTCTTTAAATCATTTCACTTTATTTTGTTGTGTGTATGTATGTGTGTTGTTGAAGGAAATTCACATATGTACAGGTAAAATTAATTTTCTAAAAGATAATGCTTCATAAACTGAAGTTATTTTTTAAGACCTGGTGAAGCACATTATTTTATAGCAGGAATTTAGTCCTATTATCATAAACTAAAAAAACAAACAAACAAAAAATAAGGCCTTGTCTTTATTTGGCCCTCAATGGTCTGTGATTGCACAATAGCTATGACATAAAAATATGCCCTCAAAAACACGTACTTTAAGTGGTTGTATCATAGAGTTCACAAAGAAACACACTTTATAATTGAGTTTGCAATCCCCAAAAGTTATGAATAAGCACTGTATATAGCATAGAATTAATATTCATAGTGTAAAATCCACAAGAAGTACAGAAAAAATATGCAAAAATTCACTGATAGTAGAAGATTCAGTTCATATTATATCAAAAAGACACACACACACACACATACACAAATGAGATAGATAACAAATAATGAGATAATTGCTATATATCAAATTATATACCCTAAAATAAGATAATTTTTTAGAGATGACTTAATAATAGTCACAAAAATTGACTCTAATCATCCAGAAAGTAGATATCAATACATATTTTATGATAAACATAAAAAATAATATTTTCTGATCATAATGCAATAAAATGAGATATTAGTAATAAAAGTAAGTGCTAGGAAAAAAATATACCTACCATCTAAAATATTTAAAATATTTTCTTGAGAAACCATGATGGTGGCACCCCTATGTTTATAGCAGCATAATTTATAATAGCTAATATTTAGAAATAGCCCAAGTGCCATTAGCAGATTAGTGGACTAAAAAACAGTGGTACATCTACACAATGGAATACTATCCTATATAATAAAAGAATAATATGTAAATTAGCTGTCACTCCACAACAAAATGGCAGTGCCCATAGCAGATGCTGGCGGCATCGCCCAGGCAATAGGAGTCCAGCATCTGCTCCTTGGCCGTGGAGGGAGGGAAGGGGTCTCTGGCTAGAGGACTGGGAACAAGACATTGAGCTCAGCACCAGCGGCAGCATGAGCTTAGTGTCCAAGCCATGGCTGTGCTGCGGAAGAGAAGGGGCCTGTGGGGCCGTGAGCCCAGCATTTATGCTGTGGTCAGCCATGCGGCAGGAGGGAAGGGTCCTATGGGCTATGAGCCCAGCTTCCGCTCCCCTGCCTGCCTTGTGCCAGGAGGGAAGAGGCCTGTGGGGCCTTGAGCTCAGTGTCCCCATGGCAGGGAAGGAACCAGAAAAATGGATCTTTCCAGTTCCTGATGTTGACAGAGCCCTATGGATGCCAAGGTCCTCCACCTGCAGCCCCCAGTTGCAGCCCAGCAGCCCCAGTGACAGACAGTCCAGATGGGATTGGCATGGCACCATGGCAGGGAGGGGTGTCTGGCAGGCATGCTACAGACATCAAATCACTGCTGCAGAGGCTGCCCCCATCGCCCCCCCCCCCCACCTCCCCCCTACACACATACACACTCAAGTAGTATGGTCCAAGGGGGCAACTCCTGAGGCAAGGCTCCCATGGCAGCTGATGCACAGCCAGGCAAGGAAGCTGGACCGGAAAGCCCAAGCACCCAAGTACCTGGGCTGAAGGGCGTCATGGGCTGGGGCCCTGAGGAGGCCCCAGGACAAGCATCTTCCCAGAGGCTGTGTGGAAGGAGAGGAGGAACCTCTGGCTAGAGACCAGGTGAGGGATGCTGGCATCTTTGCAGGCCAAGACTAGGCTGAGGGACACCCCTACACTGTACCCCTGTGCACAAATTTCATGCACCAGGTCTCTAGTGCTGCTATAAAAAAGAAGGAACTTTTACCATTTGTAATAGCATGAATGGAACTGGAGAACATTAGCATTATGCTAAGTGAAACAAGCGAGTTGAAGAAGGATAAATATCACATGATCTCACTCATATGTGGGATCTAATGATCAACATAATCTGATGAACAAAAATATATCCAAATACAAGGTAGCACTGAAGAGACTATCTAACCTTAGAGGGAAGGTAGGGGAGAAAGAGTAGAGATCAACCAAAGGACTTGTATGCATGCATATTAGCATAACCAATGGACACAGACACTGGGGCAGTGGGGGCTTGCCCTGGAGGGTGGAAGTGGCCTGGGGGGAGCTCAGTCAGGGAAAAAAGAGACATATGTAATACTTTAAACAATAAAAAATATGGAATACTGCAATGTGTAACAACATGAATGGACCTTGAGAATATCATGCTAAACAAAATAAATCAGACAGAAAAGAAAAAAGAACCACATGATTTTACTCATATATGAGATATAAACTAGAAAGCAAAAAACAAAAGAAACAAACTCATAGACACAGACAACAGTAGGGTGGTTACCAGAGAAGTAGAGTTGAGTGGGATAAAGAGGGAAGAAGGCCAAATATATCATGACAGAGAGAGACTAAACTATATGTGACATACAGTTCATGTATCATCTACAATAATAAAAGAGAAATTTGTAAATTGACCCTACTTCTGCAATGCCCAATAGCCAATCAGGAGGGAATATGCAAATTAGCAGGACAAAGATGGCGGAAGTCTCTCTTCCCAGACACTCCAAGTGCAGAGCAGACAGGTGGGGCAGGATGGCTGTTATGAGGGGTAGTGTGGGGGGCAGAGGGAGCTACAGGAGCAGTGCTCCAGCAGGAGCAAAGCAAAGACCCTGGCCAGAGCGAAGCGAAGCCTGCAGACTCTGGCAGGAGTCAGTGAGAAGCCTGGATCAGCTGGATCAGCAAAGATTCTCGCTGGAGCGAAGGCAGAAGGCAGTGGCCAGAGTGTAGGCCTGGGTCCAGGGTGCCAGAGGAAGACCAGTGCTGACAGCAAGGTGAAGGAAGGCCTCTTGCACAAATCTTCATGCAATGGGCCTCTAGTACAATTATTCACTTGAAACTTATGTTATTATCCAATGTTCCCCAAATAAATTTAATTTAATATTTTTACAAAAACTCAGAGGCAAAAAGATATTTTTAAAATGATAAATTTTACTATACACAAAATTTAAAAATTATATCCAGGAAAAACTTTCAAAAACAAAAATCAAAATGCTGAGCAACAGTCTGGAGGGAAATATTTGCAATTCAGGACTAATAAAACAAAGGACTAATTTCCCTAATACACAAAGAAAAAAAAATGACCAAACCAATGAAAAAATAGGAAAAGACTATTAATATAGAATTCACCAATAAGGATATATGTGGTTCTTAAACATCCAAAAAGATGCCCAACCTCACTCTCACAAGTAAGAAAAATTAAAATCAAAACTACACTGAGATAAGTTTTTTTCACTTAGGAAGCTGGCAAAGATAAAATATGTGGACAACCCACTGCATTGGAGAGAATGTGGGTGAAGAGGATTCTCATGAACTGCAGACAGACCTTTGGATGGGGAAATTGAGCCATATCTATGAAAATTAAAAATGTGCAGTCCTCTTGATTCAGCAATTGCACCTTGGATATTTATTTTACATATAGAGTTGTGCACATGTAAAATTAGGTATGTGCAAAATCATTAATTGCATATTATAATAGAAAAATAATCCAAGCAACTCAATAGAAGGCTGAATAAATTAATTATGATTCATGGTTGCACCCTTAAAATAGGCATCTCTGTGCACTGATATAAACAATCTTAGAGACACATTCTTTGGTTTAAAAAATAAAGCAATATGCAGACCAATGTGTCTAATGTGCTAACAATTTACCAACCCTCAAAAAAAGAGAAAGTGTGCTCACCTTTGCTTCCCAGTGAGAGGATGTCTAATCCTGAAGTAGCCAAGTTCCCACATGGCTGGAGGGCAGAGATGGAGAGACTCATGTTTCACTGTAAGTGTTTCATAGTTTTAATTTTAACAAATAAATACAAGGCATTTCTAAAGAAAGAAAAAGTATGTGTCTGTTTTGTTCTTTGTTCTCAAAGTTAGTGAGGACAATCGCTTTAGCAAGGATGTTGGAGGGGCTGTGGAGAGAAGCCATGGTGATGGGAAACACTGGAAATGGAAAACACATCTATTAGTTTATCAAGATTAATTTATTACCGTACTCCCTCCTGCCAATATTTCATCCACATCATTTCCTTTAGGAGTCATACAGCCCTGTGAGCTCACTATTCATAGCACTTTCATTTCGTTCATAGCAGGGTGTGAGGAGCCCTAGCAGAGATCTGGCAGGTGTCCATGCTGCTGGCCCTGTCTCTCACCCCACCATCCTTTCAAGCAGTCATGTGCAGGGGAGGGAACCCAGGAGGAGAGAGATATAAGGGAGGTACACACAATGAGACAAATGGCCTGGTGTCTGTCCCTGTCTTCTAGTTCACCCTGGTGGAAATGGACATTGGAGTACCTGGTACACAGGCAGTGTGGCCAGAGGCCTGCAGGACTAGTGATAAGCAGTGGAGGGTGGCTCTTCTCCAGATTTGAACACCCGGTTGGTTTTGGTACCCCGAGGTTTCATGAGAAGAGATACCAGAGAGCTTTTTCTCTCTCTGAACTATGTGAGGACATGGTGAGCAGGCACTGTCTGCAGCCAGAGGAGAGGTCTCATCAGAAACCAAGTTAGCCACCACCTTCACCTTGAACTTCTAGCCTGCAGAACTGTAGAAACTAAATTTCTGGAATGTAGACCAACTAGTCTGGGGTATTTTGTTACAGCAACTTGAGCAGATTAATACAGACACCCTATTGGAATTCACACAGATATAATAGGACAACACTAAAGGGGGACTGAGGTTCTGTAGTGATACAGGCAGTAGGTTAAAACCGAGAAATTGAAGAATTTGTGCTATTTAATTTATTTTATTTTAAAATTTTACTTATTGTCTAAAGTTTTACATATGTCTTCTTTTTCCCCAATTGAACTCCCCCCCCCCAACATCCATTTCCACCCTGGGCAAGCCCCCACCACCCAAGTGTCTGTGTCCATTGGTTATGCTAATATGCATGCATATAAGTCCTTTGGTTGCTCTCTAACCTCATCCTGCCCCACCATTTGTCTCTGGATCTATTCTTGTTCATCAGTTTATGTTGATCATTAAATTCCATATTAGTGGCCCAGTACACAAAATTTGTGCATGGTAGGGGGTTGTCCCTCAGCCTGGCCTGCATGCTCTCCAATCTGGGACCCCTCAGGGGATGTTTGACTATTGGCATTTGGACATCCCTCTCACAACCCAGGACCCCTGGCTCCTAACCACTCACCTGCCTGCCTGCCTGCTTGCCTGATTGCCCCTAACCACTCTACCTGCCAGCCTTCTTGCCCCCAACTGTCCCCCTCCCCCCGCCAGCCTGATTGCCCCAAACTTCCCCCCACTGGCCTGCTCACCCCCAACTGTCCTCCCCTTCCACCCTGATTGCCCCCAACTGTCCCCCCAGCTTGCCTAATTGCCCCCAATACCCCCCTCCTCCCCACTGGCCTGCTCTCTTCCAACTGCCCTCCCCTCCTGGCCTGATCAACCCTAACTGCCTCTGCCTTGGCCCTGCCACTATGGTTTGTCTGGAAAGAAGTCCAGAAGGTCTCCTAGACTAATTAGCATATTACCCTTTTATTAGTATAGATATGAATGAGATAATGTGACATTTATCTTTCTCCGACTGGCTTATTTCACTTAGCATAATGCTCTCCAGTTCCATCCATGCTGTTGCAAATGATAAAAGTTCCTTTTTTTTTTTTTTTTATAGCGACATAGAATTTCATTGTGTATATGCACCACGGTTTTTTAATCCACTCATTTGCTGATGGGCACTTAGGTTATTTCCAAATCTTAGCTATTGTAAATTGTGCTACTATGAACATAGAAGTGTATATATCCTTTCTGATTGGTGTTTCTGGTTTCTTGGGATATAATCCTAGAAGTGGGATTACTTGTTTCCCACTGAGAATACCATGTGTAACTTTTTGAGGAAAGTCCATACTGTTTTCTACAGTGGCTGCACCAGTCTGCATTCCCACCAGCAGTGCAGGAGGGTTCCTTTTTCTCCACTTCTTCACCAATACTTATTGTTGGTTGATTGTTGATGATAGCCATTCTGACAGGTGTGAGATGGTAACTCATCGTTGTTTTGATTTGCATCTCTTGGATGATTATCAACTTTAAGCATGTTTTCATATATCTCTCTGCCTTGGGTATGTCCTCTTTCAAAAGTGTAATTGGATGTGTCATCATTGTTGTAATGTAGATTTCTCTTTTTTTTCCCCCTCAAAATTTTCACTGGAATCTTCTTCATTCAATGATTTATTCAAATTTATTATTTTGGGTGTATCACTTAATAAACTTTAGTGTGACAGTGAAAAAAAAAGTGTCTATTTAAGTCCTTTGCCTTTTTTTTAATTGGATCATTTATCTTCCTTCTGTTAAGTTGTATGAGTTCTCTGTACATTTTGGAGATTAAACCCTTATCTGAGATAGCATTGTCAAATATGTTCTCCCATGTAGTGGGCTTTCTTGATGTTTTGTAAATCAACCCAAGCCATTATGTTCAATCAATACTTGACAAAGGAAGCAAGAGCATACCATGGAGTCAAGACAGTTTCTTCAATAAATGGTGCTGGGAAATTTGGTCAGATACATGCAAAAAAAACTGATACTAGATCACCAACTTACACCATAATCAAAAACAAACTCAAAATGGATAAAGGACTTAAACATAAGATGGGAAACCATAAAAATCCTAAAAACTCTATAGGCAGCCAAATAGCAGACATATGTCTTAGCAATATCTTTACTGACACAGCTTTTAGGGCAATGGAGACTAAGGGGAATTAAACAAATGGGACTCCATCAAAATAAAAAGCTTCTGCACACCAAAAGAAACCATCAACAAAACAAGTGCTAATTCAATTTAATTGGAGACCACAGGCTGGTAAATTCCAAGAGAATATAATGTACTACATAGTAATGTGACATAACAGTGCTTTTGTCAATGTTGACCATATATTCCCTAGTGGTCCCATAAGATTAGAATGGATTATAAGCAAAAGCTGGTTTGCAATGTTGAAAGAAAAGGCTAGATAGAACTATTACATTGAATTTGCTGGTAGCTCTAGGTGGTTTGAATAAATGAGAAGACTCAGCATGCTATATACCTGCTGTTCCCCACCCAGGTTGGGGCCAAGAATTAGCGAGAGAGCAGGAGGAGTACGCTGGGAGGAGAGGAGCCCAGAAGCCTGGGCTCCCATACCCACCCCTGGCACCCTCACACATACTCCTATGCACAAACTTCCTTCCCTTCCCTTCTCTCCATTTCCTACATTTCTCTCTCCTCACAGTCATCCTGTTCTCCATTCTCTCTCTCTCTCTCTCTCTCTCTCTCTCTCTCTCTCTCTCTCTCTCTCTCTCTCTCTCTCTCTCTGTTTCCCTTATCTTCTTTCTTCTCACTTCCTCCCTCTCTCCTCCTGTGTTTACCCTCCCTCTGAAGCACCTCTTTTCCAGCCCTCCTGTCCTTACACACACTTCATTTTTCATGTTGAATTTTTATTATACCTTTTCTATGTTTAGATATGTTTAGATACAAAAATACTTACCATTGTGTTAATAATTGCCTACAGTATTCAGTATTCATTATAGTAACATGCTATTAAGGCTTGTAGCCTAAAAGCAATAAGCTATAGTATAGAGTCTAGGTGTGTAGTAGGCTATCCCATCTAGGTTTGTATAAGTACACTCTGTGATGTTTACACAATCCCTAAATAACAAACATAATGATGCATCTCTCAGAACACATCTCTGTCGTTAAGTGACACATGACTGTAATCAGAGTTATAGAAAAATAAAGTGAGACTTAAATCTAAGCCTTTGCACTTAAATTCTGTACATTTGCTCTGGAAGGGCAGCTGAAATTTTACATTTATATAATGGGTATAAACATTTTAAAATTATCTTTCTCAATTTTTAAAATTATAGTTCAGACCTATAGAAAAGTAAGAATAATATAACGAATACTCATATTTTTCATTCTGATTATCCTATTTCTTTTTTTTCAATTCGTATGCCTTTTATTTATTTTTTATGTCTGATTGTTCTAGGTAGGACTTCCAGTACTATGCTGAATAAGAGTTGTGAGAGTGGGCACACTTGTCTCACTCCTGATCTTAGAGAAAAAAGTTTTCAACTTTTTACCACTGGATATGTTGTTCACTGTGGGCTTTTCATATATGGCCCTTAGGTATAAAAGTGTATCCTATCTATACCTAATTTGGTAAGAGTTTTTTTTTCCATTCATAAATAAATGTTGAGTTTTGTTGGATGTGTTTCCTATGTCTATTGAAATGATCTTTTTTTTTTTTTTTCTGCCACTCTATTAGTGTGATATATTACATTGAATGATTTGTGTATGTTGAACCATACTTTCATTCCAGGGATAAATCCCCTTGATCATAGTCAATGATTTTTTAATAAGTTGATTAAATTTGTTTGCTAGTTCTAGAAAATTTGTACTTTAGAAAATTAATTGTAATACTATCAGCAAGACACCCATGAAAAACAAGCCAGAGGAAAATCATTTGGGCAAAAAATGAAAATGGATCCCAAGTCAAATTTATAGAAAATATTCCTTTATTAACTTTTGGTCGAGAATATGTTTGTATATTTTCAGAAAACAACTCCGAGACCATGTGGATTCTGGCACCAGAGAGGAATTGACAGGACTACTCCAACCATGAAGATAGAAGAGAAGCAGTCTAGAGATGGAAGTTGCTGATGACACCTGTGTATCACTGCAGGATGCCCAGGACCAAATCAGAGAGGGTTGGACCTGCATTACCACCATTTACCCACCATCCAGAACTGAAATATCATTGCTGACATGTACACATACGGAACTGTTTGACATTGAAATTGGGTCTCAAAAGAACTGGTTGCCCAGAAAGAAGCTCACTAGAGACTGATTCATATGCCTTTCAGCATAACGATTATTGCTTGTCTCATTTTTTATTCTTATAAGTAAATTTCCAGTAGGACATGATCTCACTCATCTAGGGGAAATGGTGAACAACATAGACTGATGAACAAGAACAGACCCTGAGATAAGGAGCCATGGGTCAGATTGTTGGACCTCAAAGGGAGGGTGGGGATAAAAGGGAAAGATCAACCAAAGGACTTATATGCACACATATGAGCCTAACCAGTGGTCAAAGACAATAGGGGGTAGAGGCATGAGTGGGAAAGGGTGGAGAGATTGGAATGGGGGGGGGGGGATTTGAGGACAAATATGTGATACTTTAATCAATAAAGACATTAATTTAAAAAATTTGTTAGTACATTATTGAGAATGTTTGTAGACCCATCAGAGATATTGGTCTACAGTTTTAGGTATGTATTTTTGTTTGTTTGTTTTCTTGTTTTTCTGGCTAGTGTCCTTTTCTGACTTTGGTGCTAGGTCAATGCTAGTCTCATAAAACTAGTTAGGAAATGTTCCCTTACCTTTAAAATTTTTGAAAGAGTTTTTGGAAAGAACTGACATTAATTCTTCTTTAAATATTTGGCAAAATTTACCAATCAAGCCATCCTCCATGGTTTTCAAATTGTCATATAGAATATCTACACTAGTCTAATTGTTTCTTTATTAATAGTGAAAAGTTAATTTTTTCTGAAATATAGTAATAGACTTCCCCCCACCTTTGCACTTTTAGAATCAACTGTCACAGAAGAATCAGGACTGTTACAGAGGAAATTAAGAAAGAGTTAATCTGTTTGTGACATCCAAATATTTTTTTTTTCAGTCCAGAGAAAATTGTAAGCTGGAAATCAGGTTTTTCAGGAGAGATGAGGAATTTCTAAACCCCTTACATATCCTTTAAATTATTGAAGAAACCTAAAAGGCTGAGATCATGGAGTTTTTCAATGGGATTAGGAGGAATCCCATTCTGAACATGAGAAAGAGACCATAAGGCTAGGAAAAGGAGAAGTAAGTATTTAGAGAAAGTGGCTAGACTGAGAGATGAAAGAAGAAAAAGAAGTCTGGGATGGAGTGATAGAGTCAGACACCAAAGCCCTTTTCTTCAACTCTGCCTAAGGGCCCTATATTGGGGGAAAGCAAGCATGATTAGACTGGGCTTATAAACATCTTGATAGATGAAGAAAATGTTGAGAATAGAGGAAATCTGTCCCTTCTCTGTCTTTGGGATTGAGAGACCAATCACCAGTGTCACTTGATATAAATGAAAGTGATACCAACCTGAGTCAGGTAAGCTGGATAGACTAAGCCAAGGCCCCCAGTTCTTCTTTGGCTCTCAGTGATATACATGGCCTCCAAAAGTTCCATCTGCCTCACTGAAACTCCATGGAGAGAAGAAGAAATAGCCTCTGGGTACTAACAAGAGAACTGGCTAGAAGGGGGTTACCACAGAAGAAGCGGAATGGCCTTGGCTGAGGGCTGCAG